>NC_053153.1:77871508-78171508 GCF_016808335.1 Panicum virgatum
GCACCCGCCTATTCCCAGAGGGTGTGTACTCGGGAAGGTACTAGGCGATTGGGCTAATCTGGCTTTGAGACAAGCACACAAGAACACACGATCTAGAGTGGTTCGGGCCGCCGGAGCGTAATACCCTACGTCCACTGGAAGAGGTTTTGATCTTGGTTGTGTATGAATCTATCCTCTGTCGGGTCTTGGCTTATTCCCAGCCTGAGTTTTTCTTCTAGCGGGCGCCCCCTTTTATAGACCAAGGGGTGCGGATACATAGGACGTTGGGGCCCCGACAAGTGGGCCCAACGTGACTGTGCAGCATACTGCGCAGAGTACTCAAATGGCTACAGTGGTTACGAATCTTTCCTCCGATATGCTTCCATCCCCTGCTGACCCTCTGACGAAGGGAGGTCTTCTCTTGTCCCGTCAGCAAGGTGCCCGTTGGGGAAACGTAGCTTGCGGCGTGGCCTGTTGAGGCTATTATGTAGGCGTCATAATGGGTGAAGCCGAGCTGTCGTGTCCATCTGTCATAGCAGACTGACAGGCGCGTCGTGGGCGGCGCCAGCGGCACCACTACATGTCTTGGTAATACGCGATCAATAGTCCCCTGGTCAAAGACTCACCTCGGCCTCTGCTATATCAATGCGGACGTTCACCTACCACAATGAATGTAGTGGCAGGTGATCCTTAGTATGGAGACCAAGCGGCCTTACATACGTGTCTGTGCTTGCAGACACGTGGCAGCTCCGGACCCCCCCCCCCCGAGGCGGGGTGTCAACCCCTTCCCTTAGTGAGGGGTCCGGTTACTATACCAGGGGTCCGGGACTCTGCGGGGGTCCGGTCCTCCACGAGAGGTCCGGAGCCCCCGGCTGTTCGGGCTGAGCGCCTGCTCCTTCCGGAACACGTGGTGCTCCCGGACCTTTCCCAACCAGAGGACGGGTCCAGGACCGTTGACGGGTGAACAGGGCTTCCGGACCGCAGGGGTTCGGCTGCTGGACGTAGTTAAGGATAACTACAAAGCTCTTCTTGCCTAGACACAGTAAGAGGGGGTACGCCAGTCCTGGGGTACCGACACTCATATTCTGGAAAATCTTCCCATGTCATAAACCTTCCATTCAGTATAGGTAAACCATTTAGGGAGAATGGGTTTTTAGGTCTTTCTCACGTGTTTTTTTTCGCTCGTCAAATGTTTACCTATCTTTCGCGGAGAATGGTCGATCGGTTTTCTTCTTTTAAAGAACTTTGTAAATGAATGATCAAGAGAAAAGACAGAGAGATATTGACTTTTTTCACATCTGTAACTACATTCTCACATTATTGATTTTTTTATCTTTTTATGCGATCGGAAAACGAATGAGATCAGAAAGATAGGCGGACGACTTGACGATAAGGTCGGATGTTTCCGTGAGCAGTAAGCAGCGGATCTCCCCTTTTTTTTTGGGAAAGCTGGTGGGCCTTTTGGCGTGTTAATTCTTTCGCCGGGGCGGCCTTCTTCGTTCGGTAGATCCGGTCGAGGTGGTTTTCGTTTACCAGCGCGTAGGTGGTTTAAGTTCCTATGACCGAACATATTTTCTTAATGTATTAAAGAGGGCCTCTCTAACCGGTGAAAAGTGGTAGGTGTCCACTAACGGCTATTCCTGGCTCGGCTTCGATAACGCAATTCCGGGAGGAGTCGGTAGTTGGGCACTGGATCCCTTCGGACCTGGAGAACGTGTGACACTGGGTCGGGGTTTGGTGAACCAACATGTCGCTCCTTTAGTTTAAGTATCGGGCCCCTTTTTCGTTGCCTAGGTTACACCTTCGGAATACCCTAGACGGGGATTTCGCTCTATTCCCCCCAATCTTCACTTTGCGCCACGCCGACTCTCCGTCGTGGAATTAGACCAAGGGTCGAAAACCCATACCATAGGACCCCGTCTCCCGTATCTTATCTTTCGCACGTAGGAGATCGAGACACTGCCTTAGGGCTATGGGGAAAGTAGATCGATTGCCCAAGAATTACAACTACATAGAGGGTCTCTACAAGTCTATAAAGAAGTTTCCAAAAATCGATCGGTAGTAGTCCGGTCGCACCCGAACAATAATATTCAAGAGGGAAATGCACCTAAGATCAAATATTTTGAGCCGGCTTCCGTGGAAAATTCAGACTTTCTTTTTGATGCTGCGATCACATAAAAACATAAACTTTGAAGCTCAATAGCTAAATACATGGCAATTAAATCATGAGCCGGGATCATTAAGAGCATACTGCGAGTAGGAAGTGGAATTAATACAATGAATTCAAAAGCATCAAACCTCTCTTTTTCGAAAGAATCGAAACACATCGAAATGGTACCAGCCGTACTTAATAATAGAAGGATTTGGCAGAAATATGTAAAATTGTCCCTCCTAAAAAAATGATTCCAGAATAAATGGGCAATAGTTAGGAGAGGTGCGACAGCGGCCAGCAGAAGCAAGGTTATTAGATACCGAAGGAAAGCCCGGCCAGAACCACACGTGCAAGTTTCCCTGCATGTGGCTCGTCCGTGATAACTTCTTCGGATTTGCGTGAACTAGCGGACCGATCACTAAGTGGTTAGTACCTCCAGCATGAGCGAACCTTTTCTGAACTGGTTAGGAATGGGTGCCACTATCCCAGCCCGGATCCAGCCGGGTTCTATTGATTATGTCCCCTTCCCAACAGTTGTACCTTGTCTTGGGGCGTCTTTCTTTGGCTTTACTATCAAGCCCGCCGGAAAAATCAAAGTCTTTCTCTTCCCGTCCCGGGTCATGGTGAGGCGAAGGTGCGTCCACAGAAGAGGAAATCGCAATGCATCTTGCTCAGCAGGCGTAGCTTGGAGTGGTAGTGTTGCGGGAGTAAGGTAAGGAAAGTGGCCTAAGAGAGGAAGCCAAACAAACCAACCTGGGCCTTTTGAGCGCTGCTAAGCTAATATGTGCCAGAGAAAGAAAAGGAGGCAGGGGCAGGACGGTCATTTCGCGTGGCCGTGCTGACTGGGAGGCAGCGTGGTGTGCCTGCGTGGCATGCCAACTCAGCAAAAATAGCAAATGTAAAACTTCTCTTCCGTTTAAACCCGACATTCTCGGAAGTTGACGTGCCATCAGAATAGCTAATTCCGTAGCCTGATAGTCCAAGAATCTGACACTGTCAAACAAGTTTAAAATCCAGCCATATGTTTAGTCTATATTTTCTACAAAACGAGGCCACTACACGGAGAGGGCTCTCCCTACACTGTTAATCGAACAGCCCTCGCATATATATCTATTATCTTAGTATTTGGTCAACAAACGGAGCTTCCACGTTCGCTCTTAAGACCTAAAAAATCCCACATTAATTGGAGAAAAAAATAAAAATTACACACAACTACCATTATAATAAGTTTAGCCCAAAATATCCATTTTAAAAAGATAACAAGTAGCACCTACGTGAACCCTTATTAAGAAAAATAAAAATTACCTACCACTGCTATTACAATAAATTAGTTAAAAATACCCCTAAGTCTACCCGTCAATTCAAACCATTGCTATTTAAAAATGTTTTCTTATTAATGTTTAAAGTTAAAATGTATAGCTCTGACGTGGACCCTTACTCGCTATTAAATCTTACGAGGAGATAAAGATTTAAATTAGTTGTACAAGGTAGAATTGATTGTATGAGACATGGGAATCCAATTCATGCTATCTCTACATATGGTTCCCACACAATTAAGAGAAGTGATAAATATACACTGTTTAGTTTCCAAAAAATTTCACATGCTACAGTAATTTTGAACGTTTGACCACTCATTAGGAGTATAAATATGAATAACTGACAAAACTCATTCTATAACCCCCGGGCGAAATCGCGAGATGAATTTTATGAACCTAATTATGCAATAATTAGACAATGTCGTGCTACAGTAAATAATCTCTAATGATGGATTAATTAGGCTTAATAGTTTCGCCTCGCAATTTTCTGTCCATCCATGTAATTAGTTTTATAATTAATCTATGTTTAATACTCGTAATTAGTATTGAAAAAGGTGCAAAAAAATTTTGCCCAAAAAATTTTGGTAACTAAACGGGGCTAAGTACTCTCACGTTATGCTGTTATTCAAAGAAAAGTATGTGGATTGGTGCATAAAGTTGTATTAATAAGTTGACGGTGTGTCTAATAACTTGCATCCGGAGCTAAAATATATACAGGAAAAAAAGATCATGACATATTCACTTGCATTGCAATATCAATCAAAGTACTGAAAAGAAACAAAATCAAATTGACAAGATCCAAGATAGAGAAATAAATTATGTGTCATAGCTAGCCGCGCAAATGCGCGGGTCACCTTACTAGTTAATGTTTATAGGAGATACAGTCCATGCGAGGGGGAGGCAGTGACAAATAAAATTGATATTGCCATGGATTACAGATCAAAATCTAATTACACCATTCTGTCTGTTCCAACAAGGACTTCAAAATAAGATCTCACCTGAGTAAGTTTTGATCAAAATATCGAAGTTACTTTGTTAAATCAAATATTACATTCTCTATTATATAAATTAGTCAAAAGTTACTTCCTCTCGTGTATATTTATGGACTGTGAAGTTATTTTTTCTGACCATAAAAGTTACTTTTTCTAACTTCATCGACTATAATGTTATTTTTTCTTAACCTTTATGGAATACAAAGCTACTTTCTATACTCATAGTTACACTCACAGACTATAAAAAGTATTGGAAAGTTACTTCTTCGTGTAAAAATAAAAATTACTTGTTCGTGAAAGTTAAATGTCACTTCCTACCACATTTAAATAGTGCAAATCAAAATGGCGAAGTTATATCTTGTAACAAAAACTGTTTGTTCGTATGTTGAACTTTACTTCCTACCATATTTAAGTAACATAAGTTTAGATAGCCAAGTTATATTTTATAGAGTTATTTGGAGAGGCCTCTTCAAATAGGTTTTTCGTTCTACAAATTTATTTAAAACTAAAGAAGTTTGACTTAGAACCAACCACCACAGTGTAGTCAACGCCGCAATGGCATGGCTACGCTCCGTATAGAGTCAACTACGATCACGTGCAAGTGCAATTGATGATTACTACATTGGAAAAAAAAAAGCTACTGACAGTGGGAACGTAATTGTGGAATTCTGTAATACTAAAATGTTAATTGTGGAATCCGTTTGGATGGCTATAATAAGGATTTTAGATTCCTAGAATCTCCCGGCATCCAAACGGCTCGGGGCGCACCGAAGGTCGATGACCAGCAGCAGCACAACTGAAAACGAGCTGGGGTCGACTGCAAACGGGCTGAGCGTGCGTGCGGCCTGAAACCATCATCTGCTCCATGGGCCTCTCTTTCCTTCCCAGGAGAGGCCCATCAAGTCTCAAAAAAAAGGAGAGGCCCATCATCAAGATTTTTGGAATGGCCTTTGTGGGCTGTGTCCCGCCGCCCTCGTCTTCCCCTCCCCATTATTCTACTCCCGGGATTCCTTTCCTCCCCCTGTTGCTGCGACCGCGACCTGCCGCCGCTTGCCTCTGCTTCTCCTCCTCGCTTCGCTTCCGACCAAGCTTTCGAGCCAGCGGCCGCCGCAGCAGGGGTTCGGGAGACGGGGCCAGGCCATGGGGAAGTACATGCGGAAGGGCAAGGTGTCCGGGGAGGTCGCCGTCATGGAGGTCCCCGGCGGCGCGCTGCTCGGCGTCCGCACGCGCTCCCGCACGCTCGCGCTGCAGCGGGCGCAGAGGCCGCCCGACAAGGGGGAGGCAGGCGAGGCCGCCGGGGAGTACCTCGAGCTCCGGAGCCGGAGGCTCGAGAAGCCGCCCAAGGAGCAGGCGGCGGCGCCCGCGCCCAAGAATGGCGCCGCTACGAAGGCCGCTGCCGCCGCGG
This sequence comes from Panicum virgatum, assembly GCF_016808335.1. NCBI lineage: Eukaryota > Viridiplantae > Streptophyta > Magnoliopsida > Poales > Poaceae > Panicum > Panicum virgatum. The sequence goes on from NC_053153.1 coordinate 77,877,353, forward strand.
CGTCGCCCGCGCTGGCCGAGGACGAGGTCGAGGTGTCCTTCGGGGAGAACGTGCTCGACTTCGATTCTATGGAAAGGTGAGATTTTTTGCCGTCCAGGTTCCGGTCCTCACCCAATTCTGTTCCTTTGCCGCGAGGGGGATTCGTTAGGGTTTGCGCTATCTTCTCGATTCCAGTCCATTAGCGCCGCCCGGGCTACCTAGTGCTTCGAATTCGCAGTTGAATGATGCCCCATTTGCCGCCCAATTCATTTTTTTTCGTTTGCCCCCCATTATCCTTTCCGGTGTGTCCAATGTTCTGTTGTATCCTTGGGACAACTTCTCGGTCTAGAGGTCCACTCTTTGGCTGAAATTGAGCCTCCTGAATTCATATCAGCTGCAAAAAATCACTTGGACTCGGTAATCCTGTTTAGCTTAAAAGAATCTCTTACCTTATTTTATTGAAACCTAGACATAAAAGATGCACTTTTTTGCTCAAATGAACAAGTAATCCTCACTTAGTTGCATGTCACTTGGATTCTTGCACCCAGTCCAAACTAAAGCTGCCTTCTTAGTAGTTTATCACTAGGGGCCGTTGCTTAGTTTTACCCGTAGCCGCAGGGGAAAAGTTGCGTCCTTTCCCCATGTTCTCTCCCCTTCCCTACACACGCAGCCCTTCTTTCTCTGGCATTTTCATTTGTGCTACCTATTTGGGTCTCGCTTAGTGGTGGGGTTCGGCAGTCACCCTCCCAATCTTTTGCCAATCAAAGGCCCTTTTGTAAGAAATCTCAATTGCCGGAGAGACAGCACAAATCTCACACTCAACATCCCATTTCGTGCGTTTCTGCTCACTTGCCACTGTTTTGTGTCTGGAGGGCAACTAAACAGCATGCCATTGGCAAACATCTCATCATTAGCCGTGTACCAGTCTACCAGAGTGTCACCACCATTGAATACCTCCTGCTTGTTAGCTGCCTGGGATCACTGGCCCTTGGGATGGACCACCCTTCTTGAAACGCAAACATGAAATGGAGTTTTCCCTCCATTTCTATTCTGGTGTATCAACCACTATACTTCTTCAGAAAAATGTCTAGCGCAAGTCCATCAAGGGAAGAATGAAAGATACGACTCTTTCTGGTATCTTTTTTAGATTATGGAAAAAATTCCGGCCTTGATCATTCACAAGTGAATGACTACAGCCACTCTTTCTGGTATCTACTGTGCAATGTGGTGCTCTGGGTTCTATAGCTGTTTGGGAAAAAAAAAGTAGTGTGTCATGAGATGTGTTACATTATTTTAGTCGCACATTCTTGTGTGCATCGGCCCACATTGGCATCAAAACTCATCCATCAATCCCTCATCTCATTTTCCATGCTTGATATTTCAGGCAACATTCTTCCTTGCTTCAAAAGAACAGAAAGAAAAGCAAGGTGTCACACAAATCTTAGCCCAGATTATTGTAATACCCTGATGTGTGGTCTAACAAATTGGGAGCCAATCCATATTTGTATTGTCACATCCATCCCCATTTATCACAAACAGCTGCTCAAATTGAAACTAAAAGGAGGACTGGAGGAGTATGGGGTCTGTGAGGTCACCATGAACGGCCTGGTGCTGATGGCCTTGTGGGTTCAATGCGGGTGGCGCGACAAGTAGAGGTGCAGGTGGACTGCAGGTGAAGTAGGCTGAGAGGCAGGGCCGTGTGATGGAAAAAACACCAGTGTTGATGATAGGTCGATGGCAGTGACTGGGGAATGCGACTACGGTGAACTTCTCTGGATCTGGTGCATAGAGGAGAGAGGCAGAATCCTAACGGACTCTCAGGTCTGACCATAAGAGTGGGTGGACCCAAAGCTTTGGTAGCCCCATATATCTGGAGGAGTAGAGAAAGCAAGAAACAACGTGGTTACCTCGGTACGCTTTTAATGTGGTGTTAAAGGTCATTGTTAGCACCAGGACGGAGCAAAATGTAGACACGATATTAAAAGCGCTACGAGGCAAGCGGATCTACATGACTATTTTGTTGTAGTGTTAAGGAAGGAGACATAGTTAAAGAGCAAATTTCGTCTGCCCATTAGTAAGGGTTGCAATAATAGTGCACTATTACAATATTGAACAGTGACTCGAATGGCTGTGGTTTTTTAATAGTGTGTCTGTGATACTTGGCCTTACTTGATGTCTGCTTCTGGGCAACCCCATGGGATTTCAATTTAGAAGTGAGAAAAAAATTTGTACACTGCAATGGTACTTGTGCATTTATGCCACTGTTTGTTTTTCTTTCGAGCTTTTTTACTCATGTCTCTTTTGGTTGCAGGAATACCAGAGAGACGACGCCTTGCAGTTTGATTAGGAACTCAGAGATGATAAGCACCCCAGGATCCACAACTAAAAGCAAAATAAGCAGCTCGATGACATCCCGTCGCAGAATGGAAAGCTCAGTCTGTCGTTTCATACCGAATTCACTCGAGATGGAAGAGTTCTTCGCAGCGGCTGAACAGCATGAGCAGCATACCTTCAGGGAGAAGTACGTCTGGCTTCCCTCTCTATGACTTAAACATTTTGTTAATTTTTGCATAGGCTGACATTGAACTGCAATATTGTTCTGATCAGGTATAACTTCTGTCCTGTGAACGACAGCCCTCTTCCTGGACGGTATGAATGGACGAGGTTAGGATGCTAGATTTTCAGCACAAGAGCTTCATTGATCTGATATGTCTACAGCAATGACTGGTGTCGTGGCCGTGGCGCCAACCAACTGGATTGCATTAGCCTCCTTGTCTTTTGTAAAAATTAGATTAATTAGCCTGTAGCTGAATGATCGTGTGTAATGAACAGGTCCAGCGCTGACTTACACACAGATCCCCAACCTTACTGTAACCGTTAACTGGTCAACGCTCATGCTGTAACCGAACCATCTCATGTAGTGTAGTGTAGGCCTAATCCTCTGTGCCTAGTCCTTGAACCAAATTAATGAATTAGAGTTATATTTGCATGACATTTTCCTGATGTTTTCAGCTGTTGCCTCTCACATGGCAAACTCATGCTCTGGTCTGAAAAATTGGCCTTGCAGTTTCAGAAAAAGGAAAGGAAAAATTGGCCTTGCGCCATTTGAACGTGGAGGCCCGTCATGCCCTTGGAAGGCCGTGTCATGATGGAATCTGTGGGGCTTGCATTCGCAGTATTCGTGATACTCCTTTTGAACCGCGAACTCGTTTGGGTTCCAATCCATTGGAGTTCGGTCTTGTGGCGTGAGTCAAGACAAGACACTCCGTGCAGTTTCCTTCGAGACTAAGTGGCGGAGCGTGAGATAATATTAAGGGGGGCAATTTGTGAAGGCTCAAGTTTAAAGAGCCGACATACCGCACCGTAGGCAAGTTTTAAGTGTCACATGTCATGGCGCCCTAGAGCGCAATGGAGAGAAAGCTTGGCGATAGTATTAGATAAATATGTGTGAGGCATCAAATAATATAAACGTAGCTACCTAAGCTTTTGAGGATAGCAATTGTCGGTACCCCAGGACTGGGGTACCCCCTCTTACTGTGTCTAGGCAAGGGTCTTGTAGTTATCCTTGACTACGTCCAAACAGCCGGACCCCTGTGGTCCGAAGTCCTGATCCCTCGGCAACGGTTCCGGACCTGCCTCACGACTGGGAAAGGTCCGGGAACGACGCGTGTCCCGGAAGAGGCAGGCGCTCAGCCCGAACAGCCGGGGCTCCGGACCCCACAAGGGGGCCGGACCCCACAAGGGGGCCGGACCCCGTGGAAGTCCCGAACCCCTCATAGGGTCCCGGACCTCCTGTATGGTAACCGGACCCCTCGCTAAGGGAAGAAGTCGACGCCCTACCTCTGGGTGGTCCGGGGCGGACACGTATACAAGGGCACTTGGTCTCCATACTAAGCCTCACCCACCACTGCATTTATTGCGGTAGGTGGACGACCGCATTGATACAGTGGAAGCCGAGGCGATTCTTTGACCAGGAGGCACTATTGATCGCGTATTACCAAGGTAGTGGAGCCGCCGGCGCCGCCCACGCCGCGCCTGCCAGTCTGCCATAGCAGATGGATACGACGGCTCGGTTTCGCCCATTATGACGCCTACATAATAGCCTCAGCAGGCCACGCCGCAAGCTACGCTACTCCAACGGGCACCTAGCTGACGGGACAAGGAAAGACCCCCCTGGGTCAGAAGAGCAGCAGTACGCATATCGGAGGAAAAGATTTGTAACCACTGTTGTCTTTTAAGTACTCTGCGCAGTATGCTGCACAGCATGTTGGGCCCACTTGTCGGGGCCCAACGTCCAATGTATTCGCTCCCCCTTGATCTATAAAAGGAGGGGCGCCGCTAGAAGACCTCAGGCTGGGAAAGAGCCAAGGCCAGCAGAGGATAGGTTCATACACACCACCAAGAACAATACATCTCCCAGTGGACGTAGGGTATTACGCTCCGGCGGCCCGAACCACTCTAAATCGTGTGTTCCTGAGTCCTTGTCTCAGCGTAGATTCAGCCCCATCGCCTAGAACTTCCCCGAGTACTCCCTCACAAGGGAATAGGCGGGTGCGCTCCGCCACCCGGCTGTGGGTACCCCTAGAAACCCCACGACAGCAATTAGCATAAAAATCAAGTTATCAGCAACAAATTATGAATTTATGAACTTGCAAGATAAGGTTTTAGAAAAGAATCGACAAAGGGACTAGCTGCAGCCCATTAGGAGCCCTGTGCTCTTCTTCATATGTCCAGGCGACAGTGCCCAGCGAGCTCCACAGCCGGTGAGGTAGTAACAGCTAACGAATACAATGAAAAGAGAGCGTTGCGACGTATTATCCAGCAATTATAGTCAAACGATACAAAATGCAAGAAAAGCAATAGACATGATTACACGTGGTCCTCTCTGAATAGTTCTGCAAGATTCATGGATGAACTCGGATACGTGAGTTACTTGTAATAAACGGACTAGCAAAGTAAACCAAACCCTCGCAAATTTTTTGGGAGGGGGGGGGGCGGGGGGGGGGGGGGGAGGTTGGCCTCCAATAGACTCCGCCAAGTGGTCACTGGGTGATGCCGTGGTGGTCTCACTTGCATCAGCAGTGATTAATCATTTCGGAATGTTGCAGGAGAATGCTTTTTTTTCATTATTTTGAAAGAAGTACTTGTTTTCTTCTATAAATATATTGTGGTCCAAACATGTACTACCCCCATACCTTAATATTTGACGTTTTAGACAAAACTTTACACTACAAATAAGCTAAAGGTTGATGTCCTAACGTCATTTAAAAAAAATCGGAGGGAGTATTTAACCATTTTAAAGAAGACAACGGGTGAAACCATCTCTAAATACTTTTTTTATATATGAAAAGACACTTCTTCCGATCTCTGCATGAATCTTCCGATATAAAGCATTTCCTTCTTCGTGACAACATCTACCTAATCACGAGAAGCAGTTCAAAACTGTTGGACCGGTCGGTACAGGAGCATGCGCTTTCTATTCAGCTCCCCTCGTCAGGTCCGAATCATTTCCTTCGTGTTCGAGCACACTATTCTCTCTGCTGGACAGACCAAGTGGCGAACAAAATTAAAAATCTCGGACCCAAGTCCTTTTGGGAAGCATAGCAAATTGTTATAGATTCAGACGTTTCAATCTGACGCTTTAGAAATTCATGACACCGTACATGCTTTCATCGCATGGATTGCTATGGCGTCCTAGTTTATCCTTTGTTCATGGAACGGACACTCGAGTCAGAGAGGAAACCACCAGCTCTCTGAATTCTGAATCATCGCGGCAGTTCGTGCTGGTACTGAATCCTCGTGTACTTTCCGGGTTTCCCTTTGTGCTGTGTCTGAATGACGAGAGATTAGGTCCGGTTCTGCTCGTCCTAAAGGTGGTTTACTTTTGGAATCGATCAAAGAAATGTGTGATCATATATGCGTGTCTAACCAAACCATTATGTGTTTGATTAGTACGATGACGTCGATACTATGACGACAAAGCTTTGGGGGGGGAAAAAGGTGCAGCCATCAGCAGTACTGAAAGAAAACTGCAGCTCAACTCCCTCTCGAGTCTCGAGGTTGTGTGTGATGAGAAACAAAATATTGCTAGTGAAAACTGCAGTGGCTGCGCTGTATTATACTACTGCACAATACTCCAAACTGAAGACCCATGGAGCGAGAACAGGGCAAAACAATGCTGATGATTCCATTGGAAACAAAGGTGCCGTCGCTATACGATGCATAGTTGTATACCTAGTTCAGTTAGCCAAATCATTGCTGTGACATCACCTGTGATCTGATCTGATCTGATAGTGTTGACGCAAATTTCAGTAACACACCAACGCACTAGATCGTGCGGCGCGAAAAAGAGCTCAATGCAGCTCTTCCTGCGTGGAGCGGTCAGACCGGTCTAAGGGACCGGTCAGATCGGTCGCCGGTAAGAATCGGAGACGACCGACGAACGCAAACCCGGGAGGGGCCCGTCAGGGTAGGCGCACATAGGGTTGTTTTAGGATCGGCAGGTCACCTAGAATGCCTTCAAACGTCGCGGAGACGAAGGAAGAACAGCAGATGGGGTTGGAAAAGCTAGGGTTTGGAGAAGAGGATAAAAAGTAGAGTTTGTATTGATTTTGTTCGATTGGATTTACTAATCGGTCGTGACCTTTTATATTTATAGGGTGGGGTGGACTTATCCCGCAAGAAATCCTGTTTACAGATCTAAATCTATAAAAAAAACCCTAGTTGTACTCGGACTCTACCTGAACCGGTCAGACCGGTCAGTCCCTGCCGGACAGGCCACAGTGCCTCGACCGGTCAGACCGGTTGGTGCCAATTTTGGCTGTCAACATATGCCCCCCTGTTTTTTGGTAAATCTTGCTTGCCAAAAAACATTCTTCTGAGCCAAAATTGGCTAAGGGCGATGATTAACACTACATCGGCCATTTTTTTTACTAAAGGCGATAAACAATTATCGGCCATGTTTTGCTCAAGTCGATGTTGAAACAACTTGTTTGGGCCGCCACACCTTCTTCATTGTCGCTGACGTCTTTGGCACGGCCTCCACTTGTTGTTCCATTGTCTCCTTCTTGCGCATACGTTGCAGCCTTTTCTTCTGAGTATGAGACAAGTCTGAGGGACACCACCTCGGCTGTAAATACTTTGAATCTTGCTCCTTGCTCTTCGCATTCTCTTTGCTGCAATCAACATCTTGACTCGATTGCTCTTGATGTCTTGACGATGATCTCGTATCCTTGACTTCGCTTGGTGGCCTCTTATGTCTCTGAGCACTCTCTTTCTTCTCATATTTGGCCAAGAGTTTCTTAAAATTCGTCCTTGTCTTGATTTTGGAGGAGTTCCCAGATTTACTGAGCGCACCGGTCAGACCGGTCGAACCGGTCAGACCGCTGCTATGGCCGGTCGGACCGGTCGAACCGGTCAGACCGCTGCTATGGCCGGTCGGACCGGTCGACTTGTTGTCGGCCTTCTTCTTCTTGTCTTGCCCCCTCCCCCGAGTGTTTTTGCGCCTTGTGGGATCTTCTGTGTCAGCTTTTTTTCAGGTCTTTCATCGACAATAACTACATTCTTCTCCTTGGTTGATTCGGCTTGACTCGGCCGAACTAGCACTTTAGGATTATTCAATTCCAACACATGCACTGGAAAATGATTCTGATCAACCTGCATATTAGGAATAACCAATCGTCCTTCATTAATGGCCGATTGAATTTGTCTACGTAACACATTGCAATCATTAGTAGCATGTGAAAAAGTATTATGAAATTTGCAATATGCTCGCCGCTTCAACTCTTCAAGCGGCGGTAGAGTATGTGACATCTTGACATATCCAATCCTATATAACTCATCAAATATCCTCGCGCACTTGGATACATCAAAAATAAATCGTTCATCTTGCCGATTTTTCTGAATCGGCTTAAGAGCAGAACAAGTAAATGGTTTAACTTGAGATGGCCAAGCAAACTCAGCAGCATACACATCATTAGACTCATCGTCCGAACAATTTGAATTGCATTCTAAAGCATGCACACTAGAATGATGATGCCTATGAGATTCTTGAGACTCTTTGCTTCGGCTTTCTACAGTCAAAGCTCTTTGATACACTTGAGTAACAGTAAAGAAATCATAGCATCCTAATCTTTCTTTAATATGAGAGCGCAAGCCATTAAAAGTCAAATCAGCTAAATCCTTTTCTGCAATATTCACACTAAAGCATCGTTTTTTGTATCGCGGAATCGTCTTATATAATCATTGACATATTCATCACGCGATTGTCTAACCGATGTCAAGTGAGACAATTTAAGCTCATCATGCCCACAGAAAAAGTGCTCATGGAACTTCTGCTCTAATTGTTCCCATGAGCCAATAGAATTAGGTGCCAAAGATGAAAACCATGAGAAAACGGTTCCAGTTAGAGATAAAGAAAATAAACACACTTTTAACTCGTTTATTGAACTAGCTTCTCCTAATTGGGCAAGATACTAACTAATATGCTCAAAAGTACTCATAGTATCTTCCCCACTGAATTTAACAAACTCAGGCAACCTAAAACCAGCAGGGTATACAACCGAATCAAACGAAGTAGGATACAACTTTTGGTATGTGCGGGTTTTACTTCTAACATCCACTCCAAAACTTTCTCTAAGCCGATTAGCCAAATCATTCTTATAATCAGTAAGCATTTTATCGAAATTACTCGAAGAATTTGGCTGTGGATGTAGATACCTCACGCTGGTTTGGAACAAACTGACCGGATGACCGGTCGGTACGACCGGTCGGACTGGTTGGGGGGAACCGGTCCGACCGGACTGATATACCGGTCTCTGCCGATTTTGTCAACACTGCACATATCGGTCGAACATCTCGTCGGAGATAGGATCGGTGTGTGGCACTGAATTTCTGGAGATTTCTGGTGGTGTGTACTGAACAATCTCGTTTGTTCGGCTAATGTTGGCCGAACCAGGAATACTCATAATAGGATCAGTGTACGTGGGTGTAACAGTTTGACCACTGAAATAATTCATCGGCATCCCATATTGAGGTTGACTCGTAGGAGATGCTGCCGATGGTTGAGGAACATAAAATTCAGAAGTAGAAACAGATGGAGGTCCGTCCGCTGATTCTGGTTTCTTACCAGCCGATTCTCTTTCCTTAGAGCTAAGCCAATTAACCCAATAAACATCACGCTCAGCTAGCAATTTCTGAATTTGTTCCATAGTAACACCAGAAGGTGGAGCAGTTGCAGCAGGTATTACCTCAGTAGATGCATCCGAGGAGGTAGAAGCGAAGTTGGTCTCCTTGATCTTGGTGACTTTGCCGTGTCGATCGACCTTGATGCTCGCAAGCGCCGCTTGTAGATCTTCTTCATCGTGCTTCTTTCTTGCGCTCCTCCAGCAGCAGATGGACATCCTCCGGAAGATGCTCATATGTCGAAGGGAAGATGTTCTCCTTGTCGATTTCTGTGTTGGAGCCCATCTTCTTTGGAGTAGATTAGATCGGTTTTATTAATCAAGATCTTTCTTCCCCAACGGAGTCGCCAAAAAGAATGTTGACGCAAATCTCAGTCAACACATGAACACACTAGATTGTGCGGCGCGAAAAAAAAAGCTCAATGCAGCTTTTCCAGCGTGGAGCGGTCAGACCGGTCTAAGGGACCGGTCAGATCGGTCGCCGGTAAGAATCGGCGACGGCCGACGAACGCAAACCCGGGAGGGACCCCGTCAGGGTAGGCGCACGTAGGGTTGTTCTAGGATCGGCAGGCCACCTAGAACGCCTTCAAATGTCGCGGAGACAAAGGAAGAATAGCAGATGGGGTTGGAAAAGTTAGGGTTTGGAGAAGATGATAAAAAGTAGAGTTTGTATTGATTTTGTTCGATTGGATTTCCTAATTGGCCGTGACCCTTTATATTTATAGGGTGGGCTGGACTTATCCCACAAGAAATCCTGTTTATAGATCTAAATCTATAAAAAACCATAGTTGTACTCGGACTCTACCTGGACCGGTCAGACCGGTCGGTCCCTGCCGGACAGGCCACAGTGCCTCGACCGGTCAGACTGCTCGGTCAGACCGGTTGGTGCCAATTTTGGCTGTCAACAGATAGTATCACTGGTGCTACTGAATACTACCTCCGTCCCACAATATAAATATTTATTGACTTCTGATGATCATGTTTGACCGGCGGCCTCGACGGTGGATCTCCGGCGGCGGGTGCGGACCAAAGGTCCGTGAGGCGGTGGAGGCGAGCGGAGGCGAGGGCGCGCGTGAGCAGAGGCTGACTGGTGATGGGCGTGATGGTGAGAGGCGGGCCCCACGCCACGGTGGCCGGTAGCGCGCGTCCCGTATCGCGCTAGATTTGGCGAGTCCGGGACGGTAGCGGGACCTTTCCCATCCCCCGCTGCAGCCTCGTTTTCCTGTAAGGTTTACTGAAGGACCTATTCAGTGTCCCGCTGCAGCTGCAGACAGCCTAACTGACCAACTCCTGAATAGCATCGCGCGTCGCATCATGTCCTCTTCAGGAACAAAAACTCAGGAACAAAAACAAGGATCCCACATGGCATGCCCTAGCTCGATCGTGTCTCGGCACTGTTGGAAACTCAGTTTGTTTCAGCCCGTTTTGTCAGAGGGAATGTTAGTTAGCGCTTGTTAGCTTTTGGTCAATAACTGAATCCGCTTTGGATGCGTCGTGTACGCCTGAATCGCGCTTTGTTCGCGGTGTGGCATTGGTCTTTCCGTTGAGTCGTAGCTGAAGCTTCGCGCTCCACTCGTTCGGTCGTGGGATGGCGCGATCAAGTAGGAAGGAGTGGCGCGCGTGGCGCTCGTCGTGGGTCGTGGCCGAGAGTCACTCGTGTATGTATATATTGTGATCAATAGAGTCAAAAACGCTGCGCATTAGCGGCACCAAAAACACCGTGTGTTCTTCGTTGTTTTCCACAGAGCTCGCGTGTGTTTAGTTCGCGTGTGTGCGTCCGGTGATCACCGGCGGCGTGGGGTCGTCGGTGTTCATCTTCAATTGGCATCAGAGCGGTTACCGCATTCTGGGAGTGCCCATGGTGATGCTCCGCCCACGCGGTCTGTGGGAAGCTCACCAAGACCAACTACGCCGAGTGGTCGGCGATGATGAAGGTGATGCTCCGCCCACGCGGTCTGTGGGAAGCCGTGAACTTCGCCGACGTTCCGGAGCATGAAGACATGATGGCCATGGAGGCTATCTGCAAGTCGGTGCCGGCCGACATGGTGGTGTCGATGTCAAACAAAGAGAGCGCCAAGGCGGCTTGGGACGACATCAAGACGGCGAACCTCGGCGTCGAGCGCGTCCGCAAGGCCAAGGCGCAGACCCTGCGAAGGGAGTTCGACGGCCTCGTCTTCAAGGACGGCGAGAGCGTGGACGAGTTTGCGGTGCGGATCAACAACCTCGCCGCACGGCTGAGGACGCTCGGGGACGACCACACCGAACCAACGGTCGTACGCAGGTTCCTGCAGGCGCTCCCTCCGCGCCACCACCAAATCGCCATGTCGATCGAGACCCTGCTCGATCTAGAGACCCTGTCCGTGGAGGAGCTGGTTGGGCGCCTGAAGGCGGCGGAGGAGCGGCACGACCTCAGCGGTGGCGGCAACAACCTCGCGCGGCTCAACCTCACAGAGGAGGAGCTGGTCGCGCGCGTTTCCAAGAAGCTGCAGCTCTCCGGGGGCCCGTCGAACTCCGGCAACTCTGGCTCAAGAGGGTCTGGGGGAGGCCGCAGTGGAAGCTGGGGGCGCGGCCGTGGTGGAGGCCGTGGCGGTGGGCGCGGTGGTGGCGCCAAGAAGCCTGGTGGTGACGCCGGGCGCGAACTCAGTGGCGACGTCGCGAGCGACGAATGTCGTTACTGCGGCAACAAGGGGCACTGGGCCCGCGAGTGCCGCAAGAAGAAACGTGACGAACAGGCCCATGCAGCCGAGGTCGAAGAGGAGGGCGCGCTTCTGGTGGGGATCACCTCCATCACCGTCGACTCGGAAGAATAGGTCCACGTCGCGGTCGGTGAAGGAGGGGCACGCGCGCGCTGGGTGTTCGCCGACCCGGTGGCACACGTGGCGTCGGCGTCTCCCGCTGCAACGCCCGCAGGTACGAAGGAGGTACACATCCGCGAGGACAAACTCTTTGTCCAGCTTGGTGAGAAGAACCGCGACGGGCTCACGCGGTGGATCCTCGACACGGGCGCCACGAACCACATGACCGGGGAGCGGTCATCCTTCTCCGACCTCGACACTAGCATGCACGGCACCGTCAGGTTCGGCGACGGGTCGGTGGTCGGCATCGAGGGGCGCGGCACGATCCTCTTCACCTGCAAGACCGGCGAGCATCAGAGGCTGCCTGGAGTGTACCTCATCCCCAAGCTCACGGCCAACATTATCAGCCTTGGCCAGCTGGATGAGGACCACTACAAGATCCTGATCGAGGAGGGGGTCCTGTGCGTCTGGGATCAACGCCGGCATCTCCTGGCAAAGGTGCAGCGCTCGGACAGCAGGCTGTACACTCTCGACCTCAACATCAGCACGCCGGTCTGTCACACGGCGTTCGGGGACGACATCTCCTGGAAGTGGCACACAAGGTATGGACACCTTGGTTTCCGTGGGTTACAGCTGCTGTCGAAGAAGAATATGGTCTATGGCCTGCCGGCCATCGACCATGTGGAGCAGGTGTGCGAGAGCTGCCTCGCCGGGAAGCAGCATCGACAACCGTTCCCAACGGCGAGCAAGTTCCGCGCGTCGCGGTCCCTGGAACTGGTGCATGCGGACCTGTGCGGACCGATCACACCAGAAACGCCCGGCGGGAAGCGGCTGTTCCTGCTCGTCGTGGACGACAGGAGCCGTTTCATGTGGCTGGTCTTGTTGGCGTCCAAGGATCAGGCCGCGGGCGCGATCAAGCAGCTTCAAGCGCGCCTGGAGGTCGAGTCTGGCGAGAGGCTTGGCACCCTGCGTACCGATCGCGGGGGAGAGTTCACGGCGCGGGCGTTCATGGAGTACTGCGCCGATCAAGGGATCCAGCGTCATCTCACCGCGCCGTACACGCCGCAGCAAAACGGCGTGGTGGAGAGGCGCAACCAGACTGTGCTCGGGATGGCTCGCAGCATGATGAAGGGGATGCAGGTGCCCGGATGGCTCTGGGGTGAGGCGGTGAGCACCGCCGTGTTCGTACTGAATCGCTCGCCGACGCGTAGCGTGGAAGGAAAAACTCCGTACGAGGTCTGGTATGGTTCTAAACCGGCTGTGCATTTCTTTCGCACTTTCGGTTGCGTTGCCCATGTGAAGGTTGCCGGGGGACATCAGAAGAAGCTGGAGGATCGTAGTACGCCAATGGTGTTCATCGGATATGAGCCTGGATCAAAGGCGTACAGGTTCCTGAATCCAAGCACTGGACGGGTGTTGATCTCCCGTGACGCGGTGTTTGACGAAGGGAGGGCCTGGAACTGGGATGGTGCTCCGACATCCACGGCGAACAACAACTCGGGGGAGCCGTTCACCGTCGAGTACATGACCACGTTCATTTCGGGCGGTGGAAGCCTGCCGCCGCCGCTCGGAGGCTCACCACCACCATCAGGGGCGGCGCTGTCTACTCCGACTAGAGTTCTCGGCACTCCTCCAAGCTCGCCGTCTCGAGGGGCAACAACGGCGAGCACCCCAGTGCCGGGACCACCGGCGGGCGTGGAGTTCGTATCTCCACCGTCGGGTGACTTGGAGCTGGATGCAGATCATGAGGACGACGCGCCTCTGCGATTTCGGGCATTGGACAACGTCCTTGGGGACGTTCCAGTCCCTGGCGAGGCAGGCAGGGAGCTCGACGCGGGGCTGCTCCTCGCTGTGGATGATGAACCCACCTCATTCGACGAGGCGCGCGGGGAGGAGGAGTGGCGCAAGGCCATGCTCGACGAGCTGTCGTCCATTGAGCAGAACGACACTTGGAGCCTCGTCAACCTGCCGCCCGGTCACCGAGCCATTGGGCTCAAGTGGGTGTTCAAACTCAAACGCGATGAGCAGGGCGCGGTCGTGAAGCACAAAGCACGCCTGGTGGCAAAAGGGTACGTCCAGAAGTTCGGCATCGACTTTGATGAGGTGTTTGCACCGGTGGCTAGAATGGAGTCAGTAAGGATGCTGCTCGCCGTGGCTGCTCAGGAGAACTGGCTTGTACATCACATGGATGTTAAGTCAGCGTTCCTGAACGGGGATATCGCCGAGGAAGTCTACGTGCAACAGCCGCCTGGCTTCACAGCGGCTGGGCACGAGCAGAAGGTGCTGCGTCTGAAGAAGGCGCTCTATGGACTCCGTCAGGCTCCTAGAGCGTGGAACCAGAAGCTAGATGCAAGCCTGCACGAACTTGGTTTTGTGCGTTGCACGAGTGAACACGGCATGTACACCCGTGGGAAGGGGCCATCACGGGTGATCGTCGGCGTCTATGTCGATGATCTGATCATCACTGGAGCCAAGGAAGGCGATGTCGAGGCTTTCAAGAAGGAGATGCAGCGCCTATTCAGGATGAGCGACCTTGGGTTGCTGTCCTACTACTTGGGCATCGAGGTCAAGCAATCCAAGGCTGCTATCACTCTCGGACAGGCTGCGTATGCGCGCAGACTGTTGGAGAAGGCGAACATGGGAGGGTGCAATCCCTGCCATACTCCGATGGAGGCGCGGCTAAAGCTGTCAAAGGATGGAACGACGGCGTTGGTAGACGCCACCGAGTACCGCAGCCTGGTGGGCAGCCTCAGGTACCTGGTTCACACTCGCCCGGACATCTCGTTCGCGGTTGGATTTGTGAGTCGTTTCATGGAGAAGCCAAGGCATGAGCACATGGCAGCGGTGAAGCACTTGCTGCGGTACATTGCCGGAACGATCGAGTTCGGCATCGTCTACCCCAAGCTGACAGGCAGCGACAACAACCTGATCGGTTACAGTGACAGCGATTTGGGGGGAGACACTGATGAAAGGAAGAGCACCACAGGAATCATCTTCTTCCTTGGGGACAAGGCGGTGGCTTGGCAGTCACAGAAGCAAAGGGTGGTGGCGCTCTTGTCCTGCGAAGCTGAGTACATTGCTGGCGCTGCTGCAGCTTGCCAGGCAGTGTGGCTCACGAGGTTGCTGAAGGATGTCATGGGAGATGATCCTCGAGTGCCTCAACTCAAGATGGACAACATGTCTGCAATTGCTCTCAGCAAGAACCCAGTGCTGCATGATCGAAGTAAGCATATTGACACTAAATTCCACTTTATTCGTGAATGCGTGGACAAGGGGAGCATTTTGCTGGAGTTTGCGAGCTCACAGGAGCAACTCGCTGATCTGATGACGAAGGCACTTGGCCGTTCGCGGTTCTGTGAGCTTCGGGAGAAGATTGGCGTGGTCAATCTGGGCTGAAACAACAGACTTTGGGGGAGAATGTTGGAAACTCAGTTTGTTTCAGCCCGTTTTGTCAGAGGGAATGTTAGTTAGCGCTTGTTAGCTTTTGGTCAATAACTGAATCCGCTTTGGATGCGTCGTGTACGCCTGAATCGCGCTTTGTTCGCGGTGTGGCATTGGTCTTTCCGTTGAGTCGTAGCTGAAGCTTCGCGCTCCACTCGTTCGGTCGTGGGATGGCGCGATCAAGTAGGAAGGAGTGGCGCGCGTGGCGCTCGTCGTGGGTCGTGGCCGAGAGTCACTCGTGTATGTATATATTGTGATCAATAGAGTCAAAAACGCTGCGCATTAGCGGCACCAAAAACACCGTGTGTTCTTCGTTGTTTTCCACAGAGCTCGCGTGTGTTTAGTTCGCGTGTGTGCGTCCGGTGATCGCCGGCGGCGTGGGGTCGTCGGTGTTCATCTTCAGGCACTGTTCCTCTGATCAGATTAGACGACGCATCCATACATCATACATGCATTTCCACTGAGATTTTTCGGGACCATACCGGCTACCAAGCTTTAGTACACAGTTTCACCTCCAACAGTTTTCGCCGACGGCCGGCCGACGCCTTCTCCTCGCCCTCGCACAGAGGAGACAGGGGTAGCCCAGTAGGCAATTTTGACATGTGATGTGATTTGACCGATCCGTCTGCCCGCGATCGAGCCGTCGACCTGGTGATGCAAAAACATTGGGCTGTGTTTAGTTCCAAATCTTCTCTCTCCAAACTTCACTATTCACTTATCACATCAAATTTTTTACCTCATGTATAGAGTATTAAATGTAGATAAATAAAACAACTAATTGTATAGTTTTGATGTACACGACGAGACGAATTTTTTGAGCCTAATTAGGTCATGATAGAATAATAATTACCACAAACAAACGAAAAATACTACAGTGTTCGATGTGATTTTTTTTATCACCATTTTACATATATAAACACAGACTTGAAACAGGGCCGCCATGTGCGAACTGTCCCCTGCAGCTGCAGGAGGCAATGCGGCGGGGGTCTCGGCCTCATCAGATCGGCAGCGAGCAGCGAGCATGCATGCAAGGTCTGGCGCCTCTCGTGGTCGCCGCTATGCTTGAGCATTTCGAGGAGCGTGGTCCTTGCCTCCTTGTGATAACGCAGAGCAGATCGCCATGAAACCTGCCTCTCGTGGTCAGGGGCGGATCCACGAGGAGGGCCAGGGGGGCTCCAGCGCCCTAAGCTGCTCTAATTATACATAAAACACTGTAGCAAGACCTCCAAATCACCATTAAATCTTCACACAAATCAATATTTCTATTATTTCAGCCCCTCTTCTCTTCAATCCTGCATCCGCCACTGCTCGTGGTCGCCGCTATGCTCGAGCATTTCGAGGAGCGTGGTCCTTGCCTCCTTGTGATAACGCAGAGCAGATCGCCATGAAACCTCATTCCCCGCATTCAGGGCGAGGGCTGCTGCAATCTGCTCCATGCTTGCAAAAACTCGGCTGCCTGCAACTGCAAGTGATGAGAATGGCAGAACAAACCCGAGCAACAGGGTGGTCAACTCGGTTGCCTTTGCCGGTCCGATGCCGTGGAGAAGACAGGAGGCATCCCGGAATAGAGCCAGGCCCCGGAGGCGTGGCGGACACCGCTTATGATGACGCGATCGCGCTGGAAACACACGCAAGTGCTGAGGCCCGGCGCAAGGGGCCAGGCGGCACAGGACAAGGAGAAGCCAACAGGAGGTTACAGTGGAGCTGTGGAGGCGGCATGGCGCGGTTGTGTTAGCAGCAAAGGATTCTTCAGAAACGGACGGCTCGTTTGCGGACTGTGTCAAAGCGCCAACCATCAAAGAACCACCCGAACCAACTTGCCAAAGTGGTCACTGGCTTCTGCCAATAGGGTATTCAGTAGTAGTATACTAGTAGCACGCGACATCTGACTTTATGCAGATCCTGAGATCGTATGCATCATCACAACATGGATGCATCTCACTCACATGTCCAGATACTTGTACAGTAAGAACAGTGGAGTAAAAGGTCAAAGTGAACCTAGAGAGTCTGATGAATCTTTCTGCAACCTCAATACTGTGGTCAAGGAAAAAGTAGATGTGCGTTTCAGAATTCGTTAATCCATAGGACTGGACTGGGAATGAATCGCAGATCCAAAGTGGGTTAAAATATTGCCATCATTATTGTTTTGGGTAAATCAGATACACAAATATGTACATGCACGATCATTGATGCCACGCACACTCACAAGTTACAAAGGGAAGACAGACAAATACGAAGCTACAAAGCTCCCTCTCTCTACTCAGACTAGTATGTTACACACACACACACACACACACACACACACGCCTGAATCATTCTTGAGCTCACTTGCCGGCAGCGATGGCGGCGCCGTACGACCGGCTCCTCCTGACCTCCTCCGGCGGTATGAAGGCGTCCGGGCCCAGGCCCGGCACGTTGAACGCCACGTCGTCGATGGTCCACGACTCCTCCATCCGCGTGACCACGCGCGCGGCGCGCACGCCCACGCCGAAGCGGGCGAGGTGCGCCGTCGACGTGCCGGCGTGCGCGACGGCCACGCCGCCGCCGCCGTCCACGGCGCGGTAGTCCGACATGGCCGACGCGATGGTGGTCTCCCAGTACATGGCGGGCGCGCCGGGGGACTGGATCCGGGTCAGCTGCGAGTCCTCCAGCCGCGCCAGGAGGCCGCTGCGCTGGCTGAAGAACCCCGTCAGCCCGTGCCGGATCACCTCCGCGGTGCCGTCGCTCCAGCTGGAGAGCACCGAGGGCCCAACGTCAAGGCGCAGCACGAAGCAGTCCTCGCCGTCCACCTGCTTCTCGCCGGCGTGCTCGGCCGTCGAGAAGATGGACGCGATCGTCACTGGGTCCAGGCCCTGCATGCACCAATAATCCATCACTTTATTTACTGCCAGTGAACATGTAAATAAATCATCAGAATCCTGGCAACCTCGCAAATCTGCAAGACTTTTGCCTTGGTGAATACTGACACCTTGAAAAATAGTATATGCGCGCGCGCCCACATGGATGCAGGTGCAGCAAAAACACGATGGAAAAATGCATTTGACAGCAAAGTTGACAAGACAGATAAATCTCCTTGACTTGTTGGCATACATGTGTTTGGTGCTTGCTTTAGGACCACCAGTGCTAGCAAATTTCAGAGAAGGGCAGATCAGATTCTCCAAGAAAATGGTAATCTAAGTGTGCCCAAGCCCAAGTGCATACTTAGATTACCATTTTCTTGTCTGAAATCCGTATCAGACAATAATTCTAAACGGGGAAACTTTCTCAGAACTTTCAGCTACTGCCATCGAGGACAATGCAACATGAAACAGACAAGTGGGAACTGGCAGTGCATTCCCTGCATCAGGGTTTAGGAGTAGGTAAGAACATGTCAGTACGCCATAATTTATTGGAATGGGACAGAGGACACTGCTGATATAATGATGCAGTACTGCTAAACAAAACACACCATTGCTTAAAATTCTCTATGATAGTACCAACAGCTAAGAGCCTCAACATATGTGCTGCATCCGTACAAGCCTCCAACGTGAATACATTTTGATGATACTACCTACATTTGTTATCCATTTCCACGGGGATTGGTCGAAACTTAACAATACTCAAGTCAAGAAGACTGAACAAATTGTATGCTTTGACTAGCCCACAGAGTCATATGCTCACTTGAGCTGTTCTTATTATCAAATTGGCTGAATGGTAGACCCTAAAACAACGACTCGAACAATAAACTAGTGTGTAGGCCTCATCAATCCAACGTTCAAACAGTTAGGCTTCATCAGATGTAACCTACTCTGCAGAATTTTATTAGAACGTTTGGTAAGCATCAAGATCATGAGAATCAGAACATGACCTCAGCACCCAATTTTCATATTGCAAACTATAGTTGGATATGGTATAGCTTTGCTAGAAATACCAACTGATAGCCTTAAGTGAAGAGTGTCAATGGGTCTAACCAAATAAAGCACAAAATCAGGAATTTATTTCCTTTCAGAGTGTTAGGAACAAGAACACTGTTTCATGATCCACAGATTTCGCCAAATAAGAAATACCAATGCAGCCGGGCGGCCAGTTGGCTAGCCCGGTCCGGTAGCGTTGCGCCCCAACAGATCCTGAGTTCGATTCTCATCAGAAGTGAATTTCCGGCTGTTGGGGTAAAAAAACCCCTCGCTGTGCTCGCCGCGAGGCTTGGCCCTCTCGGGCATGGGCCAGGGTTCGGGGGTTTTCTCTACCCGGGTAAGCCGGTGTGACTTCCTCTTAATGAAAAACGGTGGGGCCGTTTCCTCCCCGGGTAGAGTTTTTTTTCGTGGACAGACGACATGTATATTCTTCTTGCCAACAAGTTCTTCAGAGAAAACAGAGAATTGTTTTTCGTCAACTCCCATCCTCACACTGACACACCCTTAATGTGTTCAGGAACAACCTAACCTATATACTAAAGAGGTTCCACTAGCCAAGTTGATCGGGATAAGCCTAAACAAAAGCAGCCAATCTAAGTTAATGATGAAATCAAGCTCAGTGATCAAACAAATATTCAGACATCTCACACTAGGCTGATTAAGCTCTTTATAAAAAAGAGCATCCTGCGGACAGAGATATTCTTATTCCAGCCCCATGTGATGGATAAAGGCAGGCTAATCTCACCCTACCAACTGCTAATCGTCCTCCCCAGTTCAAACATGGACAGTTTGGAGTTTGGACTCCAGTTCTCAGGCTCTCCGCTCTCCTGCAGAGCTCGAAGGAGAGCAGAGCATGAGGCAATCATGACATCAACAGTGTGGCATCCTGCAGATCCCAAGATAACAACTGTGCAAGTGCAGAGCCCATACATGAGATAAATCCAAGTGCTATTTTTAACAAAAGATTCATCGCATTCGCATCGAGTTGTTTTGTTTAAGGGATCTTCTCCTCTATTTTTTTTCTATCATGTACTGCAAAGCGAAAGGGCGTGCGCAAAAGCAGGAGGCTATTCGATCGATGGCATGCGAAAGCAGAGGAAAGCCAGCAACGGCGGCGGCGGGCCCCGCCTGTCATGGGCCAGGCTAGCTCGCAGCAGTAACGCTGTGCATGCGAGGCATGCCCATGGCGATCGGCAAAGCGACGAGGGGGGAAAAAGGCGAACGGAAGAAAAAGGAACATGGCATCACGATGCGAAACAAGAGATGCCAGTGGGGGGCAGGGGAGGGAGCGCCATGATGCCAACCTGGAGCGCGCGCCGGAGTGGGCGGGAGCCGCCGCGCGCGGCGTGGGCGCCGAGCCAGGGCGTGCGGCGCCAGGCGACGCGGCCGTCGCTGCCGGCCGCGACGCTCTGCCCGGCCACGGACATCTCGACGAGCCACATGCTGGGCGCGAGCTGCCACAGCACGAAGCTCCCCTCGTGGGCGCGCCCGCCGCCGCCGGGCTCCTGCAGCATCGACAGTCGCACCCGCCCCGACGCGTACATGCTCTTGACGGCGCCGTCCTCGAGCTTGCCGCACCCCGTCGTCGCCCTGAACTGCTCGATGATGTACTGCGCCGACGACGCCACCTGCACGGGCACACACACGCGCGCATCGCTCCTCCATCATTCCATTCCAAGCAAAGCAAGCGCGCGCGTAGCGTACACACAGGCGCGCGGGAAGGTTAATTAGCTGTTGATGGCGGCGGCGTGGACGTACGTGGCGGGGAAGGCGCGGGAGGAGCGGGACGGGGGAGAGGGGGCAGGCGAGCACGGAGAGGAGCACGCGGAGGTCGGCGGCCGGGCGGGCGTCGTCCCCGGCGGCGCCCCCGGAGAGGAGGCGCGCCCACCGGTGCAGCGCCGCGTGGAGGCCCGAGCGCCGGCGCGCCGCCTCCTCCTCCCCGCCGCCGGGCTCCTCCGCCAGCGGCTCCAGCGCCACCCTCGATCGCATCTCGCTCGCTCTCCGCCGGCCTCTCTCTCGCTCGCTCGCTCCGGCCCGTGCGTAGCTTCTGTGTCAGGCTGCCGCGCGTGTCCGCTGCTGCTGCTGCTGCTGCTTCTCGTTATAAGAGGGAGGCGGCCACACAGGCCAGGCCAGGGAAGCGCCGCGCGCGGTTCACCTCGCGGGCGCGTACACGAGCTGCCTAACGGTAAGCATGACTGACCCGTGAGCCCGAGCTGCTGGGGGGTCCGCTGTGTCAGTGGAGCCGCTGGGCCCGGCGCGCGTGTGGAGTGCGGGGAAAGGGGGGGAGGGTGGAGCGTTCAAGGGAGGCAAGAAGAGGGAAGGGTTTGTTTTGGGTTGGGGAGCGGTCAAAATCTCGCTGGCGCTGGTGGCGTTTGTTGTTGGTGGCGGCGTGGCCGTGGCAGCTCAGCGTCCGCCTGAGCCGCCCGCCGCCGGCCTGCTCTGCTTCCCAGCCAAGCCAAGTCTCCTCCCCTCCAACGCCAGGCCGCCAGTCCGGCTGACACGCCTGTAAATCTCCAAGCTCTTACCGGAACCGAGCTGTTCCCTTCCCCAGTGAAAATCCTTGCGTTCGAAGCAGGCCGCTAGCTAGGATGCGCAGCCGGAGCCTGTGCACGGGTAGACGATGATGCATTGATGCGCCGCCGGCCGGCCGGCCGCTCGCACTGTTGCTTGCGGCCGCGTTCGCTATCAATCGATCGCAGTGGAGTGGCGCGCACGTTTGGGTTTACGAGGTGGACGTGCGGGAGCTTTCCTCCTCTCTGTTCCGGGGACAGGGGGATTTCGTTGATGTGCCCGGCCGGCCGGCGCGGCCTCTTCTCCCTGGACGCGGCGCGCATGCTGCCGTGCCGCCCGCAACCGCACTGCATGGCTCAGGTCGGTATGGCTCCCCCCGTTAGCCGGCGGCCGCAAGCATCGATGGCGAGGCGCTTTCGGCCGCGCGCGCCATGGCGGGACGCGACGGCGACCCCGCAACCCCGCGCACGCAATGCAACGCGCGCGGGGAGGCGGAGGCGGAGGCGGAGGCGGAGGCGGAGGGGAGCCGCGGCCAGCATTGATGCGCGGATGGTTGGGCTGGGGGGTTCCCGGGGACGCTGCAACGACGGAGCGACGGCGACGCGGCAACAAACCAGCAGGAGAGCTTTTGCCTTGCCTTGCCCAACATGTATGTATGTATAGCTTGGCTTCTTCCTCAATCCTGGACTAGAATCCAAGGCGATTTCCTTTCTCTCTGTTTTCTTTTTCTCAGTCCCTCGTGCCTTTTCGGGTATGGACACGGAAAACACACACGGGATCAGGCTTCAACTTGAAGGTTTTCCTTGCTGCGCCGAGACGTGTAGTGCGTTTCTTGACTGGTCTGCTGCTGAATTCTGGAGAGCGTGTTTAGTTTGTGTTTATCTACCTATCCGACTCCATCATCCATCGCTGTCTGAATCAGAGACAAAAGAATTCAGCTCTCTGTCATGGTCAGCACAGTATTGAATGATCCTGTGCGGTGTGGGGGTCTCTCCTTCCCTACATCGCTGACGAGTCATATCTCGCTTCAGAATCGTGCTGGCCTGTTCTGAATTCCCAATGATTTTTTCCTGAATTCCAGCGATGCAATGACAAGTGTACGATCTCAGGGGGACGTACAGGGCGCCATTGCTCAAGGCCTGAGATAATGGTTGTGTGCTTTATTGCTGGGCTCAGGTGCTGCTTGCCCAAGCAGCAGGGTGTGCTTAGATCACTTTGCATTTTGTATTTTTACGTTTTTGGAAAATAATCTTCAATATTTGAAGTATTAAATGTAGACTGATCACAAAACTAATTATAGATCTCATCTGTAAACTACGAGACGAATCTAATGAGCCCAATTAATCCACCATTAGAGCATGTTACTGTAGACGTACTGTAGCACTTTAGTGTCTAATCACGTCATAATTATGCTCATTAGATTTGTCTCGCGATTTACAGTCCATTTGTGTAATATGATTTATTTTTTGATTATATTTAGTACACTATGCAAGCGATTTACAAAAATTTTGCATTTTGCGTTTTGGGATCTAAACAAAGCCTAAAACAAGATTCATTTATTTTTACAGACTCAGTGCTCTTGCTTGTCACTGAACACTTCAATGATACAGTACACCGAAACAAATATTACTGCCCCTGCAGCCAGGATGAGCTATCCAAAACAAAAGGTATCTGATTAGACGCTAATGTGGTATCTGATGAATGTTTAGTCAAATTAAGCTGTAAGCTTATAGTACAAGGATGGATGACAACGATGTATTCAGCTACTTGCATTGTGCACCAAGCAAGTTCAACCAACGTAGTGGACGCAGAATATCAGTTTCCGGGTTACTGTCAGAATGATGGCACGGTAGCTGCCTGGCCCTGATCAACCACTCAAGTGACATAACGAAATTGCAATTGGCGTAGTACCTGTTCCTAGGAGGAGACAACATCGACCGATCGGAGACCAGGATGGCATGATCCGTGCGGGTTCAAGTCCATCGTGAACTGACCGGAGGAGGGGGCATGTCCCTTTCATGTGCGATACAACTTGATGAGTGGCGTTTGGTTGGCAGGATCTGGAGAAGACCACAGAGGACTCGGTTGCAATTGCGCATGCTTCAATGTGATTAAGGATGTAAAGTGTGTGACGACTGCGTCAGCATCGCATGAGCCACACACCTGATATTGTTGTGTTTTGGTTTACTGGGGAAGAAAGCATTTGATACGGTTCTGGTGACTTGTGCTTGTCACAAGCATGATCACTAGTAGCTTTGGAGTGTCTCCTCTGTCTGTTGACAATTTGCTGGTTGGGTTGGTGCTGGTGTACTTTCCTTGTCGTCACCGTTGTAACCTGGAGTACGCAGGTGCAGCAGAGAGGAGAGATGGGCTGAGATAGTTTCATCTCAAAAATTAAGGGGAAAAAAAGAAAGCGGGTGGAGATAGTATGGGCCATAGATAGGCCCACCGAGCCCAGACTGAGAACAAGAATGGGCCGAGCTCAAAAAAAAAATCTGTTTTATCTCCTCCAACTATCACGAAAATTTGATTTTCCTCCCGCAACTACGAAACCGGTACTTCACCTCCCTCAACTTTTCAAACCGTACATTTTACCTCCATCGAGTGGTTTTGAAGACTGTTTCGCTACAGTAACCATAGTTTTGTCTTTTTCTTTTTTAAAAAAAATATTTCAGTTGAATCTTTGAAAAATCATTGTAAATTATAGAAAAATCATAAAATAAAAAATTTAATTTTGTTGGACTCCACATGAGAAGATCTACACATTGAACATATAATATGATATGCTTTAGTATAAAGTTTTTACTACGAAGGTTTTGTTTTTGTCTTTTTTATTTATTTGGCTGAATCTATGAAACATCATTGTAAATCATAGAAAAATCATAAAATAAAAAATCTAATTTTGTTAGACTTCACATGAAATTAAATTTACAAAATTGAATTTTTTTAGATTCAATTTCATGTGGAACCTAATTTTGTAAATCATTGTAAATTCAATTTCATGTGGAGTTTAATAAAATTAGATTTTCTATTTTATAATTTTTTATAAACTATATACTAAAACATATCATATTATATGTTCAATGTGTAGATCTTTTCATGTGCAGTCCAACAAAATTGAATTTTTCATTTTATGATTTTTCTATGATTTACAATGATTTTTGAAAGATTCAACTGAAATTTTCTTTAAAAAGGAAAACTAAACTACGGTTACTGTAGCAACCGCGGTTACTGTAGCAACCGCGGTTACTGTAGCAACCGCGGTTGCTGTAGCGGACGCGGTTACTGTAGCGGAGCAGTTTTCAAAACCACTCGAGTCAGGTAAAATGCACGGTTTGAAAAGTTGAGGGAGGTGAATTATCCAATTTCGTAGTTGCGGGAGGAAAACTAAACTTTAGTGATAGTAGAAAGAGGTAAAACAAATTTTTTTTCAAAAAAAAAGCATGGGCCTCTAACTTCCTGGGCTCAGTGAACCAAACATGCGTCTTCTTCCCTACAGGACGGACAGCCGGAAACTGCAAGCAAAGTAGCAAACCGTCAGAGCTTCAGAGGCAGCGCCATGCGTGGCGGCGGAGATAGCTAGGTGCCGACGCATGTGCTCTTGAAATGCACGGGCGCTGCGGCGGATTGGTTCAGTAGTTCGCGGGGCGGATGCAGCTTTGGTTGTTTCCTTCCCCAGGGCCTCGGGGAGGGAAAAGGAAGGGAGCATGGATCATGTTGCTGCTTCTCAAAGTGCAGGAAGCGGAGACGATGACTGAAGAAGAAGGCTGGAACCCGCCTCCGAAACGCGACTCAACCTCATCACGGCATCGCAGTCGCCGGTGAGCCGTTGGGAGCACGGATGCCAAGTTCTGCCACTGCATGCGAGGTGTACGGTGGAATGCTCGTGAGGTAGCATCCTGCTAATTTGGCCTGGTTGGTGCGTTTCATTTCGCCTCGACGTGTGTAGCAGCAATCGGAGTCACGGTACGGTGCTGGAGCACTTATTTTGCTGGGCATCGAGTGCCAAGAGAATACTAAGCCC
Source organism: Panicum virgatum (assembly GCF_016808335.1). Taxonomy (NCBI): domain Eukaryota; kingdom Viridiplantae; phylum Streptophyta; class Magnoliopsida; order Poales; family Poaceae; genus Panicum; species Panicum virgatum. The sequence continues at coordinate 77,903,178 of NC_053153.1, forward strand.
GTGTTCAGTTCCAAACTTCCAAATTCAAAAAAAATTTTCCGGCACCCGCATGGAGACTTAAATCTAGACGAAATAAAAAACGCGTTGCGACTGTTGTCTGTAAATGGCGAGACGAATCTAATGAACCTAATTAGGCTGTAATTAGGTGCTAAATTGCTACAGTAATGCTACAGTAAATAATCTCTAATGCCAGATTAATTAGGCTCATTAGATTCGTCTCGCGATTTACAGACGAGTTCTGTAATTATTTTTATGATTAGTCTATGTTTAGTACATCAAATATAAAAAGATGCCTTTTCAAAATTTTTACAGCCTGCAACTAAACGGGGCTATAGGAACTTTGACTGTCACTTGGATTATGAGTTCTACTCATAATCTCATTATGAGTAGACCGGTAAACCGGACCGGTAAACCGGTACTGGAGCCCGGCGGTTAGGCCGGTCCGGTCGGGAATGGAAACCCTGGTTACAGTAACCATCCTCTAATTACGCGGTCAAAAATCTCATTAGATTCTTCAGGGTTCCTATAGCGCAGGTGTTTTGAAGTTGGTTTTGTAAACTGACTTAGTTTGACACTCGTAATTAATGGTCAAAGTTCCTAGTGATATCTAGCACTAGGGAACCAAACGGGGCCTAGAAGCGTACGAGTAGAACTCATAATCCAAGTGACAGTCACCACAGTATTTGATGTACTAAACATCAAATACTCTTGAGACGAAGTTAAACCGGTACGTACCGGTATTCCGGTAGGATAGTCCGGTATACCAGCCGGTTTGGTCGGTATACCGGTGTTTTCGGCGGTCCGTTTTAAATCGTGAACCGACCGGTTACACCGGTATACCGGCCGGTTTGGCCGGTATACCGGTAGTTTAGAGTATTTTTCCGACGCTTGAAAAATGGATTCCCGGTGTGAAATAAAAGAAAATTTCGACATGAGCTATGCACATTTTAATGTAAATGACCCTACCAAAGCAATGAGTTATAATCATGCATACAAATACAATAGTAATAAGCGTGCATACAAATACGGAGTCATACACCTATACACATGAAATGAAAGTTCAACGTAGGAATGGGAAGACCCCCATTTGGGATGTGGTTTGGTATTCGGCGGTGGACATCAAAGCGATACCTCGCACTCTAAGCAGCTCAGCCTTGTAGTGTTGCCAAATTTGGCCCGTCCACGCCGATGTTGTCTGCCATTCCTGAACTAACATAGTGTAAAAATGGGGGTCTTCCCATTCGTACACCCATCTCGTCGGTGGCTGCATGCTGATGTCAGGAATGGGATAGTGAAAAGAGTGCCTCGAATCGCTGTAGGAGGAAGAAGAGTTCTGTGGACTGTCATAGTCCGTCGGTCCACCTGTTCTCCTCTGCGATTGCGGTGCTCCATGGTCGGTGTCCTGAGTGGCATGTGTGAACTGAGTTTCCCCTGCAATCAACCATATTTCATAATTAGTAGTCAATAGTCAGAAATATGTGTGTATTTGTATGTGCAATATATACCTGTGAAACGAACACCACGAGCACGACCACACCACCAGCAGCAGCATCAGCACCACTACCACCACCAGCAGCATCAGGCTCAGCACCGTCACAATCATCGGCCGAGCTGCTATCCTTGGACTCCTGATACGGAGGACTACGCTCACCTTCGCCATCATCAGTCTCGGTGTCGCTGTTCACTGGTTTTGCTGTTCCTTTGTCTTTTCGACGCTTCGAGTCACCCTTCTTAGGCCACTTGTGCAACTTTCTCTTCCCTAGGTGAGTGTCACCTATATTTTGACGTGCCCAATCGCTGATGGAATCATTCCCCGTAGCCTCACGTAGATCTGACACGTTTATTTGATCTCTGACAATATGGGACGGGAGAGGGATGTCGCCGTCATCATCATCCTCGTCCAGAACTGGAGCCCGGTTAGATCTACCATATTCCATCCATTCCCGCACCGGATTTTTCTCATCATAGAAAGAAAGATGGGCTAGCTGGTCAATGAAATCACCTTCTTCACGCATCAGTGAGCCGGAGACCTCCTCAAGTCGGAGACGAAGATTGTAGTTGACATAGACAAGCTTATTAAGTTTCTTGTGCGACAACCGATTGCGAACCTTTGTATGCAGCAAGGCAAAAGTACTCCAGTTCCGCTCGCATCCACTGGACGAACAACATTGTGAAACAAGCCTCATGGCAAGGTACTGCAGTTTTGGAGTACTTGATCCGAACATCATCCACCAAGACGCTGCATGTGCAACCAAGTATGTAAGCAATATTTTCGAATAGAGAAAATAACAATTTCATACGGAATAACTCTTACATGGGGATGTCTTTGGGTCCATCGCCATCCGCATTGCCATATCACTGCTATACTCGCCAATTTTCTACCGAAACACGTCAAACTCCTGCAATGCCTGGACGGCGCTCTGGAGATCCGTCATGCGCTGAAATGTATCCTTAAGTCCACGAAACATTTGTTGAGTTGGATCCATCGTATATGCATACCTCGGATTTAGGACAGCAGCTGCAAAATATAAATCACTTCAAATAAGCATTATTTCAATAGAGTTTAAAAATAGACGACTGATGTGTGCTTACCTGGACCCACATACGTGCCTATGAACACGTCACCCAACCTCTCGTCCACCACCTCTACATACTCTTTCAGTGTGGAAACATTTGTCCCAAAGAAAGACTTCAGCTCCTATTTCATAGTCTGGTAGGCCATCACGACTTCGCACATGTTCGGCTTCTTGTCCTGATTAGCGAAGCAGAGGAACTTGTATATTGGTTGAACCGTGTCGATGATATATTTCAATGCATCACACCACTCCATACTTGAAAAACTTGCATGAGTAAATCTACCATCTTCTGTATTCGTCCATTTGCTGTGTTGGAACTCAGTAGATGCCATCCACTGCATGAAACGATATATCTGCATACATGCACAACAAAAATATATCATCTCTGCTTGCCATTGTCTATCTGCATACATGCACAACAAAAATATATCATCTATTATTCTTACTGTAGCGAAAATGGCCTCTCATGCCATATTTCAATATAATGTTTTGGCGATTGATGACACACGCAACACTTGAACTAATGTGTTTGCTTAGATGATATACTCAGGCTTTTAGGTTCAAGTGATGACAAAGAGAAGAGAGGAGAAGCTAGGCCCGAAGGGCCGCCCCTACGGGGGTTCCGCTACCCGGTTAGCGGACGGGGGTCGAGGGGGAGCCGCCCCTCGCGGGTCTCAGGGCAGCGCCCTGAAACCTAAAAGAAATCAAGTCACCGGTTGAACCGACGCCAAGCAAATTACACACGTCGGTGCATTGACTTGAGCACGTCTGGGAGTTTTAGTATCACCGGTTAAACCGACGTAAGGCAAAATGTACTCATCGGTGCAATGACAGAGATGGCCTGCGGGCTAGGGTTTGGCACCGGATGAACCGACGATAGGAAGTTTGAATACGTCGGTGCAATGGCAGAAGCAGACCAAGAAAAATGCATACATCGGATGAACCGATGATGCACCGGTTAATGGCATCGGTGCAGTTGTCCAGAGAGTTTGTTTTTCAAGGATCAGAGGACAGTTGCACTCACCGGTTAAACCGACGCTAATATTAACATACACCGGTCGATTGCGTCGGTTGATTGCCCGTACACGTAACGGCTAGTTTTCAGTGGGCAGTTTAGTATCACCGGTTAAACCGACGATGGCAATTTGGGGAGCATCAGATTAACCGGTGTTAAGCACATTTCTGGCAGCTTTTCTCCAACGGCTATTTTTGCTTGTGCTGCCTATATATATCCCCAAGGCCGCACCATTTGAGAGTGCTGGAGTTCAAAGAAGTATACTAGAGCTAAAGATCATCTCCAACCACCATAGAGCTTCATTGTACATCATATAGGCTTAAGCACACTTGTTAGAGTGCTTAGTGCTTGATTAGGGATTAGTTCTTGCGAGAGCTCCCTTGAGAGAAGTCTTGCTGCGGCAAGCAAACACTTGTACTCGTCGTGTGACCCTCCGACTTGGTGTGGAGTGGCAACGACACTTTGTGCGGGGAAGGAGGCCCCTACTTGGTGTTAAAGCTCCAAGATAGTGAAGACGGTGCCGTGGTGACGCTTCGAGATAGACGGTGGCGGTGACCTCGTCTTTGTGACTTGGTGTCACTTAGCCTTTGCTTGTCGGGAGCCTTGGAGGCGTGGCAAGACGGTGATCAAGCGAAGAGACTCGGTATCACACTTGTTCTTTGTGAGCAAGTGGCCGTGGACGTAGGGAGGGACTTTGGTGTCCTAACCGAACCACGTTAAATCGTGTGTCTTGGTGTCTTCACGGGAGTTTGCATATCCTCTCCCTTACCGCTTTACTTACCGCATTACGTTTCCGCATTTACTCTTTCTTGCTTACCTTTACTTTCCTAGTTAGTTTGATTAGGATTGGCTATAGGTGGCAAGTCTTTTGGGGTAAGTAGAGGGTAGCATAGATAAACCTTAGTCATAACTAGCATGTGTAGGACGTGTTAGGTTTATCTTAAGCAATTAGATTGAGCCCTAGGATAGAAAAGCGATTAGCGACCCTATTCACCCCCTCCCCCTCTAGGGTCGGACACCCCGGTGATCCTTACACTTACTCCTACCTAAGTTATAGTGTCAAAAATCATCTAATACACCTAAATTAAATCTAGCTAAAACCTACTACATAGTGCAAAAAATCATGTAATATAAATAAATCTTTCCTAAATTCTAAATATACCTAAGTCATACACCTAAATCCTAAAACAAAACATCTAAATACACCTAAATCCTAGGAAAAAAATCCTAACCTGACCGCGGCTTACCGCCGCTAATTGGCAGTTTACCGCCTCTCCAAGCCGGTAAACCGGCCTCCCCGGGCGGCTAACCGGACGGGACCGGTAGATCTGCTACCGGTCTGGCTTACCGGTGGGGGAGACCGGTTAGCCGGGAGCTGAGGGCGGCTAGCCGGCGAAGGGCGGCGGTCGGCGACTTCTGGCGGCGGACTGGACTCACTGAGGGGGGAGCGGATGAGAGAGACGCGAGTGAGCCTTCTGGTTCTCGGATGCCAGGTTAAATGAACACTGCAACGCGATGGGCCCTTAATGGGCCGCGGCTTTTTTTCTTTTTCTTTTTTTTATTTAACTTATAAATTCCGCAAACCATACTAAATGAACGAATTTTGGAGAAAATTTGACACCATTAGATTCATTGCACCTTGAAGTATTTTTAGGAATTTTTCATTTTTTTTGAATTCAAATTTAAATTTTGAATTTGGACCGGTTTCATACCGGACCGAACCGGTACCGGGCCGGACCGGTTTGACCGGTAACCGGTCAAACCGGACCGGTTACCGACGGTTCGGTTAACCCTGACTGTAACATCACTGTAGCCAATCATCGTTTAATTACCGCCATTAGATTTGTCGCGAAAAGTTACACCCATCCCTGAAAAAGTTTTGCAAATAAACCTCATTTAGTACTCCATGCATGCAAGATTTTTTTTCTCGGCTTGCGTGCGCTAGGGAATACTAGAAGAAAACAAACAAGGCCTAGCGCATGTCATGTTTTCTATGTGATGTCTATTTTCAACAACACCAAATAGTATACCATCTTGCCATAACAAAATAAATAAATAGTATACCATCTTCCTTTTCTTCCTGAGAACATGTAGGCACCTCAGCCTTGCTTTGTTATTTATAGGCTCAAGGCTGGAGACAAACCTCCGCCGTGTTTTTGTCACTTGCCCTATTGCGTGGTCATTAACCATGCACCAGTTATGAGTGGTTCCTCCTAAATCTACTCTCATTTGCCCTGCAAATTTTGCTCTTTCCTTTCAGCCCTCTGGCTCGCAGACCTCCTCTCAAGAGGCTCTATTTGATGGATGGTGCAAGAAATTTGAAGGTAAAGAGGTAAAGCTGATTGTTGATTGATTGAGCTCCTTTCCCTTTTTTCGGCCTTAGAATACTTATTATGTCAAGATTTCTTGGTCTCTTCTTTCTTTCCTCTCCGTCTGCCGTCCATGCAGGAAACGACTTTTTAATCGTAAGAGGCACAAGACTTCTCAAAGGTAGTCTCATGGTAAAATCACAAATAAACGAAGAGAAGTCATGAATCTGTTTCTAACACAACTATGTCAATTCAAAGAACCTTATCCCATACCTTCGTTCTTGACACTGTGTGTCAAAGCATTCATAAAGAAGTAAAGAACACAACTGCGGAAGAGATATAAATGGGGCTGTCAATCTCATACCCACAAGATGACTACCTTCCTGAGGATGATGACGATGATATGGACAGGCTCTTTGTGCGGTCTCTAAGCTTTGATAATCTTAGCACGCTTGATACCCTTGAGTCACCACCGGCATTGCTCGATGCCCTGACTTCCAAGAGGCTCATCATACGAGGCTCTTTAAGCTTTGAAACAAGGGACAGTGATCCATTTCAAGCTGAAACTACGCTATCAATTGTGAGCCCTCAACCTGCAAAGAAGAGTGGCAACTACAAGCCTATCAACCTGCGAAGACATGGATCCTTGGATAATTTGCCACCAAATTCTCCGGTGATTGCAATGGTCAGCCCGAAACACCAGGCTGCAGCAATAAGGGTGCAGAAGGTGTACAGGAGCTTCAGGACAAGACGGCAGCTTGCTGATTGTGCTGTTCTTGTTGAACAACGCTGGTTTGTGCTATTCCATGCGTTTGATGATTCATTCTCAAACTTGATATGGTGTTTTTCTGATATTGGGGTAATGGTAACTAAATTTTATGAATTTTGATTCTAAAACCAGGTGGAAACTACTTGATTTCGCACTGCTCAAGCGCAGTTCAGTGTCATTCTATGAGGTACAGAAGCCGGAGACGGCCCTCTCAAGGTGGTCTCGTGCCAGAACAAGAGCTGCCAAGGTAAATTCACATGTTTACAAATTATGTTGCATAACCATTATTTTGAGCTTGTAACTGTGAATTGGAAAAAAGTATTATGGAACTTTGAGCTCGTGGCATTATTGTGATCCTTTCATTAGTATTAATCATTTTTATAATATTATGAACTTGGTAAACTGAACAGGTATAACTAATTTTATTCTGCTGTTACTGGTAAATTTGGTCTGGTGTTTTTGTATTGCTGAATGGTGTCATTAATGGGGCAAATGTTGCCATGAAGCTGATATGCCAAACTGCTGAAACGATGTGTTCTATTTTCCATAGGACTACTGGCACATTGTTGTTCTAGCACTATTGATTATTGAATACCGAATCTATCACTGGTATTTTTTTTCTGCTTTTGCTTCAGGTGGGGAAAGGTCTTTCCAAGGATGAAAAAGCTCAGAAGCTTGCACTGCAACACTGGCTCGAAGCAGTATGCATAAAAATGATTCCCTTCAAACACTAACTGATGAAAGGACATCATAGATAACAACTCATTTATGTTTCATTGACAGATTGACCCTCGACATCGGTATGGTCACAATCTGCACTATTATTACCAACATTGGCTACACTGTGAGAGCAAACAGCCATTCTTTTACTGGTATAGTTCATACAAAACTTTTAAAGCTATATCCAAACTAGGTGAAGAAAAGAAGTTAAAAGCTCTCTGAAATCATGTTTGAATAGGTTGGATATCGGTGAAGGAAAGGAGGTTGATATGGAGGACCGGTGCCCAAGATCGAAGCTGCTGCAGCAATGCATCAGGTATCTTGGTCCAGTAAGTGCCTCATCCCTCGCACCAATGAATCTGAAATCTCAAAGCTGAAAATTCTGCATATCTGAACACTAGATGTTTTGCTACTTTGTACAGAAAGAAAGGGAAATCTACGAGGTCGTGGTTGAGGATGGAAAGATGATGTACAAGCTGAGTCGCAAAATCATCGACACGTTTGAGGGCCCCAGGGGTGCAAAATGGATCTTCGTGCTGAGCACAACGAGAATTCTATACATCGGCACTGTATGTCCAACCCCACCACCTTGAAACCATGAATCTGGCCTCTAACAAAATAAACAACCACATTATTGCAGAAGAGCAAGGGCACATTTCAGCACTCGAGCTTCCTAGCTGGTGGAGCCACATCTGCTGCGGGCAGACTGGTTGTAGAGAAGGGAATTCTAAGGGTGCATGGATCAACACTTCACTACCAGCCTCGTAGTGTTTAGTACTGGTACAGCACCGAACTCACCTGTCTGATTCAGTTGAACATGTTTCCAGGCTGTCTGGCCACATAGTGGTCACTACCGGCCCACGGAGGCAAACTTCCGGGAGTTCATGAACTATCTGAAGACGAGGAACGTGGATCTTACAAATGTCAAGGTGAAGAAGCAAATCGAGTGCTATTTTGCTGTATATATCATCTTTGTCCAGGAAGAAAAGCCTATTACTTTGGCTTTTTCTGACACGATAACATCCTTATGTTGCCGGTTTTGCTACAGTTGAGCCCATCAGAAGGCGAGGAGGACGAGGGGCTCAGGCACAGGGAGAGCAGCGATCCCGCGAGGCAAGAAGACTCCAAGCCCCAAACCCCTGGCACCGACCAAGACAAGGCCACAGCCAACACCACGCCGGCCACGCCACCCTCCACGAGCGGTGATACAGCAACCACCGCAGCAGCAGGAGGAGGAGGAGGAGGCACCCCAGTGATGAAGAGGTCCTCGTCGGGCAACCGGCTGCAGCGCAAGCGCCCGCCGCGGCTGACGGTGAACAAGAACCAGCTGGGCAAGGGCACCGCCGAGCACGGCGCGGGAGCGTTCGGGGACTGCCTGGACTTCTGCAAGGAGAACCTGTTCCGGGGCGGCGAGGGAGGCGAGGAGTTGGTGGTGGTGCCGCAGGAGAAGATCCAGCACCGCATCAACTCCAAGATGGCCCTCCACTCGTACCAGCTCGGGAACCAGCTGTCGTTCCGGTGGACCACCGGCGCCGGGCCGAGGATCGGGTGTGTCCGGGACTACCCGCCGGAGCTGCAGTTCCGGTCGCTGGAGCAGGTCAGCCTGTCGCCACGGGCCGGTGCCGGGCCGGCCAGGTTCGGGACTTCGCCCCGGCACCAGAGCCCGTGCGCGCCGCTCGTGTCGCCCACGCCCGGTGGCCTCGTCCCGCCGACGTACGGCGCGGCGGGGACAGCTACGTCGCGGCTGCAGCACGGTGCAGCCTAGTCGCGCGCCATTGGCATATAGCATGAACCATACCAGCAGAGCTTCTAACTACCAGCACAGCAGTGTGCCACAACTCCACAGCATATTGTTGCCTATTCTTTGCACACTGGTGAATCACAACTTCTTTTGTGCAAGAAACTGTCTTTTCCCCTTCGTGTCTCCCCGAATGATGCGCGGAATCCTCTGTGGGGAAGCCTGAGAGTTCTCGTTTTCTTCTGCAGATCCTCAAAACACTCGGGCACTACACCGTTGTACTCATGAAACATTAGCCCTCTTGCCCTACAGTATGAATGCACGATAGAAAACATGATCAGCTCATTGGAGATATTTGCTCCATAGATTGGATACCCTAAGTGCTAGTGATGAGGTGACTGAGAAACTTACCATTCGCGATGATTGCAGTATGTGAGGAGATGATCGGCAATGGTGAAGGGCCGCACAGATGGTCGAAACCTTGCAGAACATTGTTGGCCGCTCGAACGATTTGTCATGATCTGGCCATCTGGGGGCGGGGGGCGCAGAGGGGTAAACCGAGTTGCTGCTGATTGAAGGGGGGGTCCTTGGCTGAGACGGAGAGGCACCTGTCCTGACGAAGGAACAGAGCCTGGTCGACGACCCGAGGTTGGTTACTGGAAGCAGCCTCCAGCGGTCGCTGATATCCACTCTGAAGTCTGAACATTGCGAAAGCAGAACGTTGTGCCACATTACCATGATGGACAATAAGCAGCATGTGCCTACCGTATTCCACAAGGTTGCCGAACTTGTCCGGGACGTGAGCAACGACAGGACCTGCAGGTGGGTTTGGAGGGTAGACTTGCACAACCTGCCTGGAAAATGGCAAGAAGCCGTGGAGCCGACCTTGGAACTTGGAATGGTTTCCCGAGCTCCAATGAATCATGGCTCCCAAACAGCAGAATAAAATATAAACGCAGGCACAACAAGGTAAAATCTACAGATACGACAGCGTACCGATAGTGATGGAGAAGAAAAGGGGCGCACCTCTCGTTCTCGCGAGGACGGAGGCCGACGAGCTCACTACCACGCGAAGCGGCGGCGCCAAGGGGAGCACTTGAAGCCACCGTGGGCCGGATGCCTGGATGCGACCCGTGGGCGTCGCGTTTTTTTTCATTTTTATATTAAAAAAAATAAAATTTCAAAAATATATGTCGGATAGAAAAATTTTCAAAAACGAGTGCATGTCGCCCATCCAGTGGGCGACAGGACATAAATATAAAAAAATTACATTTAGGTCCTGGCGCCCAGGGCGCATTAAACTGTGAACTTGTAAAATCGATATAAAATCGTAGAAAAATATAAAAATACAAACTCAACTGTTCTGGATTCTATGAAACAAGATCTACAACTTTTGTTACATAAAGTTTTTCATTTGATCAATGTATCTTGCTCTATTTTAAATACCAGTTTAATGCACTTTTATTTAAATCTCAAGATCCATCCTTTGGATGCATGTCATCTTTGGCCAGAGTGTTGCATATGGTGATCATAGGCTTGTACAAAATTGGTAGGCCCAGAAAATATTTCTAGAATAAGTTTTTAAATTAGATCTTGCAATATGTCTAGTTTAAATGGGTTATTTATCCATGCTGCTATATTAAGTATTAGAAGTCATAACTTTTATAATACCATTATTTTATTTCCTAAGAGATATAAAAAATGTATATAACAAGAGTTGTAGATATTATTTCATAGAATCCAGAACAGTTGAGTTTGTATTTTTTCGATTTTTCTACGATTTTATATCGATTTTACAAATTCACTGTTTAATGCGCCCTGGACGCCAGGACCTAAATGTAAATTTTTTTACATTTATGTCCTGTCGCCCACAGGCACCCTGTCGACCATTAGGGGGCGACAGGCACCCATTTTTAAAAATTTCACTATTCGATATATATTTTTGAAATTTTATTTTTTTAATATAAAAATGAAAAAACCTCGCGGGCGTCATCGGAAGCCACCCCGCTGCAGTAATGGGCCGAGTCGAGACTCACAAAGAAATAGCCCATTTTGGCCCAGTTACCATCGTCCCCCTGTAACGGTGAATATGCAAATCTGGACCGTAAGAGTCGGATCCAACGGCTAGAAGGACCCCAGGGGTGGACGGTATTTCATTTACCGTCCACCCCGCGGTCGTTACTTCGTGTCTTCGTCTCCCGATCCGGCCATACGCAGGGCCGGAGCCTCGCCAGGCGCGCCGCTGCCGCAGTCCGCGGTGCCCGCGCTCACGACCACCCTTTCCGTCCGGTGATGGATACGCCCCGACGGCCACCTCCTCGTTGAGAATGATCATCCTCAGCGCGCCGCGCAGGAACTCCTGGACGCGATGAACCCGCCGGGCGTTCGGGCTCGGCTCGCTGCTGCCCCGGTGCGGCCATGCGCCCATGCCCGAAGCCGAGGCCCTGTGGCCATGCTTCTGAAGCAGTCGGTGGCCTCGCCACCGGCCCCGGGACCCGCGGCGTGCCGGCCCGGCCTCCGATACGTTTGCCCGAACCTGTTGACGCCAAGTCTGTCGTCGACGAGTGGCGCGCGCGCGCCGCCGCCGCTGCCGCCGCCGACGAACGCAATGGCCCGCTAATGGAATCTGGTTACTTGGCTGATCGGCTGATACAAATGCGTCACGTGCTCACAGCAAACAGGCATTCAGGCAAAATAAGGATAAGAAACCAGAGGCACTGGTATAATAAATTCAAGCTAGCGAAATCAATCGTCTATCTTGGCCTACACACCCGTACGCTTAACACCAGTAGCATACAACAGTAGAGCAGCACAACACCACCACGAGCATACAGAATTTATCTGTCACGAACTACTACAGCATGACACACACACACACCCCGGTGATCTCTTGTGGGAGCACTTGACAGAGGTCTAGAATGAGCTAGGCGACAGCTCCGGCACGAGCAGGAGAAGGCAGCCTACGAGCAGCGCCGTGAGCGCAACGCCGGCGGTCGCCGCCGAGGAGACGCGGCCGCCTCCATTGGTCGCCTGGAGGCCGCGCGAGTCGGTCGTGGCCGTCGAGTTGTCCTTGGCTGCCAAGAGAAACCAGCGGCTCTGTCAGGTGCTACAGGCTACAATGGGATTGGATCGACCAAATTGGACTTATATTTGATAATGAAAATAAAAATCGGTGAGTCGCAACTCCAAGTGAGAAAGGGAACTTAAAGAATGCTTTAGTTCGGCTCTTATTTAGATGTATAAAGTTTTGGAGGTAAAGTACTGTAGTACTTCCGTTTGTATTTGATAATTATTATCCGATCATGAATTAATTAGACTCAAAAAATTCGTCTCGCAAATTATAAACAAACTATGTAATTAGTTATTTTGTTTAACTACATTTAATATGCATGCGTTCAAAGATTCGACGTGACGGAGAATTTTGTAAAGTTTTAAAATTTTGAAGACAACTAAACAAGGACTCGGTTCAAAAAAAATGCTTTAGTTTTTTTTAAAGGGTTCTATAGTCTGTACTGAAAGTCTGAAACGGTGTTAATCTCAAAAAAAAATCTGAAACGGTGTTCAGAATACGACATATCTGCAGCAGGGGAGGCGATAATGGTGTGGAGGACAGGCAGGCTCACCTGGGGCAGCAGCGGAGCCCTTGACGCCGCCGGGGCTGAAGACGGCGGCGTCTTTCGATCCCGGAGGAATATGCAGGAGCTCTGTAAGGCCAAAAAAAAGAACATTTTACTACCGGGCACCGATTCACCTCTATGCCTTGCAGTTGCACTGTTGCAGTTGCAGAACTCGAAGTAGAACATGCTGTTGAGTTTGAGTGAGAGAAAAAAGAATAAAAGAGAACAGTTCTGCATTTCCAAATTGCAAGATCCAGTTGCATTTTCATGGCCGGCTAACAGCTTGCTAAAAACAGAACACAGACAACGATACGAAACACAACAGGCGCGTGGTGCCAAAACCAGGACCCGGATCACGAAACGACCGCGCACGCATCGCCCCTGTAGACAGACGGTTGTCGCGTGGCGTCACCCGACTGGCGATCGGCATGGCATCCGAGGAGAACTAGAGCTTCCTGCAGATCCCCAGCTCGAAGCAGCCAGGCAAGGAAGAAGCAGCAAGCAAGAGCGGTGAGGGACCAGGGGCGTACGGGCGCAGTGGGAGGCGTTGGCGCGGGTGGCGCCGCAGGCGGAGGGGAGGGCGAGGGCGAGGGTGGCGTTGATCTTGATGCCCAGGTTGGGGTCGTCCTTGTCCTTGACGAGGACGCAGAGGCACTTGGGGCTCTTCCCGAGCACCTGCCGGAGGCCGCCGCAGCAGTCGGGCGGCGGCGCGAGCGCCTGCCCCTGAACGTACTGCAGGCACGGCGCCAGCCCCACCAGCTGGTCCGCGCACTCCGTCTTGTCCGCGTTCATGTCGCCGCCCGCCAGCGTCGCCGCCGCCGCCACCGCCATGACCACCGCCCACTGGGCCGCCGCCGCCGCCATCGTCGTCTTCCTGGCTCGCTCTCCCACTGTCGCTCGCTCTCTTCTCCCCTGGCTGTATCAGCTTGGAAGGCTTGTGGTGCGAGTGTTGGATGGGAGTGGGGTGAAGAGGGGGGAGTTATAGCGGCCGGCCGGACGGACGGGGCGAACAGAGCAGGAGCAGCGGTGACGTGACGTGTCCGGGCGCCTGGTCCTCCTAGTCGTGTCGTGCCCGCGTGGACAGGCGGATACGCAGTGGCACACTGTTCGGGTTCGGGCACTTGATGGCCGGGACCGGTAGGCCAAGCCGCACAGCACCAGCAGCCACGCGCCGCCGTCGGTAAAACGGACAAGGCGTTCTCCGTGTGGTGAAATGGTAACTGCTCGTCTGCTCCAGTGTTGTGTGTTGACCCAGTGACGTGAGGCCGCACAGAACAGAAGCAAAGCTCATGTCTATCTTTAGTGTCCGTCCAACCAACGAACTGAAATCAGAAATGGCCATGTTGATGGCGCTGCCAAAAATGCGATCGGTGCCACAAGAATCCGCTCGGAACCGTTGCCAAACTCTATCCCAACTCTCGCCATCGCCGTGTGTTCGCCGGTGAGCGATGGTGGTGGAGCGCCAAGGAGCCGGCCACTCGATCGCTGGGAGCAACACATGGCATGCAAATACAGCAACAGGAGCCCGGCTTTTGATTCTTGTCGTGGTAGCTAGCGAAGGCGGATGGGAGGAGCAGACCACTGCAACGCCCAATAACTCTGCATTCATCCTCCCCGTAGGGACTGGTGAAAGGCTGGAAACTCCATGTGGCATGTGCACTAGCTGACATGTAGTGACATCCAGACTGACAGCAGCAAAGACCAGCTATTGCGCCCTTACCATGGCCTTCTTCAGTGACGCACCAGGCACTAGACGAAGCCGAGGGAAGGCAGCAGGATCAGGATGACACGCAGGCGCAACCAAACAAAGAACGCTCTGAATTTCTTGTTGACACTGAATTTACATGGACAAATAGAAAGAACATCCCTAGACCCAGAGGAAGCAACCAGTAAAAAAGGAATAGGGCCCTGTTTAGTTCCCTTTACATGTAAACGCAAATTTTTTTGCGAAAAAATCTTGCCAATTTGAAATACTAAATGAAGTCTATTTATAAAACTTTTTGCATAGATGGGTTGTAAATCGCGAGACGAATCTAATGATACTAATTAATTCATGATTAAACAATAATTAGCGGGTGATTACTGTAGCATCACTGTTGCAAATCATGGATTAAGTAAGTTCATTAGATTCGTCTCGTGATTTACAGCCCATCCATGCAAAAAAAATTATAAATAGACTTCATTTAGTACTTCAAATTAGAAAAATTACTTGGCAAAATTTTGCGTTTACGAATTTTTTGCATTTACGGTGTGGGAAGGCCTAGGATTAACATCGGGGACACTGTCAAAAGTGGAAAGCCAACTAATGCCGCTTTAACTTTCATGTACCAGGGACAGCAAAACCAGCAGCAGCAGGAGCAGTGAATTATCGGCACCATATTAAACAGGCTACTGTAGATAGGGAATGGCGTCTAGCCGCTGCCAGCGGAAGTGAAATCAAGACTGACACGGTGCCACTTGCTTGGGACGTCCTTCCATCCATTTTTGTAGTACAGAGTACAATTTCTAACATGCCAGCCTGAATTACTTGGTCCTTCAACAACAACGCCACCTGTAAGTTCAGCTTTGGGTGTTCTTACAAAAAAAAACTGAGCAAAATTCATTTCTAACCGAACCATTCTCAAACATGCCCCTTACCTTACCTTTGGAAATCAAAATAAATTGTACAAGTTCTAGGTAGATAGAGATGGATGTTCCAGAAACAAGTAAACCGTCCTGAAGTACAGATCAAATTTCACAGTTTTCATTCAATATTGCCTCCCAAATGTGTAGCTCAAAATTCTTGCAACAGCCTCAACAGGTGCTGTTCCATGTCCTCCATGATAACCCAACAGCACTTTTCAATTAAGCATCTACAAACATCTACTCCTACAAAACAAAAGTTGAGCCCCCCAGACAACAGAATTTACATGTCACAATAAAATGAGACATAGGAAGGGATCATTTCCAGTTTGTAAGAACTAGATTCCATGGTAAAAAAAAATGTGGACAATGGACTCACACTGAAGGTGAGGGGTGAGAATGTGAGGCTGGAAAACTAAAAATGTCATCCAGATCTATTGAATTATTTCTCTTTGCAAAGATATAGGAAGTCACATTCCAACTAGAGCCACTACAAAACATCAGGGCAGCATGTAAAAGGGTGAGGAAAATCACAAGCCTCTTTCCCTTAGGCTTTCTCATTCTTGACTTCTACGAGGGCACGTTCTCTTCACATTGTTGAGAATCCCTCTCCTACAGCTCCTCCTGGTGAACACGAATGAATAGGATATTAAGGATGGATGGTAGGACTTGAAACAAAGCTAATATCGAAACATGGATTTTACTGCTTAATGGTAAAAATGGGCAATGTGAGCACATCAACAGTAAAATTGTAGATTTCAAAGTTTAAATAGCATAGAGCACAATAATATCATGCAGGATCAAGACATGCTCGCATATACTAACACGATTTGCAGCAGCTCGAGCTTTCAACTGAGCTCCACAATCAGCATACCACTTGCAATAATATAGGGGATGATCCATCCTTATTTACAACAGAGAATTTTATAAGTAGTAGTCTGCCCATACCTAAAATTATCGTCTAACTCTAGGCGTGCACCGGAATTCTGCTAGGAGTGCGATATGATCCGATGACCATTCAGGAGAAGGAAGAGCCGTGTCTTTTCTCAAGCTATCCTCGTCCAATAGTTCCAGTAACGACTCCACTGTCAATGAATCCGCTGAAATAGTAGAGCACATTATAAAAGATAAAGTTAACAACATCTACTTATTCCATGTAAACAGATAGACAAAGTTAAAAGAACACAGCATAGCAAGTGCTTGAACCAGCTCAAGGATTTAAGCACTGACCTGTGTAAAATATGTAATCGATGGTACCAGTGAAATCCCTTGTGCAATTTGTGAACAATGGCTCATTTGTCGTGGGGTCCATCCTCCTTCGCTGGTGATCCAAATCATAACCAACACTAGCCATCCTCGCAAAAGATGAGTATGCACTGACCTATGAACATGTAAATCTTCTGTTCAGAGCCAAAGCCAGGAGGGGGAAAAAAAGGAAACCAAATGGTAAGAGCCATGGTAGCCTAATTGTACCAGAGGAAGCTGGTGTGTCAGTTTGCTTAGTGGACGCAAAATTCCGAGAGGATCTACTGCCAGATCTGGATGCAATTGATCAACTTTGCCCATAGCAAGAAGCCCATGTGACGTACTACATGAAGAACATGATTGTTTCCCATTGAGTATTCACATTGAAAGACAACAATTACAACACAAACAAAAAGAAGTGCTCCTAATATCTAACAAACCTTCCGGGGATTGAATTAAAATCTCCGCAGACCAACATAGGAATATCCGCACTTACGGCTATTTTTTCCAATCCTTTTAGGAGGGTGTGTATCTACAATAATTTCATAGACATGAGATTCAATTGTTTAAGAAGAAAATGATGTCAAAATATGTGTGTGTGCGTGTGGGGAGGGCCGGGGGCGGGGGGGGGGGGGGGGGGGGGGGATGATTTGAACCTGCCACAGCTTCACATCTTTCAGGTCATGATGGATATTTATATGTGTATTCGCCTGTTTAGCACAAGCAAACAATTCAAGAAACAAATGAGATCCACAGGGCATTAAATAGATGCCATCTTGTGATGGACATAGACAAACTTTCAAAACTTTGTACATTATTATACATAAAAGTATTTAGCTGTCACATGAAATATGGTATGAACAGATCATCATCAAAGTTACCTCTGTATTATGTAAGTGCATATAATTAGAATAAATAATTGTCAAATAAGTGCATTGGATCCTAAATGACAAGTAAATGGGAACAGAACTTTTAAAAGAGACCCATGCATGGAAACAAGATCAATTCATATGTTTAAAAGCACAAAGAAACTTGCCGAAGGAATAACCAAGTAACCGACATAATCTAGTCAAAATAGTTCTGTTTGCTACCCGTAAACTGAAAACTATTCTCCAATCTGTCACTGAAACTTATTTCTCTATTTTCCACTGTTCGGTAAGGATCTTGGTTTCCTTGTCATTCTCATCAGGTCAAGGATGGTCGAATACCATACAGATGTAATAATAATAGCATAGAGGACTAGTTTACCTGTCTATCCCCTAACCATCATCATCTTTCCTATGACTAGCACAATTTCCAGGACCACCAAGTATCTCCTCTTCACTGAAAAATTCCCACAATCTATTCTCTGATCTGTCATTTAGAGTTTGGATTTCTCTGTCTTTCAATGTTTTGTAAGGACCTCATTTTCCTGTCACTTTTCATCAGGTCAAACATGGTTGACCACCTTTGAGACTTGACACCAACAAATTTAAAGTCTAGCAATATCCATTTTACCACTCTAACTATTACCATTTTTCAAATTCTAGCTGATCAGTTCGATCTACATCAATGTATCACTCTAGCACCACCATGCCTCTTCATTCCACACACTAAAGGTAATTTAATGACAAGCTAACAAAGGCCAATGAACATTGACCTAACAGAGGTGGTACCCTAAATCCATAATGAACTATTGATAAGAAAGAGAAGTGCCCAAATTTATCTGGCAGAGAGGGCATGGTTTTCCTTGATGAGAAAAAAAAAAAGCTTTCTCAGTAGCAAACATTCTGTAAGCTACTCACAAGTCACAACACAATAGAGGAACTACAACAAAATCTAAAGAATCTAGAACTAAAGATTATCAGAAAAACAAATTGTATATAGTAACATTAAGCTTACCCATGGGTCATGGTTAACAGAGTACACCACAAGTACTTTAAATTAACAAAGATACCGTTGATTTACAGTGTATTATTTGTTTTTCTAACCATGAGAGAATATAATGGTGCTCTAATGTTCATTAAAAGGACCTGAAAAGATTGCATGAAATGGCATCCTTCATTTAGACTCAAATGGTTTCGGGGATAAATAATCAGCCTAATGGAAGTTTTTTATCGTCTTCAAAAGCAGCAGAGATATTATTGACAATGCTAACCCCAATAATAAGGAAGCACTTACCACACAAAGAAGCTGTCTTTTACTAGGATTTTCAGTCCCATGGTTACCAAATTTAGCTTCTAAAACTGCAATTAACGCAATATTATCCTGCAAGGCAGATAAATTATTAGAAGAATAGTTAGAGGAAAGGTAATGACTAACCATGAAGCATGTAACGTATATTTGTAGGTTTCAAACTGGTTGTACCTTAACCAAACGAGTTAAAGCCAACTTCTTTTGGGCGGCAGGAATAATAGCATCAGTTAAAGACTGTGCAGCCTTGTTAAACTCGACCTGCAAAGAACAATGTCCAGAAAGTATTAGAATGATGATAGTCCAAAGGGTTAACAAAATACTAAAAAGCACCCACCTCATATTTTTTGACATGCGAAAATCTGTCCCTCCGGAAAAAAGTGGCACAACCATCAATTGCTTGAGGAGTTCCTGCGTACACCTGTTACAGCGATACTTAAGAAATTAAGCCCGATATCATACTGCTGTTTTACTGCAAAAGAAAAAAGAACCAGACAAACCTCTGTTGTCCTCCTTTTATAAAGTGCTTGATATCCATGTTTATCAAGCTCTGGTGCAAAAAATTCCTCAAAGTGATTATTTTGTACCTGGAAATAGTAACATACAGATCACCTTCACAAACATAGGGATGCCATGCTTTTGTTTTATGTTATTTTCTATGAAAATGCTCTCTATTCTCTCTGAAACATCAATCATACGAGGAAAGTAACAATTGTCAGGTGTCATTTATATGGGTTGAGAGTTCAGAGGAGGATGTAGCCTAATCAAGTAGCAAAGACCAAAGAATTGAAAGTAAGTTCAGAAGACAGACAGAAATGTTGTGATAATACTTCTTCTCATTCAAAAGAAAGATGATGAACAATATCCTACCATATGCCAAATTATTGTTCTAACCTCTGCATTGTTTAGTTACTCAGAAATAATAACTAAGGAAGAGTATTTGACCGTATCATGAAGCAATGGAGCAATGTTTAAGGGGCTAGAAATTCTGATTGTATTTGTCACAAGTTGACAGGAATAAACCAACATCAACTGATTCTTAAGATCATGATGCTGATCATAATACTTACAATTTAATAACAAATAAAGAAGTAGTTCCAATCATTCAACTTCAAATTATGAAAAAAAAATAGCACATATACCTCCTGAAGGCAGATAATGTCAGCATGGTAACCAATAATTTCACGCAGTAAATTTTGTCTTCTGTAAGCCCATGTAAGTGCCCAAGTTGGACAATAGCTGTACGTATCACTTGTCGCGTATGTATCAGCGAGAATATTGTAGGATAGCACAGTGAATGTCCCAAACGAAGAAGTTCGGCCATCTAAATCAAAGTGCCCCATAGCATCAGCTGTATTCACAGGGATCAAGCGACGTGGAGTGGGGGTTGGTGCTGGGATGACACGGGATGTCATGACGGAAGTAGGAACTCTGACTGTCCCCCTTGTTTCCAAATCCACAACTACACATTCAAATCTTAGTACATGCCCAATATCATCAGCGGTTGCTGTATATGTCCGAGAGCGTCCCACTTCGAACCATGTTTCACCAGAACTCTTTTCAGTGCCTGTTGGATACACAGGTGTAGGTCCATTATTAAAACCTGAGTTCTGCGAAAGATTTGGAGTTGAACCAGACAAAGCAGTACTGATAATCCCTGAACTCGAACTGCCACTGCCAAATCTGCCAAATAACTCCTCTTCTTCTGTTCCATTTTCGTTTAAAGCACTAATAGCACGTTCGTGCAGAACCCTGTGGTGTTGCCAGGCATCACAGAAGCACTTAGCAGAACAATGGTAGCTCTTCGCAACAGGTATTTTTGACTTCAGACACCCTATGCACTGAAGCGTTGCTTCTTCTGTTGGGTGTACACTGCAGATAGCGGCTCTTCGATCACTTTGTATGCGGTACCTTCAAGGTAGGAAAATGAATATTCATCCATTCATGGGTATTGTCTAAAAAGTTCAAAACTGTGTTAGCGTAGATTAAACAAGAAACTTCAGGCATCATGAATGAAAGATTATTGTATATTGTGTGTCGTATGGAGATTCCACGCTATAACAGGAGTTGATTCATAATGAAAGTACAGCAGATGCGTGAATTTCTAAGCAATGTTCAAGAATCCTATAAATACCACACTAGTGACAAAGTTTGCTGGCCTTAAAGAACCATAATAACAAGAACATAGCAACCGCAAAATAAACCTTAAGCATCCAACTATTCATATAACTACCAGTCAATATGCACTAAACCTTAAGCATCCAACTATTCATATATCTACCAGTCAGTAACTCAATATGCACTACTGCAAACGACTATACCATTGTCATAGATGAAGCTGGAATCAGAAAACTAACTATGCAACTAAAAACATGCAAAATTTCGAACTCATCAATTTACAAATAATTTTGCAGATATGATCTTTTTGCCCTAGTGATGGATGAGGTCACCAGAGACATACAAGGTGATATTCCTTGGTGTATGTTTTTCGCTGATGATGTCGTGTTAGTTGATGAAAGCCGTGCGGGAGTGAATAGGAAGCTGGAGTTGTGGCGGCAAACGCTAGAGTCCAAAGGTTTTAGACTTAGCAGGACTAAAACTGAGTATATGAGGTGTAACTTCGGCGCCACTCATGAGGAGGGAGATGTTAGTTTGGAAGGCCAAGTAGTGACCAAGAGGGATACCTTTCGATATTTGGGATCGATGCTACAGAGAGATGGAGATATTGATGATGATGTTAGTCATAGAATCAAAGCGGGATGGATGAAGTGGCGCCAAGCATCTGGCGTCCTTTGTGACAAGAAGGTACCTCAGAAGTTAAAAGGCAAGTTTTATAGAACGGCGATTAGACCGGCAATGTTGTATGGTGCGGAATGTTGGCCTACAAAAAGGCGGCACGTCCAACAATTAAGTGTTGCAGAAATGCGCATGTTGCGTTGGATTTGTGGGCATACAAGGATGGATCGAGTTCGAAATGATGATATACGGAATAGGCTAGGGATAGCACAAATTGAAGAAAAGCTTATCCAACACCGGCTGAGATGGTTTGGACATGTCCAACGGAGACCGCCAGAGGCACCAGTGCACAGTGGTATCCTAAAGCACGACGGTAATATGAGGAGAGGCAGGGGCCGGCCGAAGTTGACATGGGAAGGAACAATTAGAAGAGACTTGAAAGACTGGAGTATACCTAGAGATTTGTCCTTGGATAGGAGTGCTTGGAAAGCCGCGATTCTCGTGCCAGAACCATGAATAATGGTCTTTGTTGGGTTTCAACTCTAGCCTACCCCAACTTGCTTGGGATTAAAAGGTTTTGTTGATGTTGATGTTGATATTTATCTAACACAAGAGCCATAATAAGTAGTCGAACTAGTTATGTATCTAGCATGTAGCATCCTATGAGCACGCAATAATATCACAGGAAACCAAAAAATCATTTGAACAATATAGAGCTTGAATTTTTCATATTTCATATGCCTAATTAGAACGCGAAATGTGCTAAAATTGCTAATAATTCAGTCATTCTGGACTGCGTCAAGTATTGGAATGGTGAAAAAAACATTACATCAATCAGCTTGCATTCAAATAGCTGCTCAAATGAATATCCGTGTCAGGTTTACTATAATGGTCCTAGCCGCAAGACTGCAACTGAAGAGAGTGCTTACCACTTGTAGCGCATGAAGTAGCCATCCACAGGAGAGGCCTCAGACACGTCGTCGGTGAAGATGCCGCCGTCGGGGCGGCGCAGGAGCACGTACGGCGTGATCTCGCAGCCGACGATCGGGATCTCCGACGGGAGGTGCACCCGCAGCACGGTCAGCATCCTTCCCCCAGGTGCGGACTTCACCTGGGTCATGGGGGCTCAGCTGAACCCCCAAAATTTTGGAAATCAACTCCGCCCGCACCTCGATTAGGTACACGGAACTGCTACGATGCAATCGATCTCTTGCACGCCGAAGACGACGAACCCTATCGAACCAAAAATGGATGGATTCGATGGCGTTAGCAGGGTAACACACGTATCGCACAAATCGACGCCTAAAGGAATCTGGATTGAGAGGAACAGGGATTCGGCCTTGATTGGAGAACGCAACCAAATCCTCCCTCGCATCGAAGGAACCCATCGGAGCAAGCGCGGGTTACTAACCAACACGAGAAGGAACCAGTCGTCGTCCAGATGGTGATGGATCTCCCGCTCGCAGCTCGCCAGAGCGAAAGAGGAGCAGCGGACGGAGGAGACCGCGGAGGGGAAGGGGCCGGCGGCGGCTGGGCTTGTGCTCGGCGGCGAGGGGCGAGGCTTTGAGGGGTTAAAGCCCTGCTGCGTCCATTTGGAACTCTTGAGGAAGTGTGTGGGACCAAGGACCAAGTCTGATTGCAGCGACACGTTCAATTCACACAATCATACTGTACTTCACACCACACTTTATACACCCGCTAAATGTTCCTATTTTTTTAGACACGATAATATTTATTATAATAAAATCACATCAACATATCAAATACATCTCCTAAATACAGCAAATAGTGTAATCGAAAAAAATAAATACAGCAAATACCAATTCTCTACGCCATCACCCCAACTCTATCTACCTTCTTTTCTTCTTCCTCTTCTTCATTCATAGCTGAAAAAATAGAAATATTTTTGCGGCTCCTGCTCCTTCCGCCCCCAGCACAGTTGAGGTGTAGACTCTACCTTCGTCTATTACGAAAACGTGAAATGAAACTATAGTGATCGAAACTCACAACTAAACCAGACTGCAACGATATTTCCCCACACGCTTACACTAGGCTCTATAATTTCTACAACCAAAAGTCCAAAACTATTCAAGATTACAACATTTACTGTCTACAAATTTGTGCTACAAACGTAACATCAAAAACACAAAAATGATCGGGCGTACAAGTTCAATGCATCGAGCCCTTCCATAATGTTATGGATACTCAAAGGACAAGCCAATAAATGGAAAGAGATATAAGCCTTCGAAGGCCATGCAAATAAACAGTTTTTTTAGAAAACCGTGGGTGCCTTCTCTCATCTAATTATTTATTGGAGCTTCTATTATTTGTATGATTTCTCTTAAGTCTTAACCGGTATATTTTTTATGTAGGTTTGTCGATTTGTACCTTGAACGCTGTCCGCCTGTCCCTGATAGATATGGCAAGCTTCCAAATATTTGGACTTTGTAATACCTTTTTTCCTAAAGTGAGATTTTCTTTGATATTACGTATTTCTACTTTCTTCTCTGGTTGGGATTTGGCACTGCAACCTATAATTTGGAACACTCTACAAGTCTTCCAGGAGTAGCTTCAAAGCACCATGTTTTTTAATTAGTACCATAAGTACCTAGAAAAAATGAAAATCATTTTAAGAATGCGATCACAGCACCACTAGGACACGCATGCACACAATCAAACATACGAATATGTACGGGAACCTGGTCGCTACCCAAACCGTTTTGGACATGTTTGCTTTTGCCTCTGGTCTCAAAACAAATCCTCACAAATGTGCAATCACCCCGATATGTTGTAACCTTGGAAGACACTGCTTGCATCATGTGTTTCCTCAATGGAGTTCTGCAAGCCTTCCCGATAAATTATTTGGGCATCCCACTGGCGGTGAAAAAGCTGAAAAAGACCGATTTACAACCCCTAGTGGACAAGATTGTCGTCGGTCTGCCTCCTTGGAAGGCTTCCATGCTAACCAAGGCAGGAAGAACAGTGTTGGTCAAGGTTAAGCTTTCAGCTATCCCTGTACACATTGCTTTAGCCATTTCCCTACCTCCTTGGGTTATTCAGTGCATCGATAAACGGCGCCGCGCCTTTCTTTGGAGGGGATCTGACTCTGACGCAATTAGTGGTGGCCACTGCTTACATGCATGGCCCAGAGTATGCCGGCCTGCTATACTTGGTGGATTGGGACTGCCTGACCTCACCTTGCAAGGGTATGCCTTGAGAATGCGTTGGCTCTGGTTTCAGCGCACTGATGTTAGCAGACCCTGGGCCGCTCTACCGCAACAAGAACGGATAGTGGACATGATGTTCAGCTCTTCTATCACGGTTGAAATTGGAAATGGATTAAGGTCGTTCTTTTGGACGGACAAATGGATCAATGGTCGTTCCATTATTGACATCGCCCCAGCCCTCCGGAATGTTGTTGCCCCACAAACACGCAAGAGGAGGACAGTTGCTGAAGGACTCCTGAGCAATGCGTGGGCACAAGACATTACCGGTGCTTTAACTGTACAAGTTCTGATGGACTACTTACTCGTATGGGATACTATACACCAAAGCAACTTTACTTTGAACACCAATAGTCCGGATACATTTAGGTGGAAGTGGACAGCAGATGGCCAATTCACGACTGTTTCTGCATATACCGCCTTCTTTGTGGGTCAGCATGCCTTGCCTGGTGCAAGGGAGCTCAAGAAAACCAGAGCACCTGGTCGCTGCAAATTCTTCCTTTGGCTCGCGATGCATGGTCGGTGTTGGACTGCAGCCCGCAGGAAGACACACAACCTGCAAGATAATGATAACGGTAACCTTTGTGACCAACACCCTGAGGAGATCTCACACTTGCTGCTGTCATGCGTATTTGCCAGGGAAACATGGTTCATGGTTCTACGGCGGTGCAACCTTCAGCAAGTTACCCCTCAGCCCACAGCTTCTGGTCTCTTTGAATGGTGGTGCCGCTCACGCAAACAAATCAGAAAAGAGCTCAGAAAAAGGCTTTGACTCTCTTCTATTACTGGTAGCATGGTTATTTTGGAAGGAAAGGAACCAACGTGTCTTTCAAAGGAAATCACTAACGGTCCGTGAATTAGTGACACTAATCCTGGATGAAGCAAAGGTCTGGGCTTATGCAGGTCACACTCACACACAATTCTTCCTGCTATTCCCGGAGCTTTTGCGGGGACCTCTCATAGTTGAGGAGCTCGCTACAGGTCGCGACACGGTTACGATGTAATTTTTTGGGAAAATTTGATTCATGCCACCACAACTCCGTGAAATTGGGTTTCACGTTCAAAATCATGCCACTCAATGGCATGGATTTCAACATGAAATCCAATTTCAAGAAGTTGTAGTGGCATGGATCCAACTGACCCTAATTTTTTCCTTTTGCTCAGGGGCTCGCGTGATCTCTATCGAGATCACTCTTCTGTGTAATTAAACTCTCTTTCTTCTTAATGAAAAATGTGTTCAGGCACGGTCGCTAAAAAAGAATATCTTTGTAATCATGAACCTTTGATCCTTTAGACAAATAACTCTTCACTTTATCAAGCCATAATTAGAAACCATCATTGATAATACATAAACACTTGTTTCTATTTTCCTTTACAACATGCTTGACTTTCAACAATATTTGGCTTTTGCTTGATTATATATCACATGAGCCAATGACAATAATTGATTTGTAAGTAAATCCCTGCTCATGACAACTTCAATAATATTGTTAGTCCTTTAATCATGTTGTCAATCAAATCACCAAAACTTATTAGGGCCTAGATGCACTTACACTAGCTTTGCATCAACACGTTCACATAGACGACCAAGGTGGTGCTGGTGGGGCCTCGCACTACGAAAGAGCCTCCATCTGACTTGGTTAGATGGCTTCGGCAGCACTCGGGTCCTGGGTTCGACTCCTGGTGATAGCAAATTTCAGACTAAGGGACTAAGGTTTAAAAAATCCCTCTCGCTAGCCAGAGAAGTCGAAGTCGCTTCCTCTTAATAAAAAACTAAGGGGGTGCCATCATACCCCTTCCAGTCAAGTTTTTTGGTGGGACCTCGCATCAGAATAAACCTTGTTCGGATTCTCTCTGGTGACCTGGGATGCTCTATGATTATTTGGATCAGCTTGTCTCCAGTCGAGTTTTTGGGTAGGGCCTCACATCAAAATAAACCCTGTTCGGATTCTCTTTGGAGATCTCGGGCGCTCTATAATTATCTGGATCAGCTTGTCGCCGGCAGCGAGCTCGATGGGTGGCGTTGCTAGTCAGGTCGAGGCGGCTAGCGGGGTGATGAAGGTCTCCATAATAGATGATGTCGGGGCCGACAGGAGCGGATACAAGGGGGTGCATGGGGCTCATGCCCCCCCCCCCAATTTCAACCATGAATATTTTTGGTGGGAGCTTGCACTATTTCAACCATGAATAAAGAACAGGAAGAAGAAAAGGAGGAAGGAGAAGAATGAAAGGAGAGGAGAGAGGAAGAAGAAGAGGCAAATGAGTCTCCCTCCCAACTAAATTTCCATCCTAGATCAGCCAATGCGCATCCATCGGTTTGGTCGTTGGTGAGCTTGCCGCAGATGCTGCAGTCATGCTCCTCGGCGTTGCTGCCTTACGACCCTTCTGGCGGCGCCACCCACACCAGCATAGCGGCACGATCACGACGACAATAGCAGCACCTATGGTGATCTCGCCCTAGCTCTTTACTGACAGTCCAGGGTGGTTGTGGCTCATTCTCGAGCGCCCCATCACTCGCGTACAAGATGAATATGGGAGTCGGTGTCGCTGCATGGTGTGCCTGGCCCATGACATAGGTTTTTATAGCAAAGCGTGCGAGAGAAAGGCGACATGTTTGCTCTGTATTTGTATCAAATCTGACATGATAGGGGTGGATTTAAAGAGGGGATAAAGCGCTTTAGCCCCTACTATCCAAAAACTCCATTAAAATCAAAGAAGAAAGATGGGAAGGAAAGAAAAAAATGAAGAAAAAGAGAAGAAATGAGTGAAGATGACGTGGAGGAAGAACCCCTAACCTTGAATTTTGCGTGCGCCACCATGACATGCCATCTGGCTTGTACATTCTCTCTGTTAGGAAAATCCTTCCCATCGACTACAGAACTCTTTTACACGTGTGACGCATATGCACGAGTTAAAGTTGAGAAAGTTGAGTCTAAAGTTTGAGTTGTGCCTATTGAGGGGTCGGATTTTGGAGAAAAGTTGAGGTATTATTTCATATATTGGCTATCCATTGTGAATTATATTTGGTTCTACCATTGTGGGGGAGAAACTAGAAATCCAATTCTACGCTCGCTCGCTGGTTTTAATTTCAGCAAACGGTTCGACACGTCTTCGCTTTCTCAAATTGTCTCGGCGCTCTGCGCCTTCCCTTTCCTTTTTTAGTATCCCACGCAGCCGCCCTTGCGCTTCATTTTTATTTTTCGGTCGCATGGGGCCCACTTGGTTCTACCGTTCATTCATAAGGATGAGTAAAATATGGATTTCAAAATCAGTTTTCCTCCCTTTCCCTCTCTTTTTTATCGCCTTCCCGGATCGAACATGCAGAAAACTGTTTCCCAACTAGCTTCACGTTCGAATCATCTACAAACTCCGTTCACCAACCATTGATTCAATCTTGTGTGGTTTTAACTTGAGTGTTAACTTTCCCTGGACCACCTTTCCTGTACTTAAGAATGCATTTTTCAGTTCTTCTATTCTGGTGTGTGCGAGATGAAATTAACAGATTTGACCAGTCTCAGGCAGAGGAATGATGAGTCAGTTGCTGCATTCATACAGAGGTTTAGAGATGTCAAGAATATGTGCTATAGCCTGGTTTTGTCTGATCAGCAGTTGGTTGAAGTTGCTTTTCAGGGACTCTTGCCACACATTAAGGAAAATTATGCTTCTCAAGAGTTCGATAGCATTAGTCAGATGGCACATCAGATTTCAGGAGAGGTTCGGCCCTATGAGCAGAAAAGAAATAATTTTCAGAAGAAAGTTAATTATATCGATTGCTCGGACTGCTCTGACTCCGATGAAGAAGAGAAAATGGTGGGATCGGCTGAGTGGGTCTAGAATAATAAGAAGTCGATTTCGTGTCATTTGGGAATAAAGAACCAGAAAAGTTTGGGTTTGGTGTCACAAAAGCTAACAAAATCTTTGATTTGTTGTTGTCAGAAGGACAGATTAATCTCAAACCTTATCACAAAATCCCAACATATCAAGAACTCAAGAACATGGGGGTGGGTGACGCGTCTATAGGAGCGAATACAAGGGGGTGCATGGCGTTGCCGGTGAGGTCGAGGTGGATGGCGGGGTGATGATGTTCTCCGTAGTAGATGATGTCAGGCCGACGCGCGCCGACAGGAACGGATACTAGGGGGTGCATCGGGGCTCCCCCCATTTCAACCATGAATGAAAAAGAGGAAGAAGAAAAGTAGCAAGGAGAAAAAGAAAAGGAGAGGAGAAAGGAGGAAGAAGAGGCAAATGAGCCCCCCTCCCTACTAAATTTCCATCCTAGATCTGCCACTGTGCATCGATCGGCTTGGTCGGTGGTGAGCTTGCCACGGACGCTGCGGTCATGCTCCCTCGCGTTGCTGCCTTACGATCCTTCTTGCGGTGCCACCCACACTAGCATAGCAGCACAATCACGACGACAGCAGCAGCACCTACGGTGATCTCGCCCTGGCTCTTTGCTGACAACCCAGGGTGGCTGTGGCTCATTCTCGAGCGCCCCATCAATCGTGTACGAGATGAATATGGGAGTTGGTGTTGCTACATGGTGTGCCTGGCACATGACATAGGTTTTTATAGCAACGCGTGCGAGAGAGAGGCGACGCATTTGCTCTATATTTGTATTGAATCTGACATGATAGGGGTGGATTTAAAGAGGGGATAGGGGGCTTTAGCCCTCCTACTACCCAAAAACTCCATTAAAATCAAAGGAGAAAGATGGGAAGAAAAGAAAAAAAGAGATGAAGAAAAAGAGAAGAAATGAGTGAAGATGAGATGGAGGAAGAACCCCTAACTTTGAATTTTGCGTGCGCCACTGCGACGTGCCCTCTTGCTTGTACATTCTTTCTGTTAGGGAAATCCTTCCCATCGACTGAAGAACTCCTTTAGACGTGTAACACATATGCACAAGTTAAACTTGAGAAAGTTTAGTCTAATTAAAGTCTGAGTTGTGCCTGTTGAGCGGTCACATTTGGAGAAAAGTTGAGGTATTTCATATACTGGCTATCCATTGTGAATTATATTTGGTTTTACCATTGTGGGGGAGAAACTTCAAATCCAATTCTACGCTTGCTCGCTGGTTTCAATTTCAGCGAACGGTTCGACATGTCTTCGCTTTCTCAAATTGTCTCGGCGCTCTGCGCCTTCTCTTTCCTTTTTATAGTATCCCACGTAGCTGCGCTTGCGCTTCATTTTTCTCTTTCGTTCGCATGGGCCCACTCGGTTCTACCGTTCATTCATTACGATGAGTAAAATCTGGATTTCAAAATCAATTTTCCTCCTGTTCCCTCTCTATCTCTTTTTTATCGCCTTTCGGATTGAACATGC
This sequence comes from Panicum virgatum, assembly GCF_016808335.1. Taxonomy (NCBI): domain Eukaryota; kingdom Viridiplantae; phylum Streptophyta; class Magnoliopsida; order Poales; family Poaceae; genus Panicum; species Panicum virgatum. The sequence goes on from NC_053153.1 coordinate 77,933,240, forward strand.
AGAAAATTGTTTCCCAGCTAGCTTCACATCCGAATCATCTACACACTCCGCTCACCAACCACTAATTCAATCTTGTGTGGTTTTAACTTGAGTGTTAAGTTTTCCCTGGACCACCTTTCCTGTACTTAAGGGTGCATTTTTATAGTTTGATCAGCAATCCAGCTCCGCGCTCCCTGCAATCTTGTGGATTTTCATGGCAATTTCTCCAAATTGATAGGATGTATCGTTTGTCTCTAGGAAAAAATCTGCTCGACTTGGTCATGGCTAAGAAAGTCGGAGTACTCGTTTTCCTACTACATTGTAATACTCGATTTCTTTTAACATTCTTTAATCTTACTATATTTCCTACGATATTGTTGTGTTCCCGGTTGGCATTCCTGTTTACTGCTGAAGTCTATGGAAGTAGACACCTCTCGGTGTACAGCACTGCCATATACGGCCTACAAATGTTACTATCTCCAAAAGTTATTGAAACACTTGGAAGTGAAAGAGAACCGTGAAACAGAAGGGAATCCAGCAGGCATGATGGCGGCACAAACCAAAGCTCCTCCGATGTCTCAAATTCTACAAGTCTACAATTGGCACAGCCCTTGACTAAAGACCGTATACATCGAATATTTCAATTGAAAACATGAGGGAAATTTGTTCCAAATTTAAGTCCAAGATTTTTTTTGTACAATTGGCCGGATACAACAGACTCAACGTGAAAACACGATAAATAGGAATTTGTCGATTTCACAGCAACTTAAATCAGAACGAGAAATTGTGACAATTGGGTTGTTCTTTTTTTTTCGTGTAGGGTTGTTCATACTTTCGTGGCAGAAGAAGCAGGGTCCTCTATATATGTAGGTTGTTCAAGCTCCAGAGATAAGCTTATCACAAAGTTTCCTTGCAATCCCATGTGCATTGCAGTTGCTAGATAAGCTTGAAAGAAGAGGCAAAACATATGTAGCCAGCATGCATCTAAGTAGTTATCTACTACCGAAATTGTACAATCTTTTTCGTGTGCCTAACAATAAACCATTTCCAGCGAGTTGGATGGGTGTGGCACAGTAGGGGTGTGTTTAGTTGGTGAAAAAATTTGGATTTGGCTACTGTAGCACATTTTGTTGTTATTTGGCAATTAATATCCAATTATGGATTAATTAGTATCATTAGGTTCATCTTGTAGGAATCAGTTAGACTATGTAATTAGTTATTTTTTTAACTGCATTTAATACTCTATGTATGTGTCCGAAAATTCGATGTGACAGATACTGTGTAAATTTTTTTGGAACTAAACACCCCCTAAGCGCACGGAGAAACTGACACAACACAGCTGCAGCTGGCCCGGGCGCCGGGTCTCCTCCTCTCATGTGGATGGCCTGGATCGCTCCAGTGCCACGTCCTTCCCGTCACGCGAAGAGGGGTTCTTATCAGGCGCGAGCGCGACCTAGCTACTGGACAGGGCGCGATGAACTTGCCCCGCTATGCCGGCTCCGGCCCGACCCCCGCGTCAACTGAGGAGTGAACCTGGACGGGTCCCCGTCCCAGTGCGCGGCGCGGGCAGGTTATAAACAAGGACAGCTCCTCCGCCTATCGCCATCGTCTATAACCGTACGGCAGCCAGCGAGGAAGCAGCAGCAGCAGCGACGAGAGGGGGGAAGCCCGAGTCCATCATTAGCTAGCTAGCCAGCTATAGCTGGTACACTACGAAGAGAGATCGAAGGTCGTCGAGGCATGGATCAGCTGTTCGCCATGGCTCGGCCGGCGAGCCCGGCGGCGGCGGCCGCGCCGCACGTCGCGCACAAGATCCCGGCCGGCGACGGGCCGTACGCCAGGGCCAAGCACTTCCAGGTAAGAACTTACATCCATCTATCGATCTGCCTGCCAAGCATGTTGTGGCGATCCAATTAGGAATGCACAGTCCTTTTGCTGCTGGCGCGGTTTCTAGGGATCTTGGAGAATGACAAGCTCATGTGATAAAAGACTGGATTTGTGAGATTCATTTAAAAAATATTGGGCTAGTTTATTAGATTGTTGCCCACGCTCGGCTGGGCTAGCTGCTCTTTAAATTAACGACCTATATATACTTCGTCCCAATTACAATTCATTTTGACCTTTTAGGCACAATTTTTGGTATGTATCTAGACACAGTGCACGTCTAGATGCATAACAAATAAAGTATATGTATCTCGGAAAGTTCAAACGACTTGTAATTTGGGAGTAGATATGAACTTTCTAATTTTGTATAATAACCTAGTAAATTTTAGCAAAATCTATCGGGATAAATAGGCTTGTTTTGAGCTAGCACCTCTAACCAAACGGCATGTGCACATGAGCTAGGGGCAATAAGCAAGTTGATGAGATATATAGAGTGCTGCCAATGCAACTGAAAACTAAAGCACGCACGAAAGAGACAGACACTCGGAACTAACGTCAAAAATTGACTGACACGAACACTTTCCCGATGAAAACTGAAGCTGGTGGAGAAGGACCTGGACGCGTCGATCGCGTGGTTCTGGAAGGCGATCAACACGGGCGACAAGGTGGAGAGCGCGCTCAAGGACATGGCCGTGGTGATGAAGCAGCGCGGGTACCTGGGCGAGGCCATCGACGCCATCAAGTCGCTGCGGCACCTCTGCCCCCGGCAGTCGCAGGAGTCGCTCGACAACATCCTCCTCGACCTCTACAAGGCCAGCGGCCGCACCAAGGAGGAGATCGAGCTGCTCAAGCACAAGCTCCGCAAGATCTACCTCGGCGAGGCGTTCCACGGCAAGGCCACCAAGCGCGCCCGCTCGCACGGCCGCAAGATCCACGTCTCCGTCAGGCAAGAAACCTCGCGCGTCCTGGTAAGTTCATTATTCGTCGTCGCCATGGCCGGACTAGCTCGGAGCGAGCTTGCGCTGCTTTTTTTACATTATATATTGTTGCATTATTCGATCTGACACTCTAGCTTGGTACGATACACATGACAGGGCAACCTCGCGTGGGCGTACATGCAGCAGCGGAACTTCATGGCGGCGGAGGTGGTGTACCGGAAGGCGCAGATGATCGACCCGGACGCCAACAAGGCGTGCAACCTCGCGCTCTGCCTCATCGAGCAGTCGCGGCTCGCCGACGCCGAGGTGGTGCTCGGCGACGTGCTCGCGGGGAGGTACCAGGCCCGCGACCAGCAGGACGGCAAGATCGTGCGCAAGGTGGAGGAGCTGCTGGCCCGGATCATGGCGCGGACGTCGCCACCGGGTGCTGGCGACGATGGGCGGCGCGGGGACGACGATGACTGGGTGGAGAACGAGATGTTGGCGCTGCTGGATGTGGCAGTGAAGCAGTGGGCGGCGCCCTACCGGAAGAGCAACAGGAGGCTGCCTGTCTTCGAGGAGATCACGCCTATCTACAGGGAGCAGATGGCGTGCTAGAAGCTAAAGTATCAGCATCTTCTAGGGCGGAATTTAAGTATGTGCTTGCATCTGTGTAGATGTTTTGTATGCATGTATGGGCATGTCTTAGCGTAGTCATGTATCGATGCATACAAATATGTACATATATACCATTGTACCAAGTGCAAGTCGTGCCATCACTCCATCTGTGCTGGTCATCACAGAGTGGTAAAACATTCACTATAAAGAATCTATAACATCACAGAGTGCTGTGTAATCACTTGGCTTCTCTCCTCTTAATAAAAAACGTGCTTATTAGGCATGATCCTTTTAATTTTTTTTAGTTTGGGATAACTTGATTTAAAATGAATTACTTATAAATTCTTTTAGTTTAAATCTGAATATTTTTAATTCCCACAAAATGCAAAACCACCTTCAAAATCATTCAAGGGGTCAAATTCGCCCAGTTTTAACAGTTGGATGACCTCTGTTATCCGGTTTCGTAGTTGAAGGTTGAAAATCAAAATTTTTGTGATTGCTCGAGGGTGTAAACTGGATATTTTCCAAAATAATAAATATCTTAGCAAAGATAATAAGTCAACTCAAGTGTCACAAACATGAAGGCCAAGTGCATGAACAAACTCTGCAACGAGTCACAGAGCATAAATACCTTAACTGACTCACAATTCACAAGTTACTACTATATATTACAATTATTGAGAATAATAGAGAGAGCTCTGTAATCACTTTGAGCCAAAGATCTAGATGCAGCTAAGAACAATGTGATCAATGTAGACATCACACCGCAGATATGGATTTTAGCGAGGCGGTGTGATGGTAATCCGCTCCCTACGTGGTCGTTTCCCTTTTCTTTCCCGTGTTACCTTGTTATCTGCAGGAACAACAACATCAAGCTGGAGGCTCTCTATATAGAGCAGTAACCAATGGGATGGGGGTTTCACATCACCAGCAATTGAAGTCCTTGCAGACTGTCAAGACAATGAGGAGGATCAGGGCAACCACGATGCCAAAAACGATGAGCTTCATCTTCATATTCTCCCACCACATCTTCCGCCGTATCTTTGTTCCCTGTTGCCTGAAGTCTTGTGCCTACAGGTGAAACAGGTGAACCTTGTGATAGTTTCATAGACGAAGTGAATGAATCCCAGGCAAGAGTAATAAGTATATAACGAACCTGCGATCGTAGATCCTCCGTTTTATCAACGAGAAGTTCAATTTTCTCACCACGATCTAGCACCTGATGACCAGTATATATAAAGCTATTTAAGCACCAAATATAATGATGATTTCTCGTGTAAACAATTAATAATGTAGTGAAATGAGACACACCTTTTCGATGTTTTGCATCATCACTCCCTTGACCTCTGTGACTTGAGCCTTCACTTTTGCAAGCTTGTCAATCTCCTCAGGGTGCTGGTCGCAGTACCTCATGTGCTCCTTAAGTTTGGGCCTAGAAGAAAAGACTTTCATTTAGCAGTAATTCACACTGACAAAGTGACTAGTTAGCTTTCAAGTGAAAATGGTCAGAGGGGTTAATGCAAGAGACTGGTAATATAATTTTACATACCCATATTCTCGCTTGAGGCCATTGGCATTAGCAGTTCTGGCTTTCCCTCCGCTATATTTCTTGGAAAAATCTTCCTTGACCCTCTCAATGAAGCCAATTGGAAGCTGTCGGCCAGATGATTCAGTAGCAACGACGCAGTATGCTGCACAGTAAAGACATTTTGTCACATGAAAACTTGCACCGCTAACTTTCTTGTAGATGTCAACACCATCTCCTAAGATTAATTTATCGTCATGATACTTCATTACTTCTAGTAGTGTTCTGTTAGTACTGAAACAATTGGAAATCAAAGAGACTATAGAAGTAGAAATGAAAACATCATGTCCAATGTGATTTTTTTTCACAGGTACGAAAAGGATATATACAATTTACGATCAGATGGAACTCACAAAGCAAAGTAGACGACATGCTCACAAAAATGATGGGACAAGAACTAAAATATCATTTCTCCGGCACAGATTATATGTAGTATAAAAGAAAAACAATGTTAACCCAAATGCTGAAAAGGGACGTCCTACGCATCCATCTTAATAATCCACATATGGGCCAAGAGAAGAATAAAATACCTAAAAGAGAATTTTTACAATGATTGAAAAAATAAGAGCCGTCTATCTGACAAAATCGTACGGGTGATCAAGATAGGAAGTACCTGGAAGCACCTAGACTAAAGTACCTGGTGGTATAAAAATATGGGACCAAGTGCCAAAAGTGGGACCGAATACTAATTTAATTTAATTTTTGTAAATTCCTTCTATTGATCAACGGTCAGAAAACATTTCAAGGTAAAAATATCTAAAAGTACTCATTGGCATTTTGCAATCATTGTAATAAAGCTCTACCTAAAAATTTAACCTACAAATGTATGTGTATGATGAAAATTAACCCAACCGTAGAAAAATTTAATATCGGGCTAGCCACATTGGTCATATCAAACACCGCAAGCAATGCAAAGCACAGCCCTTTACAGTTTTTTTTCTTTCTTTCCGACAAGAAGCTATCTCGACATCGCACTTTGGTTTCATCTTGTCTTTATCAAGCTATTAGTGTAAAGTGTAAAGACATGATGCTTCGATTCCCTAATGCAGTAATGCCTCCATGATCGCCATCGAGCAAAAAGATGAAAAAAGACACATTATTCTTTCAGACAAAATAATCACATGCTAATGATCTATGAACAGAGAGAGAGAGAGACTCGAGGGGGCCGGGTGAGATTAGCAGGGTGCATTACTGAATCCATCATGGATGTGGTAGTTGAAAGTGTGCCCGTCGCAGTTGTAGTTGAAGCGATTGTTGTTAGAAGGGAGCTTCTGCAGGCACTGCGCGGCGACGGAGGCGAAGTTGCCGGAGACCTCGGCGTGGTCCGCTAGCACAGTGGTGCCTCGCGCCACGAAGCTGTAGATCAGCGTGCGCTGCTGCCCCATCTCTCCGACCACCGACGCCGGCCTGCGCGGGGGAGCCTGCTTGGAGGTGGCGGAGCGAAGGGACTGGTGGTGGTGGAGGAGAGGGACCTGCTGAGGAGGTCGCGGTGTTTGGAGGTGCCGGAGAATTGTGGTGGCCAGGAAGCATGGATGCTAAGTTTAGGCAGGTGGTGATTCTCCCTCCCATGGCGCTTGTGGTTGCATGCATGCATGCTCCTGGCATCCTTTTTTTATTTATCTTTTTTTTGTTCCTTTTAAATTTTAATTATTAATTAAGAGGAAACCTTACATGCATCCTAAAATTAAGGCTGCCGATAAGTGTTATTGTGCGTGTCCATATAAGAAGGAGCGGAACTTGAATTGCTCTTTAGCATTTACCATCTTATAAACATTGCTATGAACGTAGGGATGCAGGTTATATATATTTCGGATCATTAAATCGACCTAAAATGTTGATAAAATTAACTAAAATGACATTTTGCATAAATAATTCGGGAGATGAAATGAAGAGTATCATGCTTTCGTAATTAATTAGTTGATTAAAAAAATACTATTAGGTATCCACTTGCATCCTTACCTACTTGAATGGAAGGAAATGTATATACCTCGTACGTTAGCCGAACAAGCAAGATGTTTCCAGATATGAAAACAAACCCATGTGTCGAGATGTCTTTTATGTGAAAACTATGCATACGATGCAAATTTTCTTTGTGTAAAAACGTAATTGACGTGTACTCAAACTAACCAACCGGATCAGTAAAGTAAATGTACACGTCGAAGTGGCTAACTGTGTTGTTGACTTGTTGCATCTCATAATGAAGTCCAGATAATTAACCTCATGTTCGAATGTGCGATATAGAGTTGTCAATTGGTAATTCTTATAGGCGCATCTCCAATCTTCTTTAGTTTAAAATTTTAAATTAAAAAAAATTGGATGTGCATCTAAGAATCACCAATTGACACCCCCGAGCTATGGCTACTTATATTGTACAAATTGAATGGGAGTCAACTAATAAAATGATAGTCTAATGCCTTCCAAACTTTGCAAGTTCCATAACAATAATACGATCGACACGGTAGATGTATACAGTGACACGGTATATCTCTGGGTCCTTGCAAAAGATTACTGCATCCTATGAACACACGGGGAACTCCAAACAAAATTCACCACATTGTCTTGGATCTACTACACTTGGCCGCTGTCGCATTCCCTGATGCATCGCAAAATGTGTCTCTTTTGTGACCTCATGGGTGACGACAGGTGAGTTGGTGATAGTGAACCGCAAACAAAACAAAAGCCCAAGAGAAAAGGGGAACGTGGCCCATGAGGCCTGAACCAACCGCCGGCGAGAGAAGCGCACGCGACGCAGCGGAGAGAGAGAGAGCCCGAAGTCCCCGTCACCACCTCTCGCGATTCGAGGCCCCCGGTTCGCATCGGCATCAGATCGGCTAGTAGGCGGCGGCGCACGCTCGGGTTAGGTGGTACTCCTAGACCTAGACCCGGCGGACCCACCGGCAGGAATGGAAAGTGAGGTAGGGGGCGCTGCGCTCCGGGTGCGGCTCCGCGTTTTTTTTCTCTCTTTTTTACAATAGGGCATCCGCCGGTTCGCCCCAAATCTCATTCCGCCTCCGCCGATGGGCCGAAAGAAGCGAACCCCCGCAAACCCTACTCCGCCCCCGACCGACGCCCCCCGCCGGCCGGCGGCGGGGGGCGGCGGGGACGACGCCGCCGTGCGCGCCGAGGTCGAGAAGGCGCTCGCGTGCCTGCAGCGCGGGAGCCACGCGCGGGCGCTGCGCCTCATGAAGGACGCCGTCGCCCGCCACGGGGAGGGCTCGTCGCCGCTCCTCCTCCGCGCGCACGGCACCGTGCACGCCCGCGCCGCCGCCGTCCTCGACGACCCCGCCGCCCGCGCGCGCCACCAGCGGGCCGCGCTCCAGGCGGCCCAGCGCGCCGTCGAGCTCGCGCCGGACTCCGTCGAGCTGGCCCACTTCCACGCCATGCTGCTCTACGACGCCGCCACCGACGCCCGCGGCTACGAGGAAGTCGTCTCCGAGTGCGAGCGCGGGCTCAGCATCGAGGCCCCATCCGACCCCGCGCCCCACTCCCTCAGGCTGCCCGGCCCCGACGTCGATCAGATCCAGTCCGAGCTGCGCAACCTGATCCAGAAGGCCAACCTCGCCTCCATCTCCACCTGGGTCAAAACCCTGGGCGGCGCGGGGGACGACAAGCTTCGCCTCATCCCAGTGCGCCGCCTTGCTGACGAACCCATGGAGGGCCGCCTTGTCCCCTCGATGCCCTCCCCGCGCCGCCCAAACGAGATCAAGAAGGCCACCAAGACCCCTGAGGAGCGCCGCCAGGAGATTGAGGTGCGCCTGGCTGCATTGAGGCTGCTGCAGCAGCAGAAGGAGCAGAGCAATGGTGCTGTGGCTGCCACCCCAACTTCTTCTCAGCCGCAGGGAGATGAGGCCCCCTCCTCATCGTCTCAGTCATCGGTGGGTGGGCATCGTGCTGACCGGAGAAGAGGCGGCTCTAGGAAAGCCACGATTTCATCTGCTTCTGATCGGATGGACCAGGTGCGTGCCTACTGGGGCGCTATACCAATGGAGCAAAGGCTTGCATTCTTAAGCGCCAGCATTTCTGAGCTCAAGTCACACTATGCTGCCGCAATGCATAAGGAGAAAGACGCTGCCAATATGGCATCTGACGTGCTTAACGAGGTGCTAGGGTTTGCCGCCAAGAGTGGTAAGTGGGAGTTCTGGGTATGTAGCCGGTGCCGGGAGCAGTTTGCAGATGCAGAGTCACACCGGTTGCATGTGCTGCGGGAGCATGTTGGCATACTCTCACCTGAGCAGCAGGATTTGGTGCCGCAGGAGATCGATGCTGACTGGGCAGCAATGCTCATTGGTTGGAACTGGAGGCCATTGGATGCTACTGCAGCATTGAAACTGCTCGAGGAAGAGCAAGCCGACAATCTTGGTCTGGATAGGGACAAGGATTCCATGTCATCGGACAATTGGAGTAACAAAGACAAATCAGACACGTCAGAATCATCAGTCTCGCCACATAATGAGGAGTGCGATGGTTTTGGAGTGATGACAAGGGAAGGTGACCGTAAGTGTCCACTCCCGGATGATGGTGAAAGGGCAAATATTATAGAGAAGATCCATTCATTGTTCCAAATCCTTGTGAAGAACAAGAATCTTTCAGTGAGCAATCTGAACAAGGTGATACAATTTGCTATAGAGGAACTCAGGGGGTTGCTGTCTGGGTCACTGTTGCTTAATCACCCGCTGGATGACTCACCGCTTTGCATTTGCCTTTTAGAGGCATCATCACTGAGGAAGGTACTAAAATTTTTGCAGGACCTGATGCAGTCCTCTGGACTCAATAGGCACTTAGAGAAGGCTGAAGGCCTAGGTGATGAGGATACTTCCCCCAAAAATCACAATGTACTGGAGAAGGTTACTCTCAATTCTGATTCATCAGAACTGATCATTGATGCAGAGACTTTTAGGGGAAAGTTTGACTCCGAGAATGTTGATACGGATGCACTGCTTTCATGGTTGTATGATGGATCTTCAATTGGAGAGCAGCTATTGTGTTGGAATCGTATGCTTGAGGAAAGATCAAATCAGGGAATCGACCTTCTCCGGGCACTTGAGAGGGAGTTCAACAGCTTGCAGAACTTATGTGAACGGAAGCTTGAACAGCTGAGAAATGAGGAGGCTTTGATTTCTGTAGAGAGCATCTTTGCTGGAGAGCAAGCAAAAAGGAATAGGAGGGGGCAGTTCATTGGGTACGAGGAGCTCCTCAGGAAGCGGCAGGGTGTTTTGTTGGAGTGCAATGCTGAGGAGCTGACTAACAGTAGCAGATATGAGTTGGATGCAGTCTCAGCTATTTTGAAGGAAGTTCACACATCACACTTTGGTTATGATGAGGCTCTTTCTAGCATGGCCCCACGCCTTTGTGACTTCGATGGGTTAGACGATGAGGAATGGAATATGCATGGTTTAATGCATTCAAATTCAAATGATGCCGTGGTAGAGATGATTGTTTCAAAGATGAAGGAACAAATTACTATGGAGGTCAGTTCTTGTGGACTTTAACTGCAGGAGTTACTTAAAATCTTGAAAATGCATTTGCAATCTTTGTTTTCTAACTTTTTTTTTGGCTTGCAGCTTAGCAAGATAGATGCTAAGATTATGCGAAATGTAGCTGTGATGCATCAACTGGAGAATGAACTTGGACGTTCTTCTTCTCTTGATTATCGAATGATTCTTGTGCCTCTCATGAAATCGTTCTTGCAAGTTTGTATTCAGCATCCAAACTCTGTTTCTAGTCAGTGCCTTATCTTTTTGGTTCTTCGTTGCTTAGTTGTGGCTGCGGTATGCAATGCAGACCTATTTGGAAGAGCTGGTGGACAAGGATGCCAGAGAGAGATCTGATGCTGCAAGGGAAGCCTTCCTGGCTGAACTTGCATTGGATGCTAAGAAGAATGCTAGCAAAGGGGGTGACATGAAACAATACCATGAGAAATCAAAGGATAAGAAGAAGTTGAAGGATTCTCGGAGATCCAAGGACCTCAAGGTGGTTGTGATTTTGAGTGCAGTAGGCTTTTGATTTACAAGGAAATTTCTTTTCTTGCTATAATTCTCCTGATTCATCCCTAGGATTCAAGCTGGAGTGACCAGTATCTTGTTTGCGAAGACAGTGCTGATGAGGAAACAAGAGAGAAATTGTAAGTGATTCTTATAGTACCTATGCTCTCATAAATTTGATTGCCATAGAAGATCTTTTTGAGGGGCACATCTATTCTAGTTTATCCTTAATTAGGTACAGAGCATTGACATGTTTCCTCAGGGAAGTGTTTTCGAATTCTAGTTTTCCTTATTTTGGTATCCGTTTTTAATCAGTACTACTAGTTTGCATCCTGGTCAGCCTATGCTTGTTCCAAAGTTAGATTTTGTCAATAGAATTTACTTGAGGGAAAGATGTTTGTTTGCGTGATTACAAGCTTACTTTGTTTGATGCAATGTTTTATTTCTTTTCCTGCGTATATCATGGCATTTAATCTGGCCACAGTAGGAAGGAGCCAATTGACATTGCATGTTTTTTTTACATACTTGCTGAACAATATTAACCTTGACCAGTAATTTTGCTTCCATTTGAGCTAGCCATGTTGCTTGATAGGTTCGCTGGATAATGTTGAGAACAGTGATTGTACTGCATGTTATCATGCAAGTATTGTTTTAAAACCATGCATTCCGCTTAACGTCCGAGGGCAATTAATTGGTTATTGTGGTTATAAATTCCAGCCTCATAGAAGCGAATATGGATAGAGAGCCATCTTTATCTTATTAATGCCATTCTGCACCTGAGATGTCAGTACGTATCTTACATGTGCTTATATTAGAAATTTACTGCAAAAAAAATTTACTGCAAAAAGCTTGTTTCATCAGTCACCAGTGCCTAAGTTATTTAGATTGTGCAGCATGATTAAAAAGATGCTTCAATGGAATAATCCTTTCATTGACCTATTTTTTTTTTTGGAAAGTGGTTGTATGCTCGTTTCATTGTTTTGATCATGCTAATATTTTGCAGTCAACTTGTTGCTGATTGTGATGATTTGGACTGCAAACTCTCAACAAGTGATGATTACTTCAATGAACAAGAGGAAGAACTTAGGCGTAGAGTACAACTTGAAGCAGAGGAAAGAAAGCTGGAAGAGACTCTGGAATATCAACGAAGGATAGAGGAGGAAACAAAACAGAAGCATCTTGCAGAACAATTTAGAAGTACCTATGCATCTTCTGTTGTTGGGACAGCTGGTCTTTTAAGCACTGGGAATTTAAACAGGGCCCAAGATAACCGTGAAAGTGCATCCACTAACTCTTCGTTTGCTTATCTAGAAGGCATAAAGTTTGGCGACTTTCGCTATTCTGAAGTTCCATTGCGTGAACACTCTAACTACACTGAGAACAATTTCAGGGAGAAACATAATGGATTGGATACACCTGGGGCGCATGCATTAACCAGCAGCGATATGAGTGTTTCTAAGTTAACATTGAGAACGAATGGGATTTGGAAAAATGCACAACATACAAAAGCTCAGGGTAACCCTAGCTTCCAAAAGTCCAGGAAAAGTACTAGCGAAGCACAAAAGAAGTATGCCCAAGGTTGTTGGTTATGGTGCTACGCCTTGTACAAGTTAGGATCTATCATTGTCATTCACAATTTTAACATTTAATATCTGTTTATTGTTGCAGGTGTGCCTGGTGCTATTTATGATGATGATGGTGATGATAGGGCATCTGATCCCCAATTTGGTATGACAACTCCTAGATGGAGCAGCACTGGTAAAACACCTTCCTATGTGAATCACAGCTATCATAATGGAAAGCAGAATCAGTTGCATATGTTGCCTTCAGATGATCGACAGTTTGTTAATAAAGGACACACTGCAGGAACAGAGGAGCCAAATTTTGAGAAAGGTAGCTATTTTTGTATATCCACAAGTCTATCACTCTATCCTTATAAATGATTTGCACTATAATTGTTTAAGTACTTGATATAGTAGTTGAAGCTTCAAATAGAATCTGCTAAGTTTGACACACTAATTAGCAAATACTCCCTCCATCCCAAAAAAACATGTCATTCACTGTAGGATTCAAAATTTCCCAGAAAACAAGTCATTTACCCTATTTAAAAAGTGCATGTGCATGCAAGAATTCCAAATATTGGTAATAAATAGAGGCAAACATGGCCATTTTACCTCTTTTGTTAACCGGTCATTGAATTCCTAGAATGACTTGTATTTTGGGACGGAGGGAGTAGTTGCCTGTATAGTAATAATATGTTGTGGTTCCTTCTAAGCTGTTTCCTTCTGCCTACTTGCCTTTTTTTTCGGTTTTGTTTCCTTCTGGCACAACATTATTCTGGTTTTGTTTCCTTCTGGCTACCTGCCTTTTTTTGGTTAAAAAAAAGGTATTTTGGGGTTTCCTATGATACAAACACGTCCAATGAGCAATAGAATTCATACATAGCAAATAAGTTTAACACATCTTGGAATGCCTGAATAGATCTAAAAGCTTATAAAGCATTGAAATACTTCAAAGCTCCAATTATTCTTGTATTTTTACTTTAGTTCTGTAGAATTCGTGTACTTGCTTTATAAGCATTTGTGTTAGTTGACCAAGGCAACCTGTAGGTACTTTGTTTACTATGGCAATTTTTGCATATTGGTTCCAATGGTTCTTTACTTCCTAATTCCTTGACACCTTGTCTTGTAAATTACCAAGAAATGGAATTAATGATGTATATGTTTTTATTTCTTTATGATCCGAACTTCTCTGTTCTCATCCAGTTGGCGATGGTGCAATTTCATCAGCAGATGTCTGCATTGAGAATGATTTTGATAAAAGGTTTCAAGAAGACCTTGACGAAGCTGTGCGCCAAAGCCTTGGTACCCTTTCTTTTTATGGCTGCTTCCATTCTCAATGCTTGTGCTCATATCTCATGCTAACATGAACATTTGTACTCAACACCTTTGTAACATCGTAAATAGATCTTTTTGTGCTGTATAAGGTCCACAAATTATCTGCTTTTATAGTTCCACATGAAACATGATTTCCTCTTGTTGAATGCATGCTTGTCTAGTAAGTTACAATTGCTGAGTGTTTCCATACCAATGTCCTTGAAGAATAATTTGGCGATTATAATACCAGTATTATATTTTTACCTCAGGTTGCCGACATTAGGATCTAAGTTTGATTAGTTCTTGGAAGAGTATTTTTATCCATTTATTGTTGACTATCACTTCACCAACAGCATGATGTACTTTGAGTTTGAGATGATGTACTAGTCGAGGATGAGCGATTTAAATAACTAATTTCTTATGCCAAGTGATCATTATATAGGAATGATGATGTGGTGTTGCAAGGATTGTTGTAGTATCATGTGTTAATGATATTAATTTCGTCTTCTGCAATCTCCATTTCTGACTTATGTTCTATTGTTTAAGGTTATGATACCTATTCTGCTGGTACCATATGCACTTCAAATGGGACAGAAGTGTATGGAGCTGGCCTTAAAAATGCTGCTGGTGAATACAATTGTTTCTTGAATGTGATTATTCAGGTAAGGATAAATTTGTATGTGCTTTTCCCAAGGATCAAGTAACCATGCTTGTTGACCAGTAATGTTCTTCTTTATTCAGTCATTATGGCATATAAGGCGGTTTCGATACGAGTTCCTTAAAACATCATCACTGCACAAGCATGTTGAAGATCCTTGTGCTGTCTGCGCATTATATGATATCTTCATTGACTTGAGCAAAGCTTCCAAGGGTCAAGGAGAAGCTGTTGCGCCTACTTCTTTGAGAATTGCTTTGAGCAAATCCTACCCGAACAGCAAATTCTTTCAGGAGGTAAATTAGCATTCTCCTGTGATAGTTTAAGGGATTTACGTACGTTCATTCAGCATTTTATCATCTATATTCTTGCAATCTCCATGTTCGTTGACCGTAACCAGTTTATGATCACTGCAGGGGCAAATGAACGATGCATCTGAGGTACTGGGGGTAATCTTTGAATGTTTACATAAATCATACACTTCTCGTACTGTCTACCATGGTAAATCTCATGAGAAGAATTCGATTGGATCATGGGATTGTACAAATATTTCTTGCATAGCACATAGTCTTTTTGGAATGGACGTATATGAAAGGATGAACTGTCACAATTGTAAATTGGAGTCTAGACGCCTCAAATATACTTCATTTTTCCACAATATCAATGCTAGTTCACTCCGAACTGCAAAGGTTAGTTTTCTTTGTTTGGTTGAATCTTATCATATGTGCCCTTTGTATATTGCTATCAGGAGAGCTGCTGATTCCTAACTATTCTTTCTTCTTCAGATAATGTGTCCAGATTATTCATTTGATGAACTTTTGAAGGTTGTAGTAATGAATGACCAACTAGCTTGTGATAAAGATGTTGGTGGCTGCGGAAAACTGAATCATATACACCATATTCTTTCTAGTTGCCCACATGTTTTTACAGTTGGTAAGCATTTTGTTCTAGGATGTTTCAGGCTGCAATTATTTTATCCCATGGAGATGGAGTTCCATGTCCAGTCAAGCAGTTTGACAAATATTTGATCTCACACTATTCTCTTAGGATTATTTTATCTTTTTTATTGCCATAATCATGTAGGATAGATTGCAGTATTCTCTTAGTTGACCATCCTTAAAAACGCAACTGCAATCCTGCCTGCTTTTGCCATGTTACTGCACTTGAACACTTGATGCTCTATGTTTGGTGAGGTCATTTATTGACATGCCTCTCTACTTTTTGAACTTTCATTTTAGTTTTGGGATGGCAGAACAACAAAGAGAGTGTGGATGACATATCTGCAACTTTGGCTGGTATTTCAATTGAGATAGACATTAGCATATTCTACCGTGGTCTAGATCAAGGAAGCAAACACACTCTAGTGTCAGTGGTATGGCCATGAAGATCCTTTATTTTGTTCTATCCCATTTTTTAATATATGTATGGTTTTGTTTATAGCTGTTTTCTTGAACTTGTAATTTATATTCTTCTGCTATGCATATTTAGCATTATTTGTATACTCAGAAAATAGGATATATCACCCACTTCGGCAACTTTTTGTTTTTGCTTTCTGAACTGTGAGCTGCTGATAGTAATAGAAATTAGTCGGTTGATGTGTTTAAGGTGAAAAGCGACAACAGGACTATAATGTGATTGTCAACAGCAGCATATTATGCATAGCAGTTAGATGCAGGTGCAGTAGCGAATTCTGTTCAGCTGTTCTAAAACCCATAACATCAAAATGGTTGTACTACTATTACCTTTCACGTACTTGTGATGATATATTTATAACTTCTGGTTGCCAACTGCTGCAGTAACATAGCAATCCAAGTTTCAAAAATGATTGGTGTAAATTCTGATTTTGGTTCTGATATGTACTTTTTTCATATTATATTTCTAATGTTGCTCTACACCCCTATCAGACGATAATCAAATAAATACAGATTTGTTTTGTTTTCTCCAAATTACGGATTTACATTGAGGGCCTTAATATTAATAGCATAGGTTTTCACAGTATCAGTTGTATATCTTATTGCTCTTAACACCTGCAGGTTTGTTACTATGGCCAGCATTATCATTGTTTTGCTTTCAAGGATGGACGATGGGTCATGTATGATGACCAGACAGTTAAGGTAACCAGATAGCCTAAATTCAGCATCCTCATCTGCTTTTCCAACTCTTGCATAGTATGACCTTGTTTTGCCCTATGTCATTTGTGCAGGTTATTGGTAGTTGGGGTGATGTGATTGTGATGTGTGAAAAGGGTCATTTGCAACCGCAAGTGCTTTTCTTTGAGGCTGCAAGTTAGTTTGCTTCAGCTTCAGGAGTGTTGTGCAATGGTTAACACGCCCTCAGATATATAGGGTTCCCCCTGTGGTCGTGAAGATTAAAAATAGAATAGCAAATTCGTTTTGATTTTGGTGGTGGTGGTGGGGGGGGGGGGGGGGGGGGGGGGGCGGCGGAGTTACATTGGTCCATAAGTTGAGCCCGTACTAAGCAGTCATCTGAGCATACTAGGGCAGAAAGAGAGCTGATTATCCTTGTCTCTTATTTTCCCTTAATCTTGGGTATAGTTTCTGAGCCTCTGACCCTTCATCTGCCAATAAGATTTCACCACCGATCAAGTGGGTTTGGGGCACTCGCACTGCCATCGAACAAGTCTACCTGAATCTATCAAAAGCTCTTCATTATGCACCAACTATGTATAGAATTTTGTGCTTAAAATGCGGAGTCTGGTATAGGATCGTTTGTTTTGCTTTTGGAGGAAATGGAAGGGAAGATGTGGTGTGAGCTGTATTCATTCATCAGAGAAATGTTTGGACTAGCAAATGTTTGGAATAGCAACACCACTTGGGATATGGTACTAACTCCGGGAAAGGGCGAGATGAGATAATGTTCCGAGAAATCTGTAAAGCATGAGCCTACATAGAATGACTGGATGAGATGTGATATGGTCATATGCGATGAATAACAGAATCCTTATCACTACTGTTGGTGCCTCTTTGCTGGCTGACACAGCAACCAAAAAATGCTGCCGCTGCTGTTCATTTTTTCCGTTCTCCCTTAAATTCTTTAATTGGAATGTGACAGCAGGTCCTGAGGTCATCTGATATCTCGTACTGTATGGTTGCAATCGTGTTGATAACTTTGCACAAACAACGTGCCTTGGCGCGCTCAGGCATTTTAAGCTAAACTACCAAGTGACGATTAAGTTACATAGCTAGGCATTACTTTGATGGCTGATCAAGGTAAAAAGTAAGCAGGTAAACACATGAAGGTATGAACATTTCTTATTGATAATTATATTATAGGTACTGAATAGTTGACATAAATATTGCAGGAGATAGTGACCTTGTTTGGCCATTCCACGATTAGTGCGCATGTTTTTCGAAAAAAAATCTCGCATGCATGGTGTACTAAATGAAGTCTATTTGTAAAATTTTTTCAGGAATGAGTGTAACTTTTCGCGACGAATTTAATGATGGTAATTAATCGATGATTGGCTACAGTGATGTTACAGTAATCATACTCTAATCGCGCGGTTAAAGGCCTCATTAGATTTTTCAGTGTCACTAGCGCGGGGGTTTTGAAGTTGGTTTTGTAAACTGGCTTTGTTTGATATCGTAATTAGCGGTTAAAATGTCATTATTCACTAGCACAGCACAAACCAAACGGGCCAGTAGGTTAGGGTTTAGCATTTGTAATTGCAGGAGGTAGTACATTAGGTTACATAGCATTTGTAAGTCTTTGGAGCTTCTAGGTGGTTGCAGAAATCATGCAATGGTAGGGATCCCCTGCAATTTTTTTTTCATTTGGTTAGAGCAAGACTAATGGTTTAGTCTGATGCTGGCTGCAAGAAACTTTATAACTCATTTCTTAGCCCACTTGTATAGTGGTTTAGCTCTCCATTAATATATAATCCATTTATCTATCTCACAAAACTTTTTGGTTTTTGTGTCGAAGCTAGCTGTAAGCTAACAGTTCACTTCTCTCTCTCATTTTCTCTCTCCTCCACCTCAGCAATCAGTCTGCTTATAGCCCATCATAATACTTGCTTTTAATGTGAAACAACCTTTGAGATGATTTTCATGAAGTAGAAGACAGTTAGTTTAGTTCATACCTGTCTGTAACATGGTGATGCTGTTGTTTTTTTATGCTAAACAGTGGACATCATCATTTGATTTGAATGGTCGGAGATATGCTTTTTGTTGGAAACATTTTCTGCAGCTGTTAAGTCCAGTAACTTTTTAGCAGCTTTCCAACCATTGTAGAGCAGCTCGGCGCAATTGAGAGCATACGGCAAAAATAGCTAAAGTAGAAAATAGTTCTGGGCTCTTAAACTAAAAGAGCCTCTCAAGCTTGGTATAACCACAATATTATTGTCCATAATGTTGTTGGTACACAGCAATTTCCACCAAGTTAAGTGGCCAAAGGTAGGTAATATTCCATGAGGTGCATCGGACAAATAATCAAAGTGAGCCCGGATATCCAAAACGGTAGCAAATGCTCTGTCTGAAGTCCAATTAACAAGCAGTAACAAAATTAAGACTGCTTTGGTCAAAAGCAATATTATTTGCAAACTGAGCTATAGATGTACCACTTCATTGTATCTTAGAGAAGTTAAGCATTCACTCAAACCAATTAATATAAATTTGCCTGCTTAAAATTTTAAAAGGGTTCTGATAGGAAGCATGGGTTCTGATAGGAAGCATTAAGACCACTGCACATAACATTCACTGTAATGGAAAAGGCAAGAGCTATGGCACCATTGAGACGCTTTTAGTCAACAATTTGAAGTAAACACAAACAAATTTTTGCCAGTTTGAAACTTTCACAGCCTTGTATTAAAAAATGGATGATGCAGAGCTTACATGTTACCTTAGGTACCGTTTGGATGTTAGCATTGGGGCCTGGAATCGGGAATTGGAATTCGCTGGCACCAATGCCACCGTTTGGATGTCACTAGAATTGCAAATAGGAAACGCGAGCCAATGCCGCGCGGCATTCGCTTCACTTGCCCGCACCCTTGACCAAATCGGAGCCCCGCACCTCGGTATTGCAATGCATTCGACCCCACGCCGCTGGCCCTCTCCTCCCCCAGTCCCTCTCCATTCGCCGGCCGCGCCACTGCCCCTCTCCATCCACCGGCATGCCACCCCGCCCTCCCTCTCCTTAATTCCGTCAGCGGGCTGCACCCCTTCTTCTCCTCCTCCTCCTACTCGTCTTCCTCATGGCCGGCGCCCCTCCACCTCTTCCTCGCGGGCTCGCGGCCGGCGCCCCATCGCTTCCTCGCGGCCGGCGCCCTTCCTCTCCCTCCTCCCACCCGGCGCCCCTCCCCTGCCTCCCAGCACGGTGGGCCGCGCGGCGCCCCTGTTGGAGTAATGGGCTTGGCCCATTTATTCTAAAGCATTAAAAGAATTTAAAGCCCACTATTAATGCTAGGGAATCAATGTTTAATTCCGTACCGGGAATTGAGGAGGATCTCAACCGACTTAAAAGGTGGACTTCTTGTACACCACTTGTGAAGCCGGTAAGAGGAGGACGGTGAACCACACGCGCGCGCGCTCGCTCGCCTCGCCGAGCCGGGCCGGGCCGGGCCGTGGCCGTGGCCGTGGCCGTGGCCGAGGCCGAGGCGAGGCGAGGCGAGGCGCGGCGCGGCCGGCCGGCCGGACGGTGCGGTGCGGTGCGGTGCGGTGCGGCGCGGCGCGGCGCGGCGCGGCGCGGCGCGATGTGATGGCTATTTTGCCGTTGACAGCAATTAATCGTGCGATTAAACGTGCAATTAAATCTGTAATTAATGGCCATAACCGCATCACCTAAATGACTCTGATGGTGTCCAGGTTCAACGAACCTGAGCACCTGAGTCACTATATAAGGAGTGCCATTCCCCTCATCCATCCTGCACCAGAGCACTGAGGCAACTCGGCTCCTCTCTTCTCCCTCTCCAGTTGCAACAACTGAGTTCCCCAACGCTAATTTCTGCGCGCACAGAATTAGCGTGAGCAGGCCTCCGAAACCTTGCTCGCCTTGAGATCCTGCACGGGATAGGCGGGCAATCAGGTTTTTGGGTAACGCTTTAGCGTGACTGCTCAAAAATACTAAGGTTTTGCCCGATTGTACGACTACTTCCTGGTGGACGAGCCGAACGACTACGTCGACTACATTCTGGTGGCCGAACGACTACGTCGACTACATCTTGGTGACCGCTCGTGGGACTGCACTGCGAACTTCTTCCTGCACCGATTTAGTTCGACTACTTCGACTGAGGCCAACCGAGTAGATGTCTACTCCAGTTGGTAACAGCGCAGCCAATGCCTCCGGCAACGGCCCCGCTTTAGGGTACTCCCTGAAACTTTGGTTATTTATATTGTTTATGCTTATATGTGTGATAAGTATAAACATGTTCACATGTTTTATTTTACTCCTTAAAGTCATAGAAATATTGCTAGTTTATACATTTAATTTTGGAATTAAAATATACCGAAAATTGCCTAGTTTTCTAACAATCCAAAAACCTGATTGTGTTAATAGGCTTTCGGTATCTAGCTTTGCTGCATCAATCAAACCATCACCTTTTGATGGTTCAAATTACAAACGTTGGCAAGAGCGGCTTATACTGTGGTTAACACTATCGAGAGTGATCCATGTGAAAGAGGGTAAGCCTGAACAATTCTCTCCAGAGGAAGGGAGTGCGTTCGATGAGGCTGATATCCTCTTTCGAGGCTTGATCATTAGTGTTCTCAGTGATAACCTGGTGGATTCTTATATCCAGCTGCCAACTGGCAAAGCATTGTGGGATGCTCTTGAGGCTCAATATGGAGTATCTGACGCCGGGAGTGAGTTGTATATCATGGAGCAGTTCCTTGAGTACAGGATGGTCGAAGACCGTTCTGTAGTGGAACAGGCTCATGAAATACATACTCTGGCAAAAGATCTCAAAAATTGCAGCAAAGAGTCCCCATGTGTGTTACCCAATAAGTTTGTGGCTGGAGGTATAATCTCTAAGCTGCCACCTTTTTGGAGGGACTTTGCTACTTCTCTAAAACACAAGAGACAGGAGTTCACAATAGATGGACTCATAGGGACTCTTGATGTTGAGGAGAAGGCGAGAGCAAAGGACATACGTGGAAAAGGAGTTGTTGGTGCTTCAAGTGCCAATCTTGTTAAGAAGAACAACTCCCACAAGAACAAGAAAAAGCCACCGCAGAACCAACCAAAGACTAAGAAGACAACCACTTTTAAGAAGAAGAAGAAGACGGGAGCTTGCTATGTGTGCGCTAGTACGGATCACTTTGCTGCAAAGTGTCCGAACCGCAAAGGCAACGACTCCGCCAACATGGTTATTAGCGAGCCTGGAGGAACATCGGGGTACGGTAATTTATTACCTACTGTTCTTTCAGTCTTTGGTTCACCCGAGTGGTGGGTTGACACTGGTGCTAATATTCATGTTTGTGCTGATGCTTCTTTGTTCTCTTCTTACCAGACCGGCGGGACTTCCTCCTTGCTGATGGGGAACGGATCACATGCGTGTGTTCTTGGTGTTGGTACGGTAAATCTGAAGTTTACTTCGGGGAAGACCGTGCAGCTGAAGAACGTACAGCATGTCCCCACCATCAAGAAGAATTTAGTCAGCGGCTCTCTACTGTGTAGAGATGGTTTCAAATTAGTCTTTGAGTCCAATAAATGTATCTTGTCTAAGTTTGGTACTTTTGTTGGAAAAGGTTATGAAAGCGGAGGCTTGTTCCGTCTTTCTTTGTCAGATGTTTGTAATAAAATTGCATACAATGTTATTAACGTTGATGAAACAAATGTTTGGCATTCGAGGCTTTGTCACGTTAATTTTGGTTGTATGATGCGCTTAGCTAATTTGAGCTTAATTCCAAAGTTCACTTTTGTCAAAAATTCTAAGTGTCATGTATGTGTTGAATCAAAACAAACTCGTAAGCCTCATAATACCGCGGAGGCAAGGAGCTTGGCACCCTTAGAATTAATTCATTCCGATTTGTGCGAAATGAATGGAGTGTTGACAAAAGGTGGTAAAAAATATTTCATGACTTTGATTGATGATAGTACTAGATTTTGTTACATCTATTTGTTGAAGTCAAAAGATGAAGCTTTATACTACTTTAAAATCTATAAAGCTGAAGTAGAAAACCAACTTGAGAGAAAGATCAAAAGAGTTAGGTCAGATCGTGGTGGCGAGTATTTCTCAAATTTATTTACTTTATTCTGCGAGGAACATGGTATTATTCATGAGAGGACGCCTCCCTATTCACCTCAGTCAAATGGGGTTGCCGAAAGAAAGAACCGCACTCTAACGGATTTGGTTAATGCCATGTTAGATACAGCGGGGCTTTCCAAGGAATGGTGGGGTGAGGCTATATTGACTGCATGTCATGTCCTAAATCGTGTTCCTACAAAGAATAAAGAGATAACTCCATTCGAGGAATGGGAGAAGAAAAGGCCAACACTGTCATACTTACGTACATGGGGTTGTTTGGCAAAAGTGAGTGTGCCAATAACCAAGAAACGTAAGCTTGGACCTAAAACTGTGGATTGTATCTTTCTAGGTTATGCTATTCACAGCGTTGGATATAGATTTTTAATAATGAAATCTGGAGTACCTGACATGCATATTGGTACTATAATGGAGTCCAGAGATGCTACATTTTTTGAAAACATTTTTCCCATGAGAGATGAAACAAGTTCATCTAGACAAGAGTTCATCGAGGATGATGGCTCTGCTGAGCCGATAGAACACAATGAACATACACTTGTAGAAAATCCTGAGGAGAATAACAATGATGCTCCAAGAAAAAGCAAGAGACAAAGGACTGTAAAGTCTTTTGGTGATGATTTCATTGTATACCTCATAGATGATACACCCAGAACCATTGAAGAGACATATTCATCTCCTGATGCTGA
Organism: Panicum virgatum; assembly: GCF_016808335.1. Classification (NCBI taxonomy): domain Eukaryota; kingdom Viridiplantae; phylum Streptophyta; class Magnoliopsida; order Poales; family Poaceae; genus Panicum; species Panicum virgatum. The sequence goes on from NC_053153.1 coordinate 77,956,642, forward strand.
CTATTGGAAGGAAGCAGTAAGGAGTGAGATGGATTCTATTATGTCTAATGGAACCTGGGAGGTCGTTGAACGTCCTTATGGATGTAAACCGGTTGGATGCAAGTGGGTGTTCAAGAAAAAGCTTAGGCCAGATGGTACTATTGAAAAGTACAAGGCTAGGCTTGTGGCCAAGGGTTATACCCAAAAAGAAGGAGAAGATTTCTTTGACACTTATTCACCAGTTGCCCGATTGACCACAATTCGGGTGTTACTTTCCCTGGCAGCCTCTTATGGTCTTCTCGTTCATCAGATGGACGTTAAGACGGCTTTCCTCAATGGAGAGTTAGAAGAGGAGATCTATATGGATCAGCCGGATGGGTTTGTATCAAAGGGTCAAGAAGGAATGGTTTGTAAGTTGTTAAAATCTTTATATGATCTCAAGCAAGCGCCTAAGCAGTGGCATGAAAAGTTTGATAGAACTTTGACCTCTGCCGGCTTTGTTGTGAACGAAGCTGACAGATGTGTGTACTATCGTTATGGTGGGGCTGAAGGAGTGATTTTGTGCTTGTATGTGGATGACATACTGATCTTTGGCACTAGCCTTAATGTGATTAAGGAAGTCAAAGAGTTTTTATCTCAAAATTTTGAGATGAAGGATCTGGGAGAAGCTGATGTTATCCTTAATATAAAGCTGGTAAAAGAGATCAATGGTGGGGTGATTCTTACACAGTCTCACTATGTGGAGAAGGTGTTAAGTCGCTTTGGTTATAGTGACTATAAACCTGTCTCAACACCATATGATGCCAGTTTAATTCTTAGAAAGAACAAAAGGATAATGCGAGATCAGCTGAGATATTCTCAGATCATTGGTTCATTAATGTATTTAGCAAGCGCTACAAGACCTGATATCTCGTTTGCTGTAAGCAAACTGAGCCGGTTTGTTTCAAACCCGGGAGATGATCATTGGAAGGGTCTTGAAAGAGTAATGCGCTATCTGAAGGGGACAATGAACTATGGAATTCACTACACCGGGTACCCAAGGGTACTAGAAGGGTATAGTGATTCAAATTGGATTTCTGATGCTGATGAGATAAAGGCCACAAGTGGATATGTGTTTACACTTGGTGGTGGAGCTGTTTCCTGGAAGTCTTGCAAGCAGACCATCTTAACGAGGTCAACTATGGAAGCAGAACTCACAGCATTAGATACCGTCACTGTTGAGGCTGAGTGGCTTCGTGAGCTCCTTATGGACTTGCCGATAGTTGAAAAACCGTTACCGGCAATCCTAATGAACTGTGACAATCAAACGGTAATTGTCAAGGTGAATAGTTCAAAGGATAACATGAAGTCATCTAGACATGTGAAAAGGCGGTTGAAATCTGTCAGAAAATTGAGAAACTCCGGAATTATAGCCCTGGACTATGTTCAGACGGCTAAAAATCTGGCAGATCAGTTTACAAAGGGTCTTTCACGAAATGTGATAGACAATGCATTTATGGAATTGGGCTTGAGACCCACGTGAGTCATTCTATAGTGGAAACCTGTCCTATGTGATCGGAGATCCCGTGAATTAGGATGGTGAAACAAACTAAAGTCTGACTGTGAGAAGAGAACCTTTGTGAAAAGGGCTCATTCCGTGTATAAGGTGCATTTCTCTTCTAATCTGTATGGCAGGTTGGTCTATACCTTAATGTGTGCCAGGTGGTTTCTTTTAAACAAATGAGTTGTTTTCTTGAAACAAAGATGTTGTCCTACAGAACATCTGAAAGGAACACACCTATATGAGTTTGACCACTGGTCATGGTCTATGAAAATTGGGTATTCTCTAGAAACTCATGAAGGGCCTGGAGTATGACTTATAAGCTCCAAACCGCGGGGATGCTTTTGCAGCCTAGTACCAGTGTAGGGCTCTGGTCAAACTTGTTTGCACAAAACTGGCAATTCAAGGCATAGTCCATTGCACAGTTGTGAATAAGTGTAGCCTTTGTCCTAGATGGAAGTTCAACTTAACAGTCTCTGTCGAATACTGGTATATCAATGAGAGAATGAGGGTATTTCTAGTGTGGCTTGAATTTTTTGGTGGGGATTGTTGGAGTAATGGGCTTGGCCCATTTATTCTAAAGCATTAAAAGAATTTAAAGCCCACTATTAATGCTAGGGAATCAATGTTTAATTCCGTACCGGGAATTGAGGAGGATCTCAACCGACTTAAAAGGTGGACTTCTTGTACACCACTTGTGAAGCCGGTAAGAGGAGGACGGTGAACCACACGCGCGCGCGCGCGCTCGCTCGCCTCGCCGAGCCGGGCCGGGCCGGGCCGTGGCCGTGGCCGTGGCCGTGGCCGAGGCCGAGGCGAGGCGAGGCGCGGCGCGGCGCGGCCGGCCGGCCGGACGGTGCGGTGCGGTGCGGCGCGGCGCGGCGCGGCGCGGCGCGGCGCGGCGCGATGTGATGTGATGGCTATTTTGCCGTTGACAGCAATTAATCGTGCGATTAAACGTGCAATTAAATCTGTAATTAATGGCCATAACCGCATCACCTAAATGACTCTGATGGTGTCCAGGTTCAACGAACCTGAGCACCTGAGTCACTATATAAGGAGTGCCATTCCCCTCATCCATCCTGCACCAGAGCACTGAGGCAACTCGGCTCCTCTCTTCTCCCTCTCCAGTTGCAACAACTGAGTTCCCCAACGCTAATTTCTGCGCGCACAGAATTAGCGTGAGCAGGCCTCCGAAACCTTGCTCGCCTTGAGATCCTGCACGGGATAGGCGGGCAATCAGGTTTTTGGGTAACGCTTTAGCGTGACTGCTCAAAAATACTAAGGTTTTGCCCGATTGTACGACTACTTCCTGGTGGACGAGCCGAACGACTACGTCGACTACATTCTGGTGGCCGAACGACTACGTCGACTACATCTTGGTGACCGCTCGTGGGACTGCACTGCGAACTTCTTCCTGCACCGATTTAGTTCGACTACTTCGACTGAGGCCAACCGAGTAGATGTCTACTCCAGTTGGTAACAGCGCAGCCAATGCCTCCGGCAACGGCCCCGCTTTAGGGTACTCCCTGAAACTTTGGTTATTTATATTGTTTATGCTTATATGTGTGATAAGTATAAACATGTTCACATGTTTTATTTTACTCCTTAAAGTCATAGAAATATTGCTAGTTTGTACATTTAATTTTGGAATTAAAATATACCGAAAATTGCCTAGTTTTCTAACAGCCCCTCCCCTGCCTCCCTCCGCAGCGAGCCCCGTGCCGCCCCTCCGCGGTGAGCCGCGCGGTGCCTCTCCCCAGCCTCCCTCCGCGGCGAGCCGCGCGGCGCCCCTCCCCTGCCTCCCGCCGCGGCGAGCCGCGCGGTGCCTCTCCCCGTGCCGCCCCTCCGCCAGGCGCCCCTCCCTTGCCTCCCTCCGCGGCGAGCCGCGCGGGCGCCCCTCCCTTCTGCCTCCCTCCCCGGCGAGCCCCGCGGTGCAGCCCGTCTTGGAGGCCAGCCCGTCTTGGAGCAGCAGCGGCCGGCGAAGCCCGACCCCTCCCGTCCTTTCTCTCTCTCAGTTGAGCTATGGCTGGGGTGGAGCCGTGGAGTTGAGAGTGGAGAGACGTTTTCAATTTTACCGTAGCAATTTTATCTGTATCCAAACAGCTGATTTGGTATTGCATCCCATTTCCAATATTGGTCTGATTTGGTATTAGAACCAATTCAATGCCAAGCCCTCCAATATCTACATCTAAACAGACCCTTAGACTTTTTGTCCAACTGTCCAAGTAGAACATATTCCATAGGGGAATGAATAATGCACTATATAGGTAAAGTCTTTGTTGCTCATCCTAAACACCATAACACATGTTATTGTTATGGAAGCGAGGAGAGAACAAATCACAATCAAATAGTTCCTGCTGCTAGCCATAGCACACAGCTTGTAGTAAATCTTCCTAACATAGGAAATTCATTAAACATAGGTAAGATCAAACTGGAGTCAGCCTTATATCACATCACCACATGAAAGCTTTATTTATTCCTTTATTTGTTGTTCAATCGGTGCACATTTTCCTGTAAACGCATAATTATCTGTCCAGTATCAATGAATCCAAAAAAATGTCACAATTCAGAATAGTATTAGTTTGTGTTTTGTATTTGCAGTGGAGTTATAAAGTATCACTGTGAAGCATTTTAAGCAGAGCATCACATGAGTTTTTTTGCACCTGCAATGGAGTTATACAATATCACTCTGTAAAGCATTTTAAGAAAAAGCATCACACAATTGAGGGAGGGAAGGAGACTTTCAGGTGTCCATTTAGTCATTTATCAAGTATGCTAAAAGTTCCACACCTACAACTCGGGGTCAGAACCACTGCTGAACACTGAGCTGTCAATAGAATATTCAAGATTCCAACCTGCTTCAATATGCAAAACACGCTGCCTGCATACCTGTAGGATACAAGAGATGAGACTAATTAAAGTAGATGCTGCTCAGATGCTAAAATGGCAGAAGGAATTATATACAGCACTTCATCCTTTAGTCCTAGATGCCGAAACGACAAAAGAATAAGATAACCTTTGAAGTATGCTCAGAAGTTAATAACTCAAGCCACAACACTTAGCTTCATGATCCACTATACAAGCTAGGGCTATTTTGCACAGATTTTAGATATAGGTACCACGAAAACTTTAAGAAATTGCAATATGAAGATACAGCTTTCAGTTTTCACAATTGCCATATATGCAAGTAAACTAAAGAACAGTATCAGAACAGAACGTAGAGCTGATGAAAACTGTAACCATTGCACGCACATCAGGAAGTATAGATTTTAACACACCATAGGTATAGTTGCATAGATGTGGCTCATGTTATCAGAACTTGTACGGACTTCGTCACACAAGCTAAAGAAGCCTTCAGTCCTGGTAAAAAAAGTTTACAATTGCAAATGACGAATTAAAAGTTGCATGAAAGTTTTCATCAAAATGCTTTGTTAGCATGAAAGAAAAAGTTGCAACATGGATATGATAAAAGACTACAGGTATTTTAATAGAAACAGTGGTTCTTGCTGAATCTAAAAAAAAATCCCAAATAAGCACAAAAAGATTCACCTATCAGATGCGTGAGGCTAAAGCCTGAAGCTCTAAAACAAACAAGGCTTGATCAAATGAGACGCACCAAAAGGATTGCTCATTTATTTGTAATGCTATAGAATTCATTTGGATTGACAAAAATTTCTTGTTCCATCTTGAGCTAGTGATTTCAAATTAAAAACCTAAAGCAGTCCATTTTGACCTTATTCTAAGAAAACAGAAGCTGAACCAGAGATTTTTTTTTGAAGAAAGGTGTATATGTGCAGTAAAATTAACATCAATTTCAATAGGCCATGGAATGTAATGGTATTTCTCCAGACAGAATGACCTATGACTTCCTTGTCTATGGATTTCACAAGTCTGGAGATGCCAATAGTTCAGTTAGCATGCTTGATGCCTGTATTGCTCAGGGAATACAACCAAGCAACCGCAGTCTCAGAATAGTGTTGAGTCATCACTGCAAGCTAGGAAACCTTGACAAATCACTAGAATTATTTCACTTGATTGAGAGCAGTGGATGGAAGCATGGTTCTATCATTAGGACCATCCTCACTTCATGTCTTCTTTCATCTGGGAGACATTTGGAAGCAAAATTATGTCTGAACAACCTGAGCAAAAGTGAGTTTATTGGATCGTACACCAATTTTGATGACCTCGTCAAGAAATTCTGCGTACTAGGAGACTTGAAAACGTCTCTTAAACTGCTAGATACAATGTTAAAGAAAGGCAAACTACCTAGTGAAGTCAGTTACAGTTCTATTATATACAGACTGTTTATATTAAAAGAATTTGATCAGGCACTTGATTTTCTCGTGGAAATGCAATTTGCGAGCCTAACACCAAGTGAGACCTCCGTTGATGCACTTGTACATGGCCTTTGTGCCACAGGAAGAACTTGTGATGCTATGAAGATTTTGCAAATGCTAATCACCTTGGGATCTGTACCATCCTATGGCATGTATAGAGTTGTTCTTGATAGCTATTGCAGAAGTAATAATCTACAGAAGGCTACGGCACTTCTGCATGACATGCAACAAGCAGGGCAAGTACCCAACTTTGAGATGCAATGGTCTATTATAAGCAATTTCAGCAGTACCAATGAGAAAGCTGAAGGACATGGAGAGCCCATTTTGCCAAACCTTTTCCTTAATCCCCCATAATGGTCATAATTTGACATGTGGTTTTCAGAAAACGGTGAACTGATGAGTATTGTAAGTTGAACCCTGTGGAACTGACAACACACACTGAAACCAAGCTTATGCAATACTGCAACTCTAATGTGCTACTTGGGGAATGAAGGTTCAAGATTTGATAAACCACCTCCAGGTGCCCAGTTCTAGGATCATGCATATACCTGCTCACCACACTCACTTCATAAGCAATGTCAGGCCTAGTATGGCAAAGATATATTAACCGACCAACTAGCCTCTGATATCTCTCCCGATCCACAGGGTCACCTAACTCAGCACAAGTTTGGTGATTCCTATCAATGGGTGATCCACATGGACGACACCCAAGCATCCCTGTCTCCGCCAACAAATCAAGGACATACTTCCTTTGAGAGAGAATAATTCCCTTTGATGACCTAGCAATCTCAATCCCAAGAAATATCGAAGTGGTCCAAGATCCTTTACCTCAAAGGATCTACCTAGTCTTTCCTTCAGTTTCTTGATCTCATCTACATCATCTCCAGTGATCACTATACCATCAACATATACCGCCAGGATGGTGATATGAGAGCCCTAATGTCGGTAGAAGACTGTGTGATCTCCATTGCATTGGGAGTATCCCATATCACACACTGCCCGTCTGAATCTGTCAAACCAAGCATGTGGTGACTGCTTCAGGCCATAGAGTGACTTTTTGAGTTTACACACCTTTCCAAGAGTCTGTTCATTCGCAAATCCAGGTGGAATTTCCATATATACCTCTTCTTGCAGATCCCCATGAAGAAATGCATTTTCACATCTAGCTGATGAAGTGGCCAACCAAAGTTTGCTGCATATTATATCAATGTCCTCACCGTACCCATTTTTGCCACAGGTGCAAAAGTTTCATCATAATCAATTCCATATGTTTGACTGTACCCTTTTGCAACCAATCTTGCTTTGTACCTATCCACCTTTCCTTCAGGAGTCTGTTTCACTGTGAAGACCCACTTGCAACCCACAACCTTCTTCCCTTCTGGAAGATGAACAAGTTCCCATGTCTTGTTCTTTTGAAGAGCAAGTAGCTCTTCTTTCATTGCATCCTTCCACTTTGGATCCTGTTTAGCACACCTCCAATCCTTCGGAATAGGTACTGTTTGCAAAGATGCAACAAAGGTCCTATATGCAGGTGAGACACTAGAATATGAAACATACTTCGCAATGTCATGTTCAAAACCATAACGAGAAGGAGGTTTTCCAACATTGGCTCTAGGATCTTTACGCTGTGCAAGTGGCAATTCTACATGCTCAAGGGTGGAAGGAATATTACCAGTCGGGACTGGAGAGCTTGCTGCAGAGGAGTCTGGAGAGGGATGTGGGACTGGAGCTTCAACTTGTTCAGGTTGTGGTTGCTCCCCCTGCTTCTTAAACCGCCTTCGAAAGTACACTATAGGTTGCTTTCCCTGCCTGGGTTGCTCCCCCTGCTTCTCGTTCACTTTCTCCCCAGTTGGGCATGGAATTGTCCCAACAACCACAACATCACCGTCCTCCATCTCCTCCTGACTATCAATGTTTAGGTCATCATCACTATTACCATCACCACTTCTTTCATCATGACTTTCACCATTGCTTGACATCTTCGGGCTTATCATCTCCACATCTTGTGGAACCACACCTCCAACAATCACTCCTCCTGAAACTCCGCTCACTAGATCACTTTCTTGACCATTTCTTTCATCCCCCTCTATATGGTCACTCTCATTGACCGGAGAGAGCTCCTCCAAAAACTGATCCAGACCATCCTTCCTTATATAGTATGGTTCTTCCTCACAAAAAGTCACATCCATGCTCACAAACAGCCTCCTACCGATAGGGTCCCAACACTTGTACCCTTTCTGAGTAGAAGCATAACCCACAAATATGCACTTAACAACTTGAGGATCCAACTTTCCCACCGTAGGCCGATGATCCTTCACAAAGCAAACACAACCAAAAACCTTGGGTGGAACTTTGAAGTCATGCCTACCCAACAGAAGCTCAACAGGTGATTTCATACCCAGTATTCTTGATGGCATTCGATTGATGAGGTATGTGGCTGTCATCACTGCTTCACTCCACAAATACTTGGGTACATTCATCTGAAACATTAGAGACCTTGCTACCTCCAACATATGACGATTCTTCCTCTCAGCTACACCTTTCTGAGGTGGAGTTCCAGGGCAAGTTGTTTGATGAATGATTCCTTGATCTGAATTCATTATTCACATACTCTGTTCCATTATCAGTCCGAATGATTCGAACCCTTGCATTAAACTGATTTGCCACTAATTTATGGAAATCTTGAAAGCACTGGAACACCTCACTTTTATGCTTAAGCATGTAGATCCAAGTCATACGAGTGTAACAATCGATAAAGGTGACAAACCACTTAGCATCACTCACAGAAGTGACTGAACAGGGACCCCAAATATCTGAGTGTATTAGAATAAATGGTTCACAACTGCGAAGGCCAATACTAGGATAGATGGATCTCGTATGCTTGCCAAGCTCACATGCATCACAAACAAGTCTAATTTTGTCCACTCCCTTAAACATAGCAGGATACAACTGACTTAAATTTTCAAAAGATACATGTCCTAACCGACAAGGGAGTAGCAGAATTTCTTTAACATCTCCTTCAGCAGCTACTGTCGATGCTGACTCCTCATGACTGATGAACCACAACCCATTACGCCTGACTCCAGTCTCCCAATCCTTCTCCCAGTCCTCCTCTCCTGAAAGACTCAAGAATTTTCATCAAATGTTACCGTGCACTTGAATTGATCGATGATTGAACTCACAGAAAGGAGATTGACTGGAAATGATGGAACATGCAGGACTGATGACAGGTTAAGAGAAGGTGTACACTCTAGAGACCCTACACCATGGATAAGTTAGGAGGTGCCATCAGCAATTTGAATGGACTCAATGAGTGTAAGGACTGTATGTTTTGAAAGAACTAGACATGCCAGTAACATGCTTGGATGCCCCTGAATCTATGACCCAATCTATGTGATCCTATATGAAGATGCAAGTGCCTGTGCCTGAGTACCTTCGCCCATGCAGGCGTAGTTGGCAAAGTTACCGAAGTTGTTGGAGGTTGAAGTCACAGGATCATGCGAGGCACTGGTGGAGCTCTCAGGAGTTTTGCCTTTCTTCCGTTGCTCCCATTGTTTAACCTGCTCTCCCGTCAGAGTGACAGACAGAGTATCCTCACCGGCCGCCACATTGGCCCTTGGGCCACCATGACCTCTACCACAGCCTCCACCACGGTAACCACGACCTCCTCCATATCCTCCACGAGAACTCCCACGACCTCCATGAGTTCCACCTCGACCACCACTACCTCTTGGATTGGGACAATTGTAACTCATATGTCCCTTTTCCCCACAATTATAGCATTCTCTGTCTTCAACAGCAACATAGGCCGGCTTCATAGAATTGCCACTATCCATCACTCGAAGCCTGCTCTCTTCATCAATCATGGCTGAAACAGCCTCATCCATGGTAGGAAGACTCTCCTGGTGACAAAATGCAGCTCTCCTACTCTCAAACTCTGGGTCCAGATTCTTCAGGAAGTGGGTCACTCTCCTATCCTCCACCCACTTATGAACAGCCTGAGCATCCGTGGTGTCTCCATTTGGAGAGAAGCATAGTGATCTAGCTCTTCCCACAAGTACTGAAGCTCACTTGCATATTGCTCCACTGGTCTTCCTGCCTGTTTCACTGCATTTGCCTTGCCCTGAATTTCCATCATCATCATCACATTTCCCCTCCGAGAGTATATGTTACTTAAGGTCCTCCATATCTGTGATGCAGTGTGCATGGCTTCTACCCTCTTGCTAACAGTGGGAGACATGGATGCCAATAACCATGCCACTATCACCGAATTTGTTGCATGCCAAACTCTCCACTCAGTGCTAAGCTTATCAACCGGCTCAACACAGGTCTCCTCCAAATAGTGCTTCACTCCCTTGCCTCCTAGAAGCACACGGACTCTCCTGAACCAGCTCAAATAATTCTTACTGCCCTCTAGCTTCACATCGTTCGGCATAAGCTCCAACTTCAACTCAGATAAGCCTATATTTGTCTTGGCACCAATCAAGCCTAACCCCATGAGCTCCTGAATCATACTCCTCATCTCACTCATCATCTCAGTCTTTGTAATTCCTTCTGAACCACCACCTTGGGCTGCTTTTGTTGCAACCTCTTCTTTCTTCCTTTTTGCTTCGATTTCTTCTGGACTCATTTTCATCACACAATCCTTCACACTTCTCTAGGATTTAATGCGCAGCAGCAGCCCCGCAGCGTGCGCTCGCAACGATAAGGTGAAAGCAAACTTCTCCCTTCTTCACCTCAGATGCAGAAGCAGCTTCACCAGCACCTAGAGGAGCTGCCAGTCACACAACCATGTAAATTTGGGCTCGTACCCCACAGCCAGCACCACCTTATTGTGCTGCGGCCACCTCCCAGCAGCCACAAGTGCTGGACCCAGAATTTTTTTAGAGCCTGGGCCAAACATAGCTAATAATAAGTTGATATGGTGCAGTTCTTTGCTACCTTAGGTCATTCTGGTGATATAGCTTTATGTTACACACAAGATCATATACTGGACATAAGCTTAGAGGTACACAACAGTAGAATTATCATGTGTATGGGCTTCTCCACGTTGCCTGGCCTAAGTATCACCGATACGCGATACGCCGATACGGATACGGGTACGGCGATATGGCGATTTTCAAAAAATAAGGATATGCCGATACGGCATGTATATAAATTTTTACAAACATAAATTATCAAATAATTCTTGAGAACGAAATAGATAATAAACATTATATTTTTAAAGGGCCAACACATGTAGCAAATGTTCAAGTTCAACTAGAAATAGCTAAATGATTAGTTCAACCTTGATGGGCTCCCGATGCTCTTTCAAATAAGGTGTTATTGGCCCAAAAGTATCGGACGGAGTATCGGGAAGTATCGGACGGAGTATCGGAAATTAAATCTTTTATTTTTAAATCATAATTTTCCGATACTTTCCGATACGCGTATCGGGCGTATCGGGGCGTATCGCCGTATCGGGCCGCATCGGATATGGGTACAACACCCATTTTGAAGTATCGGTGATTCATAGTGCCTGGCCATGCAATTTGTGTTGCGCATCTAAGCACCACTCAGCAGGGAGCCCGGGCACGTGCCCAGGGTGGCCGGGCCCTGGGACCGCCCACCACCACCGCACCTTCACACCCCCACCTCCGTGGAGAGCCTGCAGACCCCCACACAAGCTACACCAACCGCTCGCCTGCGTCCGCCCAGCACGCGCCGCACACAGGGCTGCAGCCCTCCTCACGCCGGCCGCTCGCAGCCACCTCCACGCGCTCCCGAGCCACCGTCGGGGCTGCGCCCGCGGCACACGCCGACGCCCGCGACTCCGGCCGGGCCCGTAGTCGCGCCGCACGTCCTCGCGCCGCAGCCTCGCGCGCCAGGGCACGAGCGCCCACGCCGCAGTCGCCTCGCGCGCCCGTGCCGACCGCAGCTCCGGCGACCCTCACTTGCTGCAGCGCCGACGCCGACGGTAGGTTCCTCTAACCCTAGTGTTGACAGCCAATTCTGGCAGTTCAGAGGCCGACCGGTCTGACCGGTCTGGTCTGTACAGTCCGAGTAGAATTAGGGTATTTGTAAAGAGTCCTCATGTAATCCTACTCGTGAAGGGGTACGTCTTCCCCGGCCTATAAATATAAAGACTAAGGCCGATTGAGGTGATTCCCAATCGAATCAATACAAAAAATTGCATTACTTTTATCTCTCAAACCCTAGCATTTTCCAACCCTAAATTGCTTTCTTCCTTCATCCCGGCGGCGTTTGAATACGTTCTGAGTGGCCTGCCAACCTCAGAGCAACCCTACGATCACGAGCTCCGACGGGGTCCCTCCCGAGCTCACTGTTCTAGGTCTTCGTGAGTTCCCTGCCTGCACCGGTCAGACCGGTCGGCGAAACCGGTCAGACCGGTCCGCCCAGGGTTTTTGCTGTGTTGATCGTTTTGATGATCGTCGTGCATTCTAGCGCATTCGAGTGTGTTGGCGCGATTCTATGTCAACACACTTTTTGGCGACTCCGCTGGGGAATCAGATTAATCTGGTTTTAAAACCGATCTAATATAGATTCTCCGAGAAGATGGGTACTCATGGTGAAATCCACAACGACAATGTCATCAAGGCAACCATGGAGGAGCTAACTGAAGAGGAGCGCAACGCCTACCTCATCGTTGAAGAGCACCTGAAGGGGCAGTTTCTTCAGGGATTCAAGAAGGAGCGAGGAGGCCTATTCAAGAGGGTCGGGGAGTTCGTGATGCCATCGTTCAAGTTAAACCAAGACAAGGTCGAGGTACTTCCTAATGATCCCTCTGAATTAGTTAAACAATTCTCTCTCATGGTAGATTCGAAAATATCTGCTGCGCAAGTAGCTGCGGGAGAGACTCTTGCTGGGCTTAATGATGAAATTGCAACGCTTAAAAAGGGTAAAACTGTCGAGAGTGGCGCTCAATTCACAGGAGCAGATTCGGCTGGCACGTCTCTTACCCAAGATCAATTCTATGGGATGCCGCCGAACTCGTTCCCAGGGCAAACTCCGTCGCCATCTACTGTCCATGCGCCACCGGTCCCACCGGTCTCCTCGACCGGTCAGACCGGTGCTGGCGGTCAGACCGGTTACGCGACCGGTCAGACCGGTCTGACGGGACAGCAGCCAGTGCCCTCTGTGCCGCACACGTCCAACCCTAGTTCGGCCGTCCCTAGCCGAACTAATGAGATGGTGATGTATACAGGGCCCCATGTTACGTCACAGCAGGGATCTGGACCTCATCGAGGACCGATTCCTAACACTAACGTGGCTTACTCCGGTCCTACTATTCAACGTGTTTCATCCTCTTCGTATACTTCGGCCAATGATGCTTGTCAGGCCGATTTTAATAGATTTAAAGAAGATTTGGCCGGTGTACTTAAATCTAAACTCGGGATTGATATGGGTGGGTCGCGTTTATATTAAAAGCCATATCCTCCTGAGTTTGATTTTATTTCATATCCTGCTGGTTGGCGCGTTCCCGAGATTGTCAAATTCAATGGTAAAGATTCTCGCACGACTTGGGAGCATGTTAGCCAATATGTCTTGCAATTGGGAGAAGCGGGTCTTAATGATGCTTTGCGGGTTCGCTTGTTTTCTTTGTCTTTGACTGGAACCGCTTTCTCTTGGTTTTCCTCGCTTGCGCCGGGATCTATTTTAAATTGGAATCAATTAGAGCACAAATTTCATGATCACTTTTATAGTAGGGAAGCCGAAATTCGATTATTAGATTTAACGTCGATTAAACAAAACCGAGATGAATCGGTTTTGGATTACTTCCAAAGATTTAAAGCTTTAAAAAATCGGTGTTTTAATTCATCTCTTTCGGAGAAGGATTTGGCTAACTTAGCGTTTAATGGCTTGCGTTCTTATTTGAAGGAGAAACTTGAAGGTTTTGATTACATTACGATTAATCATTTGCAAATGCGAGCTATTGGCACCGAATTTAAGTACAAAAATTCTAAAGATACTTTCAAGCCTCATCGGTCCAACACACATGTTCTTGATCATGATTCGGATAGTTCGGACGATGATAGTAAGAAAGTATATGCCGCTGAATTTGTTTGGCCATCAAAGGCCAAACCCGGTTCGGTTCCGTCTCTCAAGCCGATTCAAAAGAATCGGCAAGAGGAGCTGAAATTTACATTTGATGTTTCTAAGTGTGATCGGATTTTTGATGAATTGCTTAAGAATGGTAACATCCGATTGTCACATGCTATTCGATCTCCTGATGAACTTAAACGACATGCATATTGTAAGTGGCATAACTCTACATCTCATGCTACTACTGATTGTAATGTTTTTCGTCGACAGGTACAATCGGCCATTAATGAAGGACGATTGGTACTTTCTGAGATGCAAATTGACAAAGCTCCTTTCCCTGTCCATACGCTGGAATTGAACAATCCAAAGGTGCTCATTCGGCCGGAGCAAGCCGAAGGAGCTAAGGGGAAGCATGTTGTCATCGGTGATCCAAGACCGATGAATACAAGTGACAAGATCCTTGCCCGGGAAGTTATCAAAGAGAAGACTGATGATGGCAATGATACTTTGAAGATCATTGTCAGAAATCCCAGACTCGGGGGGCAAGGAAGCTCTCCACCAGAAAATCGTTTTGCTGATCAGGCGCAACCGGTCAGACCGGTGTCTCCGACCGGTCAGACCGGTCCGACCGGTTCTTCCAGCTGGTCTGACCGCCCTGGTGACCGTCCCCGGACTTTCAAGCCAAAACGTCCGGAAGTGGGTACTTGGAAGACCAATGAGGTGAAGGTGCAGGGAAGAGCTACTAATCAGAAGCCCACATTCAACGAATTGTTGAACAAGTACACAAAGGCCGTTCACAACGATCGGCCGCTAATAAAGAGACCGCGATCACCACCGCGCCAAGATCGTCCAGCGACCCCGAGGGGGGAATTCAGCAGGCGCAGAGGTGATGTTGTCACATTGTATCCTCCTCAGAAGATGTATGCTACCATGCCATGGATGCCACCGGCGTCAAATGCAACAAATCCGGTGTGGGAGCATGAAGGGATATGGATGCAGTGTTTTCCGATGCCTTATCCTCCACATTATCAGGGGGAAAGCTCCAGAGTACCAGTACATGACCGATTGGGACCACGCCAATTTGGTCCAGTGCAGCAGGCTTCACCGGTCAGACCGGCCACCTCCGACCGGTCAGACCGATCTCATCAGAGGCCGAGCCAAGCTCCTGTTCCGAGGTTCGAGCATCGCGTCAAGGAGAAGAAAGGGGAGCAGAAGCCTGTGGCCGACCCAGAGAAGCTTAAAGCCGATGTTCTGGTTCAAATCGGTGAAATCAAGGTGCCCATAAAGGATACGGGCAAGAAATCGATGGATATAGATACATCGGTTGGCGTTCCTTCGCAAAAGCCAGTCATGGCCAATGATCATGAAGCTGGTAGCAGCAAGAGCGCGGCGGACAAGTACCATCAGCCTAGGTGGTGCCCTTCGGGTTTAACTCATACACAAAAGAGGAAATTGCAGCGCCTTCGCAACAAAGAAAAGAAGGAGCAGGAGAAAGAGAAGAAGAGGGATGAGGACTTCAACAGATACAGCCCATGTTCCCTCAGAGCAAGGTTTGGAAGGCCAAGACAGCTAATCAGCCAGCCAGACTGGTCGAACCGCTGCAGACGACCGGTCAGACCGGTCAGATAGACCGGTCGAGCCTTCTGCAGAGCCAGCAGCCGAATCGGCGCCGCCCGTTTCGGTTTCTTCTGTTGACGAAGCCCCAGCAGTTCCTCCAACAGCCGAAGACGAGGAATTGGTGGATTATGAAGCGTCTCCGGAGCGCACCAATTTGGAGATTAACGTGGTGCACTTGTCTTCGGATTATTTTGTGGTTCCGGAGGAAGACATGGCTCATCTTCAGTTTGGTCCCCGTGAAGCTGTGTTACAGAAGCCAAGCGAGAAAGACAATCACCTTAAGGCTCTTTACATGAGGGGACACATCAACGGAAAGCCGGTGACTCGCATGCTAGTGGATGGTGGGGCCATTGTAAATCTTATGCCCTACTCATTGTACAAGAAGCTCGGCGGCCAAGACGAAGACTTGATCAAGACAAACATGACAGTCAGCGGCGTTGGAGGGAGCAAGCCTCTTAGCACCAAAGGAGTTGTGTAACACCCCGGTGTTAATTTTTACGCTAATATCATGCTTAACCGCTAATTAAGGCTAACCACCGTCGTTAGCGTTAATCGAGTTTGTGCGGTAAACATCGGTTTAGCAGTGTTCGATCACGTTTTTCTCCTTGATCCGAGCCTCAAATCAATTTTCTCCCAAGATGAAAGTTGTAGATTTTCTTCTCCTCTACAACTTTTATTTTGGCCAAATTTTGAGTGCCAATGTGAAATTTCGAGTTTTGGAAGGTCAAAATCGGCTCAAAAACTTTGAACACGGTCACTGTGCTTGCACTGTCGCTTGAGCGGCGGCGACAGTGCCGGCGCCGCCAGCGTCGCCGTGCCGGCGAGCTCACCCGCCACTTAACATCCTCATGGCCGCTTCGTTGGGCAAGTTCGATTTCGCTGCTTCAGTTCCCCTTCCTCGCGCCGCGCGGAGCACGCGAGCGGAGCAGATCAACCGCGCGCCGCTGCTTGCCGCGCCAGCCGTCGTTCGTCGCCCCGCCGTCGTTCCTCGTGCCTTGACTCTCCCTAACCCCGATCCACCTTGCCCTCCACCTCCACCGCCCCTCTCTGAGCCGTTTGTGCCGTACCCCGGCCGAATCGAGCTCCCGACCGCCGTCCGCCATCGGAGCTCACCGGAGCTCCGCCCCGTTCGACGCTCTCCTACCTCCGGCCCTCCTTCACGCAAACCAAGCCCTCGGTGAGTTTCCCCATGCCACTCTCCTACTCCCCGGCCTCTTTCCCCCTTGATTCCGTGGCCTCCGGCGTCGGAACGCCGCCGCGCCGCCGTGGCCGCCGCGTGCCACCGTCGGCGCACGCGCGCGGGGCTCCCCTGCGCGCGCTCGCGGGGCACCGTCGCCCGCCCCGACGCGCCACCGGTACGACCCCACCGGCGGGGACCGCCGCGCGCCGCCGCCGCCCTTGGCCTTGCGCCGCCGCGAGCCGCCACGCAAGCCCCCTCCCCCTGCGCCTCCCCGCGAGCCGTTGGCCGCCCTGCACCCCCGGCCGCCCCGGGCCGCGGCTCGGCCCAGCCGCGCCTCCGGCCGGCCACCGCCGGCGGGGAGCGCCGCCGCGGGCTGCACCGGCCAGAGCGCCGGCCGCGCGTGCGGGCGCAAAACAGAGGAGGGCGCGGGCTGGGCTCCCTGACGGGTGGGGCCCGGCTGTCAGCCCCCATTTTTATGTTTTTCAATTATTTGTTTAGGCTGAAACCTTATTTAATTCATAGAAAAATGTAGAAAAATGCTAAAAATGCAAAGTAAATTTTGGTAGTTTTCTTAGATCTAGAACTTCAGAGGAAAAATACTCATGCATGTCAAATGTCAGTTTTATCCCTGGTAGAATTTACTTTGTGTTTGAGCTTGTTTATTTTTTATATGCAGTTCTGTTGATCTAAAAATTATGAAATTAATTTAGTAGCCTCATATTTTCATGTGAGACCCACTGTAAAATTTTCATGACCTGTTTCTGTACACTTTTGTGTAGATCTATTTGTGTTTGGGTTAGCTTGCTAGGGCTAAAGTAAATACTTTCTTTCATCAATAAAAGCTGAAATAATTCTGTGGCATGCTTTATCAATATTACGTTAATCTGGTAAATTTTTGTTGCTAGAGCATGTATGAAAGTTAGGTTTTTGCTTTTACATTGCCCCTAGCTATGCTTTTTTTTCTTTATTATATGTTGTTAGTTAATTATTTCTTGCATGTGTAACCTCAACAAAACAAACTCCTGTCTTAATCCATGCTACCCTAAGCAAGTTTAGTAGTTGTTGTTTTGAAGGAAACACTTCAGGCTAAAACGAGTTGAACTTCTGAACCGCATGGCAGTGCATCGTTTCGAAATGCATCGCATCTTAAGCACTCATATATCGCACTGTGTCCTAACTGTTGCATGGCATTCTTTTTCATATGTGTAGACACCACAAACGAAGCCGCCTACGAGCTGATCACCGAGCCGATCCAGGAGCCGCAAGCGAGAGAGCAGTAGGAGGACGCAGTCGAGCCCACTTCCGAAGAAGTTGCTAACCCCGCTGACCTGCAAGGCAAGCCCCGGAGCATAACCCATAAATTCAGTATATTAATGTTTAATTAAGTAATTGTGCATTTATGTTCTAGAAATTATATGGAACCATAGTATGCATGTTTTCCCTAGGTACCTGTGTGTCTATACTAGTAGGCAGGTGTCGATAGAAATGCTCTGCTAAGTAGAATTTCGGTAGAAGTCGAGTGATTGCTGTCACTCGCGAGTTTTAGGATATTGATTCCTTAACTATGGCTTCGATATGAGTTGATGAGTAAAGAGAATTGGAGACCGGGCGGAAATGAGTTGGAGTATTGTTATGGAATAGATGAGAAAATGAACTCCCGCCTGTGTCGATTGAGGACCGTACCGTTGTTGGCCCTGATGACTGAGGATTTAACAGTACTAACCACATGCCGGAAGTAGGAGGTAGTCGAAACCGGTAAGCTAATTACCTGATTTGCAACGATACTTTGAATCGCGACCTACTACTCTGGGAGTGGAATGATGGCGGGTGTTGGATAGTATGTCGCCTCCGGGTTCTCCGGGAGTTCGCCGTGAGGGACCCTTCACCCGAGTTTTGGCAGGCGTGATTCAGACGCCGGGGTGATGATGGGAACAGTTGACGTGTGTGGCCCGACGGGGTTTTCACGTGTCGTGTGAGTTAGGTCCACTTTGCAAGGTTAAATCGGATCGATTCGCCGTCTCTCTCAGTTAAGAGAACCTTGGTCACTGCGTCACATCGTAGTAAGTAGTGGAATAAGCTTTGAAAGGTGAAGGCGGAATGTTGAATCTGTTGTTTTGAAGAATTAATCTGATCTACCCTGTGTGCTCTAGATGTTTAGGCGAATTTAGTTAATACTCGATGTACTAAATGGAGCTAAAATATTGAAAGTAAGGATTCACTGCTTGCAGCCTTTCAGCAAAAGAACTCCAGAGCCAAAAAGCTTTGCATGTCTAGGTAATGGGCTAAGTATACCCAAGATCGGGTAAGCCTTGCTGAGTATTAGTATACTCAGGGTTGTTGTTGTAACCCTCCTGAGCAGGTTGTGTTCCCGCTGACTTTGAGGAGGTCTGTGCGGCTTGGATTGGACAACCGCTTCCTCCTGGGTGGACCGTCGAGTGGGCCCTGTCTTCCCCGTGAAGATCGGGCAGGTTGGCATCACATCGGTGGGCAGGATGTGGAGCTCACCTTATATCATCGTCGTGGTTACCGTATTGTATTTCGAACTCAGTTTTAAACTTTCGCTGTGCTTTTGAACTATGTCGTTTGTACTTAAAGTTTTTATGTAAAACCTGTGTTGTAAATTAATTTGAAGATTTCTGTATGCTGGTATCACCTGTGCTCGTTTTCGTGCGGGTCTACTAGTGCAATTGTGATCCTGGAGTACAGTAGTTTGATCGGGATTTACCCGACAGCCTGTCAGATTACACCGTTTTAAGTGCCGAGTAACTTGATTAAGTATTAAGATGATGGTTAGCGCACTTAAGCCTGTTTAATTTGGGCGGTGCTGCTACAAGTTGCTTCCATGGAGCTCACCATTGGGAGTAAGACGCTTGCTACAGCTTTCTTCGTCTCAGAAGTGCAAGGTAACTACAATTTGATTCTTGTGAGGGATTGGATTCATGCAAATCAGTGTGTTCCTTCTACCTTGCATCAATTTCTTGTTCAGCGGATCGGCGATGAGGTTGAGATTGTCCATGGGGACACTTCATCCTTTGTTGCTTTAGCCGATTTGGATTCTATTAGTGCACACGACAACGTCAAGTGTTTATCGGGCGTGGATCTGTCCGATTATGATTTGATCAGTTGCACTAAGGATGGTTTTGTCTCTGCTGTACTAAAGCCGATGGATAATCGGCTAAATCATTTAATGTAAATCAAATGAGTACAACAGAAGCTCCAGAAGCGACCGGTCAGACCGCTCGTGCCGACCGGTCAGACCGGTCCTGTCCTGTTCGGCGCACAGGGCCGACCGGTCAGACCGGACACCTCGACCAATATGTGTGAAGCCATTGAAGATTCTGGTGATCTAGATAAGTTGGGCCAAGGGTTTACATCGGCTGATCCTTTAGAAAAGGTAGATATTGGTGATGGAACTATTCCTAGGCCGACTTTTGTAAACAAAATTTATCGGCTGAGTATAAAACCGATTTGGTTAATTTATTGAAGGAATATGTTGATTGTTTTGCTTGGGAGTATCATGAAATGTCTGGTTTGAGTCGTGATCTTGTTGAGCATCGTTTACCAATTAAAGTCAGTTTTAGACCTTATAAACAACCGGTTAGGCGTTTCAATCCCATTATTTATGACCGAATTAAAATTGAAATTAATCGTTTACTTGATGCTGGATTTATTCGGTCTTGTCGTTATGCTGATTGGATCTCTAATATTGTACCCGTTGAGAAGAAAGATTCAGGGAAAATTAGAGTGTGCATTGATTTTAGAGATCTTAATAAAGCTACTCCCAAGGAGAAATATCCTATGCCTATAGCCGATATGTTGATCAATGAGGCTTTCGGACATCGTGATATTAGTTTTCTTGACGGTAACGCCGGTTACAATCAGATATTTATGGCCGAAGAAGATATATCTAAAACGGCCTTTAGATGTCCGGGATTTGTCGGTTTGTTTGAGTGGGTGGTTATGACTTTTGGTTTGAAAAATGCGGGCGCTACTTATCAAAGGGTTATGAATTTAATCTTCCATGATTTGATTGGTGTCATCTTGGAAGTGTATATTGATGATATTGTCATTAAATCGGCCGGTTTAGATCATCATTTAGCCGATTTAAGAATTGCTCTTGAAAGGATGCGCCGGTATGGTTTAAAGATGAATCCACTCAAATGTGCTTTTGGTGTATCGGCTGGAATGTTTCTTGGCTTCATTATTCATGAGAAGGGAATAGAGATTGATCCTAAGAGAGTCGAAGCCATGAAGAAGGTTGAAGCCCCTACATGTAAGAAGGATTTACAGAAGTTCTTGGGCAAGATAAATTTCTTGAGGAGATTTATATCTAACTTGTCTGGGAAGATCGATGCTTTTACTCCTATTCTTCGGTTAAAAAATGAAACCAAATTTACTTGGGGGGCAAAACAGCAAGAAACATTTTAGAAGATCAAGATTTATTTGTCTTCACCACCTGTACTCAAAGCACCTATGAGAGGAGTACCTTTCAGACTTTATGTGACTGCTGAAGACAAGGTTATTGGGGCTGTTTTGACTCAAGAGACCGAAGGAAAGGAATATATTATTACATATTTAAGCCGACGACTTATTGATGCGGAGATGAGGTATACATTTATTGAGAAGTTATGTTTGTCTCTTTATTATGCTTGTACTAAATTGAGACATTATTTATTATCTAGTACTTGCATAGTAGTATGTCAAACCGATGTGATCAAACATATGTTATAAAAACCGATTTTGAGTGGTAGAATCGGTAAGTTGGCTTATGCTTTGGTTGAGTATGATTTGGCTTGTGAGCCTTTAAAATCTACGGGAAGCCAAATTGTAGCGGATTTTATTGTTGAGCATCGGATTAATGACAAGCATGTTTAGAAGTCGGCTATATTATTTGCACACCATGAAAGTTGTACTTTGATGGATCGGTTTGTGATGATGGTCAAGGGATTGGTGCCGTTCTTATTTCTCCGAATGGTGCTGTTTTTGAATTTTCAAACCGATTGGAAGAAGAGTGCACAAATAACAAAGTGGAATATGAGGCTCTTCTATTTGGCTTGGAATTCTTGCAATCCATGGGCGTGAAGCATATTGAAGCCTTTGGAGATTCTGTTCTGGTGGTGCAGCAAGTATCTAAGGTATGCCAGTGTTATAATGGTTCCCTAAATGCATATCTTGATAAATACCTCGACATTATTTCTTTTTTCGATGAATTTATTATCAAACATATTCCGAGGGAAGAGAATGGAAAGGCAAATACTCTAGCTCAGCAAGCATCTGGCTATAATGTTACGAAAAAATATTTCAACATTCGTAAGCCGATGCAAACGAAAGCCGAGTGTTTGGTTCTGGACGCACCGGTCCGACCGGTCAGCGAAACCGGTCTGACCGGTCTAGACCGGTGATGCAGCTGCTGGTTATGATTCAGCCAAAAAAGATGATTCAATTGTATGGGCCGAAGCCTAGGATTGGAGGGTTCCTCTTATGTCATATTTGAGAGATCCTGGTCGTGGCGCAGAGAGAAATATTCGGCATTTGGCTTTCAGGTATGTTTTAATTGACGATGATATTTATCGTCGAACTGCCGAAGATTTGCTCCTCAAATGTTTAGACTCGGATCAGGCTCGGATTGCTATGGGTGAGGTTTATGAAGGTATTTGTGGTACTCATCAATCGGCTCCCAAGATGAAGTGGTTACTCAGAAGAGCTGGTTTCTATTGGCCCACCATACTATCCGATTGTTTTAGATACTATAAAGGGTGTGAAGAATGTCAGCGATTTGGTGATTTGCAATTGGTGCCTACTGCGTTGATGCATCCTATTATTAAACCATGGCCGTTCCGAGGTTGGGGGTTGGATTTTATTGGACAAATTAATCCTCCATCTTCAAAGGGGCATCGCTTCGTGTTAGTTGCTACAGATTATTTTATTAAGTGGACCGAAACAGTTCCTTTGTAGAATATGACACATAGGGAGGTAATTGAGTTTATTACTGAGTATATTATTCATAGATTCGGCATTCCACAAACTTTGACAACGGATCAAGGTCCTTCATTTATATCAAAAGAGGTGCGTGCCTTTGCCGAATCTTATAAGATTAAATTGCTCAATTCATCTCCATACTATGCTCAGGCCAATGGGCATGCCGAGTCTAGTAATAAGATTTTGATCAAACTTATCAAGAAGAAGATAGAAGAAAATCATAAGAGATGGCATGAAGTGTTATCCGAAGCATTGTGGGCTCATCGTATATCTAGACATGGTTCTACTAAGGTTACTCCTTTTGAGCTTGTGTATGGTCAAGAGGCCGTTTTACCCGTTGAGGTAAATCTGGGCGCATATAGGTTGGCAAAGCAAAATGACCTCTCCACTGTTGATTACCATGATTTGATGATGGATAATATTGATGAGGTGACCGACAAGCGTTTGAAGGCTTTGAAGGAGATTGAGAAAGACAAGCTTCGGGTAGCCAGAGCTTACAACAAAAAGGTAAAAATTAAATCTTTTCAAGTTGGGGATCTGGTTTGGAAGACAATTTTACCTCTTGGGATGAAAAGCAACAAGTTTGGCAAATGGTCGCCAAGTTGGGAGGGTCCGTACAAGATTGTCAAGGTTGTTTCCGGTAACTCATATATGATGGAGATGGTGCAAGGTGAACGTCTACCTAGAGCTATCAATGGGAGATACTTAAAGAAATTTTATCCTAGCGTATGGCAAAGTGCATGAAGACAAAGATGGCCGGTGTTAGATATCGCCCTTAGTTTTGTTTTTAGACTTGTATGCTCTGTGTAAAACATGTACATCAGGATAGTTCTTGCTTTTTGGCTTGTGAAACTCACCAAAAAGCAGGGGGCATATGTTGACAGCCAATTCTGGCAGTTCAGAGGCCGAACGGTCTGACCGGTCGGGCCGACCGGTTAGACCGGTCTGGTCTGTACAGTCCGAGTAGAATTAGTGTTTTTGTAAAGAGTTCTCATGTAATCCTACTCGTGAAGGGGTACATTTTCCCCGGCCTATAAATATAAAGGTTAAGGCCGATTGAGGTGATTCCCAATCGAATCAATACAAAAAATCGCATTACTTTTATCTCTCAAACCCTAGTCTTTTCCAACCCTAGATTGCTTTCTTCCTTCGTCCCGCCGGCGTTTGAAGACGTTCTGAGTGGCCTGCCGACCTCAGAGTAACCCTACGATCACGAGCTCTGACGGGGTCCCTCCCCAACTCGCTGTTCTAGGTCTTCGTGAGTTCCCTGCCTGCACCGGTCAGACCGGTCGGCAAAACCGGTCAGACCGGTCCGCCCAGAGTTTTCGCTGTGTTGATCGTTTTGACGATCGTCGCGCGTTCTAGCACATTCGAGTGTGTTGGCGCGATTCTATATCAACACCTAGCTCTCTGTAGACCATGTTGTAGATTGGGGAATTTCACTGGCTGGGTCAAACTTCCCCACAACGTTCTCTTCTCTTTTATCTTCTCCACTTTACACAATGATCCTTATACATTTACTAATTACAATAATACACCAACACGCCGCCGCCGTTTCTCGTCTCCGCCTCCCCAGCTCCCCTGACCTCATCCGGGTCCGGCGGGAGTCGCTGGTCAGATGCGGCGTGCGGGTCTTTTCTCAACGGCGGGGCTGAGAGGCTGTACAGGATTAGATGTGGAAGCCATGGCGGTTACCGGGCGCAATTCGTATCCGCCATCTCAGGTGAGCAAGTGACAGCTTTCAGCTAAAATGCACCGACCGACGTTTCTTTCGCTCTAATCGACTCGTTCAAATTCCATCCCTGACATCAGGAGAGAAGCCAAGTTTGGAGGCCGAGGTTTTGCCAATGATGCCCCGAAGCTGAACTCCGACAACGGGAGCTTGTTCAGAAGTGGAAGCAGCCACGTTGGGGAGAACCGCAATCCAGTCTTTGCAGGCGCTCCGGAGGAAGCTGGGTCTGATTTTGTGCAGAAAACTGGAGGAAAGTCCAAACCCGAGGCCCATTCTGCAGTAAAATCATGCTCTGGTATTGGGAGTCTGATTATATCAAAGTGCGCTCACATATTTGAGAGTAGAAGGGACACCTTTGATGGGAAGTGCAGCTTGCAAGATGTTCTTAAGCCTGGTTTGTGGCTCTCACCGGAGACCCTTCGCCGGTTCTGGCGCGTCTCTGAGCTGAAGCCTGAGGATTATCTTGACATATTGATTGGTTTTGGGTCTAGCTCGGGACAAGTGAGGAACGCGAGGTTTTTATGGAATTTGTACAGGTGGGCCTCACAGCAAAGCAAGGAGTTCCAACATCTGCCAAGGTCAAATGAGACCATGGTAGCCATACTTGTGGATGCTCATATGCTCAGTCAGGCTGAATCACTACTGCTCTCATTGGATGATCATATGGCTCTGGCCGTTTCAAGTGAACTATTCAGTCGGATTATCCAGGCGTATTCAGAAGCATGCAACCTCGAGAAATCAGTTGCACTTTACGATTATGCAAGGTGTAAGTGTTTGATTCCTTCAGTTTCATGCTACCAAGTACTTCTTCATTTTCTGATCAGAAAGAGAAAGGATGAATTGATTTTAAGAGTATATTTGGACATGCTTCAAGCTGGGTTCGGTTCTTGCACCAAAGGAGACATTCTTGATTCTGTTTTCATTGCTTTAATCAAGAAAGACAATTTTTTGGAAGCTCTTGCTATACTTCGGCAAATAAAGAGTTTGGGTCTTAAATTAAGCAAGGGATCCTTATCAATTATTGTAGAAGAATTTAACAAGAAAAAGGACATTGGGGATATGATGAACTTTTTGGAAGAGTGGAGGTGTTTACCTGAGTTGCGTCTTTGCAACAGAATCCTTGCGTCTTCATGCACAAATCTCGGTACTGATCAGGCATGGTTGGTCTTCCAAAGATTGGAGGCATTAGGGTTTTCTCCAGATGCTACTACTTTTGGAATTTTCATATTTCATAGCTGTAGAGAAATGAAACTTATATCTGCATTCGTATATTTATCAGAGTGCTTTTCTAGACATATTAAACCTAGGGTGTGTGCTTATAATGCTATTTTAGGTGGCGTTTTCAGGGAGGGACTGTACAGACATGCAAAGTATGTCTTTGAAGATATGGTTGAAAGAAAAGTAACGCCTAATCTTTCAACATATAAGATAATTCTGGCAGGATATTGCTGGTATAGACAGTTTGATGATATTGAACAAGTCTTGAGGGATATGAAAACCAATGGTGTAAATGATCTTCCTTCTGGAAACTGTGCACTCTCTAAGACCTTATCATTCTTGGGGCTAGATTACCTAGGAGTGAAAATTAAGAGAGATAATGCCACTGGTTTCCCGAAAGCTGAGTTTTTTGATTCGGTTGGCAACGGTCTTTATTTGGACACTGACTCAAAAAAGTTTGAGATTTCACTGGCACAGATTTTGGATACTGCACTTCAACCAGATGTTAACTCAGAGCTAGTCAGTGCATCTCAGCAAGGCAATGTTGCAAATGCTCTTCTTGTGAAAGATGAAGCTTTTCAATGGGGATATGCCATTTCACCAGCTAGCTGTTCAGAATTATTCAAGGCCTTATGTGTGAGCCCTGCATTTGTAATAGATGCCATTGACCTTATGGAGGAGATGCCAGATATATTTGACAAGTTTGGTGCTCAAAGCCTTAATTTATTTATCCAAACCTTGAGTAGGAATGGGATGCCAGCTCATGCAAGACTGGTTTTTAAAAAAATGGTCAGAGAAGGCTTGTCAATCAGTCAAGATACATATACTTATTTGATGATAGGCTTCTGCAAAGAAAGAAACATAGCAGGGTTTTGGGAATGTTGGAATCTTGCAACAAATTATAGTTGGTCACCTGATAGCAAGGATATGATGGCCCTCACCAGTTGCTTGTGCAAATGGGGAGTAATTGAGGAAGCCCTGAAGCTTATGAACCAATTATTTGACTGTTATCCGGATCTATTTTTCAGTGCATATTATGCACTTCTCGAAGAATTGTGCAGGACAGGGTTGACCAGTGTTGGATGTGCAATGTTGGAGGCTCTCAAAGAAAAGGGAATGGTTGTGGATAGCTCAATGCTCTTTTGTGTGATGGAGGGCTTCCTAAAGGAGCATAAGACTGCTGAATCAATTGGAATGTATGACATGTGGCTTTACAAATGCAAAGAACTAGATACATTTACTTTCCGTTCTATATTGCCTTCAGTGCCATTGCTTGATATGGACCGAGCCAAGAACTTGGTTGAATCTGTACTGAACATGGAATTTACTGAATTCTCATATTGCAGTTGCATTTTGAAGGAATTAGTGCAAACAGGAAATATGAAGCGGGTAATGCAAGTCTTGCAAGAATCAATTCCTTGGAAGCTCAGTGGCACCTTGTTAAATTCCTTAATTCAAGCATATGGTTGTCTAAAAAATTGGAGAATGTTAGATGCAGTTCTTTGCATGATGCTGAAGATGCATGCCAACCTTTCTATATCTAGCTATCGCTTCCTTGTCTGTAGAATGTGTGAGCAAAGTCGGTTTTCTAGTGCATCAAGCCTTAGGACACTGTTCCAACATAGTGACAAGTCAAGAAAGCTAATTTCATGTAATATTCTAATATTTTATCTTTTTCAGAGAAGGAACACCTCACAGGTTCATGATTTATTGAAGGACATGGAATGTAATGGTATTTCTCCAGACAGAATGACCTATGACTTCCTTGTCTATGGATTTCACAAGTCTGGAGATGCCAATAGTTCAGTTAGCATGCTTGATGCCTGTATTGCTCAGGGAATACAACCAAGCAACCGCAGTCTCAGAATAGTGTTGAGTCATCACTGCAAGCTAGGAAACCTTGACAAATCACAAGCATTATTTCACTTGATTGAGAGCAGTGGATGGAAGCATGGTTCTATCATTAGGACCATCCTCACTTCATGTCTTCTTTCATCTGGGAGACATTTGGAAGCAAAATTATGTCTGAACAACCTGAGCAAAAGTGAGTTTATTGGATCGTACACCAATTTTGATGACCTCGTCAAGAAATTCTGCGTACTAGGAGACTTGAAAACGGCTCTTAAACTGCTAGATACAATGTTAAAGAAAGGCAAACTACCTAGTGAAGTCAGTTACAGTTCTATTATATACAGACTGTTTATATTAAAAGAATTTGATCAGGCACTTGATTTTCTCGTGGAAATGCAATTTGCAAGCCTAACACCAAGTGAGACCTCCGTTGATGCACTTGTACATGGCCTTTGTGCCACAGGAAGAACTTGTGATGCTATGAAGATTTTGCAAATGCTAATCACCTTGGGATCTGTACCATCCTATGGCATGTATAGAGTTGTTCTTGATAGCTATTGCAGAAGTAATAATCTACAGAAGGCTACGGCACTTCTGCATGACATGCAACAAGCAGGGCAAGTACCCAACTTTGAGATGCAATGGTCTATTATAAGCAATTTCAGCAGTACCAATGAGAAAGCTGAAGGACATGGAGAGCCCATTTTGCCAAACCTTTTCCTTAATCCCCCATAATGGTCATAATTTGACATGTGGTTTTCAGAAAACGGTGAACTGATGAGTATTGTCAAGTTGAACCCTGTGGAACTGACAACACACAGTGAAACCAAGCTTATGCAACACTGCAACTCTAATGTGCTACTTGGGGAATGAAGGTTCACACAAGCGTCAACTTCCAAGCAAGAAGGCCTAGGTGATGGGGATACTTCCCCCAAAAATCACAATTACTGGAGAAGGTTACTCTCAATTCTGATTCATCAGAACTGATCATTGATGGAGAGATTTTTAGTGGAAAGTTTGACTCCGAGAATGTTGATATGGATGCACTGCTTTCATGGTTGTATGCTGGATCTTCAATTGGAGAGCAGCTATTGTGTTGGAATCATATGCTTGAGGAAAGATCAAATCAGGGAATCGACCTTCTCCGGGCACTTGAGAGGGAGTTCAACAGCTTGCAGAACTTATGTGAACGGAAGCTTGAACAGCTGAGAAATGAGGAGGCTTTGATTTCTGTAGAGAGCATCTTTGCTGGAGAGCAAGCAAAAAGGAATAGGAGGGGGCAGTTCATTGGGTACGAGGAGCTCCTCAGGAAGCGGCAGGGTGTTTTGTTGGAGCGCAATGCTGAGGAGCTGACTAACAGTAGCAGATATGAGTTGGATGCAGTCTCAGCTATTTTGAAGGAAGTTCACACATCACACTTTGGTTATGATGAGGCTCTTTCTAGCATGGCCCCACGCCTTTGTGACTTCGATGGGTTAGACGGTGAGGAATGGAATATGCATGGTTTAATGCATTCAAATTCAAATGATGCCGTGGTAGAGATGATTGTTTCAAAGATGAAGGAACAAATTACTATGGAGGTCAGTTCTTGTGGACTTTAACTGCAGGAGTTACTTAAAATCTTCAAAATGCATTTGCAATCTTTGTTTTCTAACTTTTTTTTTTGGCTTGCAGCTTAGCAAGATAGATGCTAAGATTATGCGAAATGTAGCTGTGATGCATCAACTGGAGCATGAACTTGGACGTTCTTATTCTCTTGATTATCGAATGATTCTTGTGCCTCTCATGAAATCGTTCTTGCAAGTTTGTATTCGGCATCCAAACTCTGTTTCTAGTCAGTGCCTTATCTTTTTGGTTCTTCGTTGCTTAGTTGTGGCTGCGGTATGCAATGCAGACCTATTTGGAAGAGCTGGTGGACAAGGATGCCAGAGAGAGATCTGATGCTGCAAGGGAAGCCTTCCTGGCTGAACTTGCCTTGGATGCTAAGAAGAATGCTAGCAAAGGGGGTGACATGAAACAGTACCATGAGAAATCAAAGGATAAGAAGAAGTTGAAGGATTCTCGGAGATCCAAGGACCTCAAGGTGGTTGTGATTTTGAGTGCAGTAGGCTTTTGATTTACAAGGAAATTTCTTTTCTTGCTATAATTCTCCTGATTCATCCCTAGGATTCAAGCTGGAGTGACCAGTATCTTGTTTGCGAAGACAGTGCTGATGAGGAAACAAGAGAGAAATTGTAAGTGATTCTTATAGTACCTATGCTCTCATAAATTTGATTGCCATAGAAGATCTTTTTGAGGGGCACATCTATTCTAGTTTATCCTTAATTAGGTACAGAGCATTGACATGTTTCCTCAGGGAAGTGTTTTCGAATTCTAGTTTTCCTTATTTTGGTATCCGTTTTTAATCAGTACTACTAGTTTGCATCCTGGTCAGCCTATGCTTGTTCCAAAGTTAGATTTTGTCAATAGAATTTACTTGAGGGAAAGATGTTTGTTTGCGTGATTACAAGCTTACTTTGTTTGATGCAATGTTTTATTTCTTTTCCTGCGTATATCATGGCATTTAATCTGGCCACAGTAGGAAGGAGCCAATTGACATTGCATGTTTTTTTTACATACTTGCTGAACAATATTAACCTTGACCAGTAATTTTGCTTCCATTTGAGCTAGCCATGTTGCTTGATAGGTTCGCTGGATAATGTTGAGAACAGTGATTGTACTGCATGTTATCATGCAAGTATTGTTTTAAAACCATGCATTCCGCTTAACGTCCGAGGGCAATTAATTGGTTATTGTGGTTATAAATTCCAGCCTCATAGAAGCGAATATGGATAGAGAGCCATCTTTATCTTATTAATGCCATTCTGCACCTGAGATGTCAGTACGTATCTTACATGTGCTTATATTAGAAATTTACTGCAAAAAAAATTTACTGCAAAAAGCTTGTTTCATCAGTCACCAGTGCCTAAGTTATTTAGATTGTGCAGCATGATTAAAAAGATGCTTCAATGGAATAATCCTTTCATTGACCTATTTTTTTTTTGGAAAGTGGTTGTATGCTCGTTTCATTGTTTTGATCATGCTAATATTTTGCAGTCAACTTGTTGCTGATTGTGATGATTTGGACTGCAAACTCTCAACAAGTGATGATTACTTCAATGAACAAGAGGAAGAACTTAGGCGTAGAGTACAACTTGAAGCAGAGGAAAGAAAGCTGGAAGAGACTCTGGAATATCAACGAAGGATAGAGGAGGAAACAAAACAGAAGCATCTTGCAGAACAATTTAGAAGTACCTATGCATCTTCTGTTGTTGGGACAGCTGGTCTTTTAAGCACTGGGAATTTAAACAGGGCCCAAGATAACCGTGAAAGTGCATCCACTAACTCTTCGTTTGCTTATCTAGAAGGCATAAAGTTTGGCGACTTTCGCTATTCTGAAGTTCCATTGCGTGAACACTCTAACTACACTGAGAACAATTTCAGGGAGAAACATAATGGATTGGATACACCTGGGGCGCATGCATTAACCAGCAGCGATATGAGTGTTTCTAAGTTAACATTGAGAACGAATGGGATTTGGAAAAATGCACAACATACAAAAGCTCAGGGTAACCCTAGCTTCCAAAAGTCCAGGAAAAG
Source organism: Panicum virgatum (assembly GCF_016808335.1). Classification (NCBI taxonomy): domain Eukaryota; kingdom Viridiplantae; phylum Streptophyta; class Magnoliopsida; order Poales; family Poaceae; genus Panicum; species Panicum virgatum. Next base: position 77,987,757 of record NC_053153.1, read on the forward strand.
TACTAGCGAAGCACAAAAGAAGTATGCCCAAGGTTGTTGGTTATGGTGCTACGCCTTGTACAAGTTAGGATCTATCATTGTCATTCACAATTTTAACATTTAATATCTGTTTATTGTTGCAGGTGTGCCTGGTGCTATTTATGATGATGATCAATGATTTCAAATCGAGCGACTAGTCGCGATTAATCGACCTTATCGGTCCAGCGTGCTCGATTAGGGTCCACGACTCGATCAAGAAGCCCGATCGACCGATCGACCGACTAATCGGCGATTAGAGGCGATTAATCGTCCGACTAGGGGTGTTCTCGATTAGGTTTGTGTAACTGGGCTAGATTGCTTGTGGGCTGGTGAGAAAATGAGAGGCCCAAAGCCCACTAGGGTTAGAACTTAAGAAGCAAGACTGGAGAGGCTCCCAGCCAGGCAGCCACCATTCCGTCCCGACCGAGCTGCGCCTGTGTCGGCAGCCGCCGCTCCCTCCATTGCCGCCGCCGCCACGGCCCGTCGGCGCCGCGAGCGAGCTGAGCTGCCCCGACCGGCGACCTCCTTCCCTCCTTTCCCTCCGGCGACCTCCTTCCCTCCTTTCCCTCCGGCGAGCTCCCTTCTTTCCTCCGTTCCCTTCGGCGAGCTACCCCGACCCGCGACCTCCTCCTGTCGGCGCGCGAGCGCGAGCACGGGTGACGGGTCCGGCGAGCTCCAGAGAAGATGGCTTCGTCGTCCTCTGATAGTGGTGAGCAATCCCTTCTTCCCTCCTTTCCCTCCTCTATTCCAGTGTGCCGATTTGCTGTCAAGTACCATTGCATCCTGTGATTCGTTTGCGTCTTGAGCAGAAGGGGAGCTGAGGCGTGCTATGGTGGAGGTTATAATGCTCAAACCAGATGCACCCAGTGCTGGTGGGAGTGGTGACGCTGCCGACCGTCCTTCAGTGGTTGCCTCCACTGGTGGTGTTGGTTCTTCTTCCTCAACTGCTCCAGATTCTGCAGCGTATGCTGAGAAGGCTATAGCAAAACTACCACCGCACCTTGCTAGTACTTCAGTACTTAACTCCTATACTATACAATAATATAAGTATATATATATATATATGGATCCTAAATGTCCTGGACGACTAGGGTCGATCAGACCCGACTAATCGACCCTAGTCGACGACTAATCACGATTAGTCGTCTGGTCCACCCATTGTTCGATCAGACGATTAGGCGATTTAAAAACATTGATGATGATGGTGATGATAGGGCATCTGATCCCCAATTTGGTATGACAACTCCTAGATGGAGCAGCACTGGTAAAACATCTTCCTATGCAAATCACAGCTATCATAATGGAAAGCAGAATCAGTTGCATATGTTGCCTTCAGATGATCGACAGTTTGTTAATAAAGGACACACTGCAGGAACAGAGGAGCCAAATTTTGAGAAAGATAGCTATTTTTGTATATCCACAAGTCTATCTGTTAGAGTCAAGGGCCTATTGGGCCTTAGCCCATTAGGGTTAATTAGTTGCTTGCTTAGGGGCAAAGTCAAACCTCTCTATATAAGGAGATGAGATGTATCAATCTAATCAAGCAAGAGATTAGAAGGAAAACTCTTCTCTCTTGCCGGCCGTGGGCAAAGCCCCACGGCCGGCCTTCTAGCGCCCCACCAACCCTAGCCGCCGCCTCCTTCTTCCTCCCCAGTCCCCTCGATCCAACAACAACCATAACACTATCACTCTATCCTTATAAATGATTTGCACTATAATTTTTTAAGTACTTGATATAGTAGTTGAAGCCTCAAATAGAATCTGCTAAGTTTGACACACTAATTAGCAAATACTCCCTCCATCCCAAAAAACAAGTAATTCACTCTAGGATTCAAAATTTCCCAGAAAACAAGTTATTTACCCTATTTAAAAAGTGCATGTGCATGCAAGAATCCCAAATATTGGTAATAAATAGAGGCAAACGTGGCCATTTTACCTCCTTTGTTAATCGGTCATAGAATTCCTAAAATGACTTGTATTTTGGGACGGAGGGAGTAGTTGCCTGTATAGTAATAATATGTTGTGGTTCCTTCTAAGCTGTTTCCTTCTGCCTACTTGCCTTTTTTTTTTGGTTTTGTTTCCTTCTGGCACAACATTATTCTGGTTTTGTTTCCTTCTGGCTACCTGCCTTTTTTTTGGTTAAAAAAAAGGTATTTTGGGGTTTCCTATGATACAAACACATCCAATGAGCAATAGAATTCATACAGATTGATAGCAAATAAGTTTAACACATCTTGGAATGCCTGAATAGATCTAAAAGCTTACAAAGCATTGAAATACTTCAAAGCACCAATTATTCTTGTATTTTTACTTTAGTTCTGTAGTATTCGTGTACTTGCTTTATAAGCATTTGTGTTAGTTGACCAAGGCAACATGTAGGTACTTTGTTTATTATGGCAATTTTTGCATATTGGTTCCAATGGTTTTTTACTTCCTAATTCCTTGACACCTTGTCTTGTAAATTACCAAGAAATGGAATTAATGATGTATATGTTTTTATTTCTTTATGATCCGAACTTCTCTGTTCTCATCCAGTTGGCGATGGTGCAATTCCATCAGCAGATGTCTGCATTGAGAATGATTTTGATAAAAGGCTTCAAGAAGACCTTGACGAAGCTGTGCGCCAAAGCCTTGGTACCCTTTCTTTTTATGGCTGCTTCCATTCTCAATGCTTGTGCTCATATCTCATGCTAACATGAACATTTGTACTCAACACCTCTGTAACATCATAAATAGATCTTTTTGTGCTGTATAAGGTCCACAAATTATCTGATTTTATAGTTCCACATGAAACATGATTTCCTCTTGTTGAATGCATGCTTGTCTAGTAAGTTACAATTGCTGAGTGTTTCCATACCAATGTCCTGTTGGCCCGTTTGAAGAATAATTTGGTGATTATAATACCAGTATTATATTTTTACCTCAGGTTGCCGACATTAGGATCTAAGTTTGATTAGTTCTTGGGAGAGTATTTAAATTTTTATCCATTTATTGTTGACTATCACTTCACCAACCGCATGTACTTTGAGTTTGAGATGATGTACTAGTCGAGGGTGAGGGATTTAAATAACTATTTTCTTATGCCAAGTGATCATTATATAGGAATGATGATGTGGTGTTGCAATGATTGTTATAGTATCATGCGTTAATGATATTAATTTCGTCTTCTGCAATCTCCATTTCTGACTTATGTTCTATTGTTTAAGGTTATGATACCTATTCTGCTGGTACCATATGCACTTCAAATGGGACAGAAGTGTATGGAGCTGGCCTTAAAAATGCTGCTGGTGAATGCAATTGTTTCTTGAATGTGATTATTCAGGTAAGGATAAATTTGTATGTGCTTTTCCCAAGGATCAAGTAACCATGCTTGTTGACCAGTAATGTTCTTCTTTATGCAGTCATTATGGCATATAAGGCGGTTTCGATACAAGTTCCTTAAAACATCATCACTGCACAAGCATGTTGAAGATCCTTGTGCTGTCTGCGCATTATATGATATCTTCATTGACTTGAGCAAAGCTTCCAAGGGTCAAAGAGAAGCTGTTGCGCCTACTTCTTTGAGAATTGCTTTGAGCAAATCCTACCCGAACAGCAAATTCTTTCAGGAGGTAAATTGGCATTCTCCTGTGATAGTTTAAGGGATTTACGTACGTTCATTCAGCATTTTATCATCTATATTCTTGCAATCTCCATGTTCGTTGACCATAACCAGTTTATGATCACCGCAGGGGCAAATGAACGATGCATCTGAGGTACTGGGGGTAATCTTTGAATGTTTACATAAATTGTACACTTCTCGTACTGTCTGCCATGGTAAATCTCATGAGAAGAATTCGATTGGATCATGGGATTGTGCCAATATTTCTTGCATAGCACATAGTCTTTTTGGAATGGACGTATATGAAAGGATGAATTGTCACAATTATAAATTGGAGTCTAGACGCCTCAAATATACTTCATTTTTCCACAATATCAATGCTAGTTCACTCCGAACTGCAAAGGTTAGTTTTCTTTGTTTGGTTGAATCTTATCATATGTGCCCTTTATATATTGCGATCAGGATAGCTGCTGATTCGTAACTATTCTTTCTTCTTCAGATAATGTGTCCAGATAATCTTAAGAGCTGGGCTCTAAACAAGTTGAGATAATTTAATATGATTTCAAGTTAAAAATATACAAGAGACAAGTTGGATTTTAAAGTTAAATCAATAGAATCGTAATCCGTTGCCACTCATGCTTACAAGTAGCTTGACTGACACAAGTTCCAAAAGGATTGACGCTTGACTCGCCTTCTTCAGAGAATCCCTTGTCCACAGCTCCTAGGTCTTGAGAATCTCATTCCTGCGTTAGACAAGAAATTTTGAACATAGTTTTCAAAAAGGAAATTCTGAACACAACATGCGTTTGGGAAGGCCTGAACCGAACGGCGCTTCTTGTTCGTCGAGGAACCGTGGCCTCGACCTCGAGTCCTCGACCTGGATGCCTCACACATGACACACTGGCGCGTGCCGCCTGGAGCCTGTCCGATTCGCCTGTTAGAGATAAGATGCCCCGTTGCTGTAGCAAGTGATTTTGGCTTGAAACGGGGCTCTCGCCAATGGAGCTGCCGCTCGCCCCACACGCCGCCCTCCTCTCCTGCGGCTCCGCACCCTTCGTCTTCGGGCTCCGCTCCCACTCCGCCGCTCCGAGCCGCCGCGCCTCGCCGCTCCAAGCCCGCAGGAACAAGAACTACCGGAGCGACGCGGACGCCGGCGGCGCCGCGGAGCCCAAAATCATCACCCTCGGCCGGCCGGGGAAGAGCCGGCGGCGCCGCAACAGGAAGAAGCAGCCGCAGAAGGATGAAGCCGACGACGATGAGGAGGAGGACGACGACGACGAGCGCGACGCGACGATCCCGGAGGTGGTGACGAACCGGATGATGCGGCGCGTGGGGGTGTCGGTGGGCGCGCCACTGGCTCTGGGCGGCGGCTTCTTCCCGGTGTTCTACTACCTCAAGGCGGTGCAGAAGGTGGACGTGCCGACGTGGATCCCCTTCGGCGTGTCCTTCGTCTTCTTCGGCGCCGCGCTGCTGGGGGTCAGCTACGGCATCGTGTCGGCGAGCTGGGACCCCGCCAGGGAGGGCTCCCTGCTCGGCTGGACCGAGGCCCGCCGCAACTGGCCCGTCTTCTGGGACTCGCTCCGGGGGCGCTCGCCTCCTCGCCGGGGATAGGATAGCTAGAGCTAATCAAGGCCAGTAATCCACCCTCTTATCTTTGCTACATTTTATACAGTACTTGTCATGTGGCCATTCTTGCAGAGTTGCTGTAGATGTAGAGTGTTCTTGCGTTGATTTTTTCAGGCTACAACTCGTTCGTCTGATAGTACCTCATTGCATCGATCATGCTACACGTAGGTGACCAGTTCACGCCTGTAGTAAAGATGAAATCAGTGCTGGACTTCAATGGATTCTTTGATCTTGGCATTGCAAATTAGGCTGGGAGACGGTTCATCTGTGCGACTGCTCTGCCAATCCAACAGCACCGCGCCGTCGTCGTGCGGGGCAGCAGCCATTGCTCGGCTCGGCGTTGTTCCTTCTGCGGGAGTCCAATGATGCCGTGCACTCTTACTCTCTTAGTAAGGCAGCCGATGAGCCTGTTGAAATTCGTTCAAACGTTTGTTTAAAATAACACTGTTCAAACACCGTGCACGATTCAATTCGTTTTCTCCTTCTCCTTTCCTTTCCCTTATTGTACTCGTATCTTATTGCCTTTTCTTTCGCGCTGCTCAAACCTGCATATCTTATTGCTAGTCTAATAACGAGCTAGTGACATCGATCTCTTGGCTTTGTCATAAGGATTAAGGGGAACAGACAAAAGTCCATCTACATACAACATTAGTTCACGTGCACGTGAACTAATGTTGTATGTAGATGGACTTGTTGTCTGTTCATGTGGTGAACAAATAAAGGTAACAACCAAGGGATCATTCTGAAATTAGATTATGAAAAGATTTATGATAGAGTTAGTTTCGAGTTTTTGGAAGATCTTTTGTCTTCTAGGGGTTTTGGTGAGAGATGGAGGAGTTGGATTAGACAAGTGGTTAGGGGGGGGGGGTCCAATTTGCATTAGAATCAATGATGAAAATGGCGGTTACTTTCGGCCAGGTAAAGGCTTGAGACAAGGTGACCCTCTATCTCCCTTACTTTTTAACCTCGTTGCTGATGTCTTCACTAGGATGCTAATGAAGGCAGCTACAGAGAGTCTGATACTCTGATCACTGGCCTTTTATCGGAAGTGTGTGAAGGGGGGAATTATCAGCCTTCAGTATGCTAATAACACCCTCCTCTTCCTCCAAAATGATTTGGATAAAGCTAGAAATCTAAAGTGGCTTTTAGTCTGCTTTGAGCAGCTTTCAGGCCTAAAAATTAACTATGACAAAAGTGACCTAATCGCTATTGGTTTGGATGAAGAAAGAGAGAATGATATGGCCAAAATCTTTTGCTGTAAAACTGATCAGCTTCCTTTCAATTACCTTGGTGTGCCTCTACACCATAGTAAGCTGAAGAGAGAGCATTTAGTGGTAGATAGGTTATTAAGAGGATTTCTGGTTGGAAGGGAATACTCCTATACTATGGTGGGAGGCCGACTCTACTAAAATCTTGCTTGGCAAGTATTCCAATTTATTTAATGTCTGTAATTAAGTTTCCAAAGTGGGCCACTAAAACAATTAACTCACAATGAGCCATTTCTTCTGGGGCAACACAGAAGAAAATCACAAGTACCATCTAGCTAATTGGCAATTGGTCTCTCAACAAAAAGAGCTAGGAGGTCTAGGAGTCCATATTTGAAGAACCTTAATATGTGCTTGTTAGCTTCCTGGATCCAGAGATATCACCTAAGTGATTATGTGCTCTGGAAGGATATTGTTGACTACAAATATATGATCAATCACCCTAACATTTTTTGTTGTCTCGACAATGGAACCTCCCCTTTTTGGAAAGGGGTTTTGTGGGCGGCTCAGGCTGCTAGAATTGGCTACTGCTGGAATATTGGTAATGGTCGTAGGGTCAGGTTTTGGGAGGATCAGTGGTTTGGTAGCTCTAGTCTGGCTGTCCAATACTGGCCTCTTTATATCATTTGTAATGAAAAAAGGATAACGGTTGAGAGAGTCTGGGATAATGCCAATTTAAGGCTTACCTTTAGAAGAGCGGTTTCGGAGAGCTAGATGTTGATGTGGGAGGAGTTATGTCAAATAGCTTGTAACATGGTGGATAATGATGATGACATCATTTGGAAGTATGTGTTATATTGTGATCCAAATTCAGCCCCCCACCTCCCACCCCTGGCGCGGTCCGGTTCATATACCCTTTAGGGTTTGCTCCTCGTTGTTTTATTCCTCTTGTAAGCCGCAGTAGGCGTTGCAAACACACAGCCGATGTATCGAAGATTTGCTGGCTGGCGCCCGTGGTTTTTTTCCCTTCCACATTGGAGGGGTTTTCAACGTTAAATCCTCGTGTCTCTTGTGGTTGATCTTGTTGTCCTTCATCGTTTGTTCGCCGTCGATTCTAACAGTATGAGTCTAAAGGTACATATTTGGTTCATTCCCTTTATTCTATTGTGAATTCTAGGAGGGTAATTCTAGTCTATGAGCCTGCAGTTTGGAAGCTAAGTATTCCACCTAGGATACATATTTTCTGTGGTTGCTATCCAAAAACAAACTCCTGACTAGAGACAACCTGGGTAGAAGAAGAGAGCTCGATGATCAAATTTGCTTATTTTGCTGTGAGGCAGAGTCGGTTAACCACCTATTTTTTGAGTGGTGTGTTGCCAAATTGGTTTGGCTGGAAATTTCTGCCATTGTGGGAAGAAGGATTGGGATGGATTTTGAATCCATTGCCCGCTGGTGGGTGAGCAATAATAAGAATGAAAATCTGAATTGTGTCTGTGCTACTGTGCTCTGGGCTCTTTGGAAACTAACGAATGGTTTGTGCTTTTAGGGGAAAACTTGGCGTGGCGAGGAACCAGTACTAGGGGCAGTGGCAAGGATGCTGGACAGGTTGAGGCCTCTGTTCAAGGAGAAAGAGCTCAGAGATGGACTGCTTCATTGGGGCTCTGGCGCAGCTTGGGCCAAGACTGCCGAGAATTGTGTGGATGAACAGTTCAGAGTCGGTGACATCTTCTTCTACGCAGTCCCATCAGGGCTCCGGCGTTGCACCCTATTCCGCAGACTTTTGCCGATCTCTTGTTCTCTTTCTGGTAGCACGAGAGTTGCTCCAGCTAAACTTGTATCGAGCGGGCAGGCTTAAAACACTTCTCTTTCACGCTCTAAAAATCGTGTACAGAAACCTTTTCTCTAAAAAAAAGTTGACCTGACCGCCTCACCGGAGTTCGGCTGTCGATGGGTGGCCGCCGAGGGAGACCCCATTCTACCACCCCTCGCAGTCCTCAGGAACGAGCGCTCTCCTCAGGAACGAGGGCGACGCGAAAGGGACATGGTGGAAGACGAGGAAGGTGTCGATGGGAAAGGGTTTTCGGATAAGGTCGCAGTGCATGTGGTAGAAGCAGACCGGCCGTAGCTGTTTTACCTGTTGGCCTCATGCATCCGCAGGCTGATAGTTCAGTTCACAAGTCGTCGGTCATCGCCGACGTGATCTCCCCGTCGAAGACTTCGGGCCTACACGGGTCTGCTGCGGCGCCGTTCTCACAACGGCAACAGCCTCGCTCCCGGTCCCAGAATACGGCATACCTCAAAGGACAAAGGCAATCTGATCATTGGAGACGTCGTTATAGTAGACTAGTCCAAACAGCTGCAGTCTGACACTATTAGGACAAAATATTTTGGCAATACGACAACTCAGCTATATGAGAAGTGGATGCTTGGAATCCTCGCAGCACAGCGTGGTCAGGCGGTCAGCGAAGCAGCAATGGGAAGCTCCGAGCTCTCGCACTCGGTGTTCTCCCTTGCTCCATTCCTTCTCCTCCTCGCTGCCCTGGCCGAGGTGGCCGGCGCTGAGCTCGCCACGTTCATCGTCCACGTGCAGCCTCAGGAGGGGCAGGTGCTCGCTTCCGCCGCCGATAGGCACGCCTGGTACAGGTCGTTCCTGCCCGAGGACGGCCGGCTCGTCCACGAGTACCGCCACGTCGCCAGCGGCTTCGCGGCCCGGCTGACGTGTCCAGATAATCTTAAGAGCTGGGCTCTAAACAAGTTGAGATAATTTAATATGATTTCAAGTTAAAAATATACAAGAGACAAGTTGGATTTTAAAGTTAAATCAATAGAATCGTAATCCGTTGCCACTCATGCTTACAAGTAGCTTGACTGACACAAGTTCCAAAAGGATTGACGCTTGACTCGCCTTCTTCAGAGAATCCCTTGTCCACAGCTCCTAGGTCTTGAGAATCTCATTCCTGCGTTAGACAAGAAATTTTGAACATAGTTTTCAAAAAGGAAATTCTGAACACAACATGCGTTTGGGAAGGCCTGAACCGAACGGCGCTTCTTGTTCGTCGAGGAACCGTGGCCTCGACCTCGAGTCCTCGACCTGGATGCCTCACACATGACACACTGGCGCGTGCCGCCTGGAGCCTGTCCGATTCGCCTGTTAGAGATAAGATGCCCCGTTGCTGTAGCAAGTGATTTTGGCTTGAAACGGGGCTCTCGCCAATGGAGCTGCCGCTCGCCCCACACGCCGCCCTCCTCTCCTGCGGCTCCGCACCCTTCGTCTTCGGGCTCCGCTCCCACTCCGCCGCTCCGAGCCGCCGCGCCTCGCCGCTCCAAGCCCGCAGGAACAAGAACTACCGGAGCGACGCGGACGCCGGCGGCGCCGCGGAGCCCAAAATCATCACCCTCGGCCGGCCGGGGAAGAGCCGGCGGCGCCGCAACAGGAAGAAGCAGCCGCAGAAGGATGAAGCCGACGACGATGAGGAGGAGGACGACGACGACGAGCGCGACGCGACGATCCCGGAGGTGGTGACGAACCGGATGATGCGGCGCGTGGGGGTGTCGGTGGGCGCGCCACTGGCTCTGGGCGGCGGCTTCTTCCCGGTGTTCTACTACCTCAAGGCGGTGCAGAAGGTGGACGTGCCGACGTGGATCCCCTTCGGCGTGTCCTTCGTCTTCTTCGGCGCCGCGCTGCTGGGGGTCAGCTACGGCATCGTGTCGGCGAGCTGGGACCCCGCCAGGGAGGGCTCCCTGCTCGGCTGGACCGAGGCCCGCCGCAACTGGCCCGTCTTCTGGGACTCGCTCCGGGGGCGCTCGCCTCCTCGCCGGGGATAGGATAGCTAGAGCTAATCAAGGCCAGTAATCCACCCTCTTATCTTTGCTACATTTTATACAGTACTTGTCATGTGGCCATTCTTGCAGAGTTGCTGTAGATGTAGAGTGTTCTTGCGTTGATTTTTTCAGGCTACAACTCGTTCGTCTGATAGTACCTCATTGCATCGATCATGCTACACGTAGGTGACCAGTTCACGCCTGTAGTAAAGATGAAATCAGTGCTGGACTTCAATGGATTCTTTGATCTTGGCATTGCAAATTAGGCTGGGAGACGGTTCATCTGTGCGACTGCTCTGCCAATCCAACAGCACCGCGCCGTCGTCGTGCGGGGCAGCAGCCATTGCTCGGCTCGGCGTTGTTCCTTCTGCGGGAGTCCAATGATGCCGTGCACTCTTACTCTCTTAGTAAGGCAGCCGATGAGCCTGTTGAAATTCGTTCAAACGTTTGTTTAAAATAACACTGTTCAAACACCGTGCACGATTCAATTCGTTTTCTCCTTCTCCTTTCCTTTCCCTTATTGTACTCGTATCTTATTGCCTTTTCTTTCGCGCTGCTCAAACCTGCATATCTTATTGCTAGTCTAATAACGAGCTAGTGACATCGATCTCTTGGCTTTGTCATAAGGATTAAGGGGAACAGACAAAAGTCCATCTACATACAACATTAGTTCACGTGCACGTGAACTAATGTTGTATGTAGATGGACTTGTTGTCTGTTCATGTGGTGAACAAATAAAGGTAACAACCAAGGGATCATTCTGAAATTAGATTATGAAAAGATTTATGATAGAGTTAGTTTCGAGTTTTTGGAAGATCTTTTGTCTTCTAGGGGTTTTGGTGAGAGATGGAGGAGTTGGATTAGACAAGTGGTTAGGGGGGGGGGGTCCAATTTGCATTAGAATCAATGATGAAAATGGCGGTTACTTTCGGCCAGGTAAAGGCTTGAGACAAGGTGACCCTCTATCTCCCTTACTTTTTAACCTCGTTGCTGATGTCTTCACTAGGATGCTAATGAAGGCAGCTACAGAGAGTCTGATACTCTGATCACTGGCCTTTTATCGGAAGTGTGTGAAGGGGGGAATTATCAGCCTTCAGTATGCTAATAACACCCTCCTCTTCCTCCAAAATGATTTGGATAAAGCTAGAAATCTAAAGTGGCTTTTAGTCTGCTTTGAGCAGCTTTCAGGCCTAAAAATTAACTATGACAAAAGTGACCTAATCGCTATTGGTTTGGATGAAGAAAGAGAGAATGATATGGCCAAAATCTTTTGCTGTAAAACTGATCAGCTTCCTTTCAATTACCTTGGTGTGCCTCTACACCATAGTAAGCTGAAGAGAGAGCATTTAGTGGTAGATAGGTTATTAAGAGGATTTCTGGTTGGAAGGGAATACTCCTATACTATGGTGGGAGGCCGACTCTACTAAAATCTTGCTTGGCAAGTATTCCAATTTATTTAATGTCTGTAATTAAGTTTCCAAAGTGGGCCACTAAAACAATTAACTCACAATGAGCCATTTCTTCTGGGGCAACACAGAAGAAAATCACAAGTACCATCTAGCTAATTGGCAATTGGTCTCTCAACAAAAAGAGCTAGGAGGTCTAGGAGTCCATATTTGAAGAACCTTAATATGTGCTTGTTAGCTTCCTGGATCCAGAGATATCACCTAAGTGATTATGTGCTCTGGAAGGATATTGTTGACTACAAATATATGATCAATCACCCTAACATTTTTTGTTGTCTCGACAATGGAACCTCCCCTTTTTGGAAAGGGGTTTTGTGGGCGGCTCAGGCTGCTAGAATTGGCTACTGCTGGAATATTGGTAATGGTCGTAGGGTCAGGTTTTGGGAGGATCAGTGGTTTGGTAGCTCTAGTCTGGCTGTCCAATACTGGCCTCTTTATATCATTTGTAATGAAAAAAGGATAACGGTTGAGAGAGTCTGGGATAATGCCAATTTAAGGCTTACCTTTAGAAGAGCGGTTTCGGAGAGCTAGATGTTGATGTGGGAGGAGTTATGTCAAATAGCTTGTAACATGGTGGATAATGATGATGACATCATTTGGAAGTATGTGTTATATTGTGATCCAAATTCAGCCCCCCACCTCCCACCCCTGGCGCGGTCCGGTTCATATACCCTTTAGGGTTTGCTCCTCGTTGTTTTATTCCTCTTGTAAGCCGCAGTAGGCGTTGCAAACACACAGCCGATGTATCGAAGATTTGCTGGCTGGCGCCCGTGGTTTTTTTCCCTTCCACATTGGAGGGGTTTTCAACGTTAAATCCTCGTGTCTCTTGTGGTTGATCTTGTTGTCCTTCATCGTTTGTTCGCCGTCGATTCTAACAGTATGAGTCTAAAGGTACATATTTGGTTCATTCCCTTTATTCTATTGTGAATTCTAGGAGGGTAATTCTAGTCTATGAGCCTGCAGTTTGGAAGCTAAGTATTCCACCTAGGATACATATTTTCTGTGGTTGCTATCCAAAAACAAACTCCTGACTAGAGACAACCTGGGTAGAAGAAGAGAGCTCGATGATCAAATTTGCTTATTTTGCTGTGAGGCAGAGTCGGTTAACCACCTATTTTTTGAGTGGTGTGTTGCCAAATTGGTTTGGCTGGAAATTTCTGCCATTGTGGGAAGAAGGATTGGGATGGATTTTGAATCCATTGCCCGCTGGTGGGTGAGCAATAATAAGAATGAAAATCTGAATTGTGTCTGTGCTACTGTGCTCTGGGCTCTTTGGAAACTAACGAATGGTTTGTGCTTTTAGGGGAAAACTTGGCGTGGCGAGGAACCAGTACTAGGGGCAGTGGCAAGGATGCTGGACAGGTTGAGGCCTCTGTTCAAGGAGAAAGAGCTCAGAGATGGACTGCTTCATTGGGGCTCTGGCGCAGCTTGGGCCAAGACTGCCGAGAATTGTGTGGATGAACAGTTCAGAGTCGGTGACATCTTCTTCTACGCAGTCCCATCAGGGCTCCGGCGTTGCACCCTATTCCGCAGACTTTTGCCGATCTCTTGTTCTCTTTCTGGTAGCACGAGAGTTGCTCCAGCTAAACTTGTATCGAGCGGGCAGGCTTAAAACACTTCTCTTTCACGCTCTAAAAATCGTGTACAGAAACCTTTTCTCTAAAAAAAAGTTGACCTGACCGCCTCACCGGAGTTCGGCTGTCGATGGGTGGCCGCCGAGGGAGACCCCATTCTACCACCCCTCGCAGTCCTCAGGAACGAGCGCTCTCCTCAGGAACGAGGGCGACGCGAAAGGGACATGGTGGAAGACGAGGAAGGTGTCGATGGGAAAGGGTTTTCGGATAAGGTCGCAGTGCATGTGGTAGAAGCAGACCGGCCGTAGCTGTTTTACCTGTTGGCCTCATGCATCCGCAGGCTGATAGTTCTGACTTCACAAGTCGTCGGTCGTCGCCAACGTGGGCTCCCCGTCGAAGTCTTCGGGCCTACACGGGTCTGCTGCGGCGCCGTTCTCACAACGGCAACAGCCTCGCTCATTGGAGACGTCGTTATAGTAGACTAGTCCAAACAGCTGCAGTCTGACACTATTAGGACAAAATATTTTGGCAATACGACAACTCAGCTATATGAGAAGTGGATGCTTGGAATCCTCGCAGCACAGCATGGTCAGGCGGTCAGCGAAGCAGCAATGGGAAGCTCCGAGCTCTCGCACTCGGTGTTCTCCCTTGCTCCATTCCTTCTCCTCCTCGCTGCCCTGGCCGAGGTGGCCGGCGCTGAGCTCGCCACTTTCATCGTCCACGTGCAGCCTCAGGAGGGGCAGGTGCTCGCTTCCGCCGCCGATAGGCACGCCTGGTACAGGTCGTTCCTGCCCGAGGACGGCCGGCTCGTCCACGAGTACCGCCACGTCGCCAGCGGCTTCGCGGCCCGGCTGACCCGGGAGGAACTCGACGCGCTGTCCGCGGTGCCCGGCTTCGTGGCCGCGGTCCCGGACGAGACGCACGAGCTGCACACGACGCACACGCCCCTCTTCCTCGGGCTGGACGCCCACCAGGCCCAGATGGCCAACCGCAGCTCCGAGCGCGGCGCCGGGGTCATCGTCTGCATGCTCGACACCGGCGTCTTCCCGACCCACCCCTCCTTCGCCGACGACGGCATGCCGCCGCCGCCGCCCAGGTGGAAGGGGCGCTGCGACTTCACCGGTGGCGCCGTGTGCAACAACAAGCTCATCGGCGCCCGCTCCTTCATGTCCAACGACTTGCGGGTTCAGCCGGTCGACGACGCCGGGCACGGCACCCACACCGCGAGCACGGCCGCGGGGGCCGTCGTGCCAGGCGCGCAGGTCCTCGGCCAGGCCGCGGGTGTCGCCGCCGGGATGGCCCCCCGCGCGCACGTCGCCATGTACAAGGTGTGCAACGAGACGAACTGCCTCAGCTCCGACATCCTCGCCGGCGTCGACGCCGCAGTGGGTGACGGCTGCGACATCATCTCCATGTCTATCGGCGGGCTGTCGAAGCCGTTCTACCGCGACACCATGGCCATGGGGACGTTCGCCGCCGTCGAGAAGGGCGTCTTCGTCGCCATGTCAGCTGGCAACTCTGGCCCGAACGTCAGCTCCGTGACCAACGAGGCGCCGTGGATGCTCACCGTCGCCGCGAGCACAATGGATCGCTCGATTCGCTCGACGGTCCGCTTGGGGAACGGCGTCCTCCTCGACGGCGAGTCGGTCTACCAGCCGCACGTCCCGGACTCCACCTTCTACCCGTTGGTCTACGCTGGCGCTAGCGGGAAGCCGTACGCCGAGTTGTGCGGCAACGGCTCGCTGGACGGCTTGGACGTCGGCGGCAAGATAGTGCTCTGCGAATACGGGAGAGGGCCGAGGCAAAACATCTCGAGGATCTTGAAAGGCGCGGTGGTGCGGAGTGCCGGCGGCGCCGGCATGGTCTTGCTGAACACATTCGCCCAAGGCTACACCACGCTCGCCGCCGCGCATGTCCTCCCGGCGTCGCACGTCGACTACGCTGCCGCCGCCGCCATCAAGTCCTACGTCAGTTCCACGGCGAACCCCACGGCACAGATCCTCGCCGGGGGAACAATACTCGGCACGTCGCCGGCTCCATCGATCGCCTTCTTCTCCTCTCGCGGGCCTAGCCTCCAGAACCCCGGCATCCTGAAGCCTGACATCACGGGCCCCGGCGTGAACGTGCTCGCCGCGTGGCCGTTCCAGGTAGGTCCGAAGACGGCGCCTCCTCCCCTCTCGGGACAGACCTTCAACGTCGACTCCGGCACGTCCATGTCGGCGCCCCATCTCAGCGGCATCGCGGCGTTCATCAAGAGCAAGCACCCCGATTGGTCGCCGGCGGCGATCAAGTCGGCGATCATGACCACCGCCGACGTCACCGACCGTGCCGGCTACCCCATCCTCGACGAGCAGCGCGAGCCGGCCGGCTTGTTCGCCACCGGCGCCGGCCACGTCAGCCCGGAGAAGGCCGCGGACCCTGGCTTAGTCTACGATATCGCCGCTAGCGACTACATCGGCTTCCTCTGCGGCCTCTACAACAGTCAGAACGTCTCGGTGATCGCGCGAAGGCCCGTCGACTGCTCGGCCGTCGCGGTGATCCCGGAGAGCATGCTGAATTACCCGTCGATCTCGCTCGCGTTCGAGCGCACGAGGAACTGGGGCACGCCGGTGACGGTCGAGCGCACAGTGAGGAACGTCGGGGAGGTGCCGGCGGTGTACTACGCGGCGGTCGACATGTTCGACGGCGATGTGACCGTCGACGTAGCTCCACGGGAGTTGGAGTTCTCCGAGGAAAACCAGGAGCAGAGGTTCGAGGTGGCCGTGTGGGCGAGGCGGAATGGCGCCAAGGTGGTGCAGGGCGCGCTCCGGTGGGTGTCAGACACGTACACCGTCAGGAGCCCCATCTCCATCTCCTTCCTCTGATACCACTCCTGTATCTTCATCTTTTTTTTTAAAAAAAAAGGATTTTTATTCCATTCAATCCCACTACACATTCTTCGCCTTGGCTGCCACTAGCTAAGTCCTACGGGGCGTGTTTAGTTTAGTTTAATGACAAGCATCGCCATGTCACAGTCTATGCGTGACTGTTGTTTGGTTCTTGTTAAATGCCTTATAGGCACCATATCCTATAGAAACCAATATCCTTATGCAAACTTTAGAAACTCCAACAGAGGCTACTGGATCCCCATCCGAGGGCACCGATCCGAGCTGGGCACTTTTTCATTTAGGCGCCCGCCTCACCCCCCCTGGCCTGCTCCTTTCGCAAAAAAACCCCCTAACGCCTCCGTTCCGTCTGGGCGAGGAAGCGCCGTTCCGCTTCCGTTTCCTCGGTGCGAGGCGAGCGAATCACCCCGGCCTAGGTCTTCCGCCGGTGGACTCATCGCCTCCCTCGGCTCGCCGCCTCCCTCAGTCCCCCGCCGGCTGCCTCGGGACGCCGCCTCCTCCCTCGAGCTGCCGCCGCCGCCGTCGGACCGTCGCCTCCCTCAGGCCGCCACCTCCTCCGTCGGGTCGCAGCGTACTCTCTGGAGCCGCCGCCTCTGGAGCCGCCGCCTCCCTAGAGCCGCTGCCATGTCTGCTTTGCTAGCTGAACCTTGTCTCCACCAAATGTGTTCTGTCATTTGAAATGATGAGATTGATTTATGTTCAGTCCATTTGTAAAATAAGAAATGATGAGATGTAATTGTGTTGTGTCATTTGAAGAGATTTAGATTGAATTGTATTCTGTAATGACAATGACTCAAGTGCAATCAAAATTGGTTGAATATTCAGAACAAAATTGGTTGAAATTGGTTTAAACAACCAACTAAGCACGAGAGCAGGGTTCAAATGTTAAAGCATTATCTTTATGGTGGTTTGGCATAATTAATGAGTCATTCTCAGACATACTCAGAGAAAGAAATAATTTTCTCAATAACCGTAGAGAAGTAGTTTTCAAGATTTAGAGCAGTATTTGTTTAATGACATGAGAGTAAAAGTAATACTACAATTTCAGCTCACTCAACCTGACATTCTGACCTTATTCAATTTTTCATTCCTATCTCCAACTCTAGCATGCATTTGTCCCTGCAACATTCTAGTGTACAGAAGTTGAGCAAGGTTACCAACAAGTCATTAGAAACAACTCAAAAAGAGACTACTACAAATGGAATATTTGAAGTAGAAACCAATGCACCAATCCAGCTTTCACTGATCAGGGTCAGTGTTCAGATATATGCCTAGCTGGACCAATCGGTCACCACTGCCCACAATTAATTATATGCTCACCATTGCTAAGAAATGTGAGAGATTTAGCCTCAAAATGATCAGAAAGGAATTAAATCAGATGGGCCTCCAATCTGCAGAGCATGAAAAACATAAATGACAAATGTGTCTCCTTCACATTTCACATTCAGTAAATGAGTCCAACTGTTCTGAAACTGATAGTGAAGCAAACTCAAATACAAATATGGTTCACAACTCACATTTAAATAATTATTACAAATTGGCTCACCTAGTAGCAATAAGTTTACACTAATTTGAAATGTAAAAGCATGGTCCTAGTAGCAAGGTAACCTACAGAACATTGTTTGGGCAATTGCGTGTATCATGATCCACTAGTTGCTTGCATTTTCGACACTTCCTTTTTTTTAGGCTCCTTCTTATCCTTGCTCCTCCTAATTCTTTTGGATCTCCCTTTCGACCTAATATCGTTTGGTGGATGTATATCGACTTCAGTTGGAATTCTATTACCCAGGAAAGATTCATATTCTTCTTGTTTATCAACTCTCGTAGCAGGCGTGATCTTCTGGAGAGGTTCTACTAGGTTCGATAAACTAGAATATAAAAAGCCCATCCCTTGTTCAGAGGTCTTGGCCATTTGGATAATATCTTCAAACTTGTTGTGTGATTCTGAAATCTTTTTCCGCATTGCCACCTCCCTTGGATCCTTCGGCTTTTCATCCAGTAGGTTACCTTCATCATCATAGAATAGTTCCTTGTAAAATTGAAGTGCTCATTAAGACTGAAGTGCTCATTAAGACTGATAGTATAAAACAAAAAAGGGGTTGTACAGAATGAAACAAAAATACCAAAGGAAAAAAATTGTATGAGCAGATAAGAAAATCACTCGATGCCTAGCAATTGTTCTAAGCTGTTAAGGAAATAGTAGATGAACTTACTGTTGTCCTCAAATATTGTGGTGTGCTTGGACGTCTAGGGTGGGCTTCAACTCCGACGTCGACGGTAAAGCCAGCATGATCATCCACTGCATGCACGCAGCCAAGTTAGTAGTGATCAGATTGATTTTGATCAAAGAAAGCAATGCCGGCATGAATGGATGCACTACCAACGCTGAAGTTCGCGTCGCGGGCGGCCGCCGGCTCCATGGCGGACAGCAGCTCCATGGCGGCGAGCAACTCCATGGCGGACGTTCGGCTTTGAAACACAGGAGCGACCAGGCTGTTGGAGTTGGCGTTGATTCCCGATGATGCATCTCCCAACTCCATGGCGTTGCGGGTGGGCGCCGGCTCCATGGCGGACGGCGGGACCACGAACGAGCTCGTACCCGAGGGAGGCGGCGTTGCATGAGTCGCGGCACCCAGAACGTCGCCTAGGGCAGGCACGTTCCGTGACTCCGCCAGTCCGCCGCCCTTCTCGCCACGGACAACACCTAGGGCTTCGTTCTTCCTGGAGCTCGAGGGCCGGCGGCACGTAGGCCAGTGCTGGAGCTCGAGGCCGGTGGCACCTAGGGCAGTGCTGGAGCTCGGCGGCAACTAGAGCAGGAAGCGGCGTCACCTGTGCCTCGTCTCACGGATCGGCAGAGAAGCCGAAACAAATCATGCGACACTCGTGACGGAACGGCGGGAAACGGGACGGGACGGAACGGAACGGACGGGGTGGAACGGAACTGACAGAGGGGGGATTTTTGACAAAATCGCAGGCCAGGTGGGGGGATGAGGCGGGCGCCTAAATGAAAAAGTGCCCAGCTCGGATCGGTGCCCTCGGATGGGGATCCAGTGGCTTCTGTTGGAGTTTCTAAAGTTTGCACAAAGGTATTGGTTTCCATAGAATATGGTGCCTAAATTATATTCTGATCCACCTGTCATGGACTCATTGTTTTGACAAGTGGTGTCGAAACAATTGTTTTTTTTGTTCGCGAAAGGGAAATTATCCATACAGTCACACACCCACGTTGAGAAAGAAGTTTGTCGATGCGCTGTAATGTTGGTCATCATCCAAATATGGCCCTAATCGAATCAAATAAGTGACCGTACTTCTAAGAGCAAACCTAGAGTTCCTGATGGAAAATTTCAAAAATATTATGAGCCCATTACGGCTACCATTTTGTACCAGGATGATCGAGGAGTGCTATGCAAGATGTAATGAGTTAGACTCGAAACCTAAACTGCAGTTGGTCTCTTGATGTAGAGGCCGGATCTTGTATCCGTTGTCTAAAAAAAGACTCGAAACCTAAGCGGCTAAACCCGCACCCCAACAGAAGCTCTCTCTGCGACTCCAAATGTAGACTCCTCTGAATTGTACCTTAAAATACACCAAATCCTACTATCCTGCGCTGTTTCTCGCCTGATCCTTGTGACGGAAAACTGCAATCAGCTAGTATCCTCTGAAATCTGAACTGGCTGCGGCAGCGGTTCGATCTCTCCCGTCCTGTCCGCAACTCGCCACACCCCCGTACCTTGTATCTGATGGACTGAAGATTCCCAGAATGCCAGTAGAACTCACCCTCGACAGCAGCCGTGGTAGACTGGTAGTCGAGGGGGCGTCTATTCCTCGCTCGCGCGAGCTCGCGCCGAGCTGTCGCAGCTACGCTCCGCCCCCCGCTCCCCCGCCTTCCTCCGCCTCCCAGGCTCCGGCGCCGCCCTCGGCGCCTCCGCCGCCGCCCTCCGCCGCCGCCTTCCCTAACCGAGCTCGCCGCCGCGCGCCGCCGCCTTCTCCTCGCCCCCGCCGCCGGCCCCGCCCACCGGTTATCCGGCCCCGCCCGGCCGGCGGCGCTACCGCGCCGCCGCGCCCTCCGCCGGTCGATCCGCCGCCACCGCCTGGCCGCCGCCGCCCCCGACCCCTCCTCTATTGCCGGCGGCCATGGAGCCGCCCCGCCCCCCAACAACCCGAAATGATAAGGCCGCCACCGCCCTCCACCACCCCGGCCGCCGGCGACCTCGCCGGCGGCCGCTCCGCCCACCTACCACCCCTCCCCGGCCACCCCTCCCCTTCCCCTAGCTCGCAACCCCCGCCGGCGGGCGCTCTCCCCTCCCCTGCTCGAGGAAGACGATGAACAGGGCGAGCCGGGGGCTTCTGCGATGCGGCGCGATGAAATCGCGCGCGCTATGAATAGATCTCCCGGTAGTCGATGGAGTAGACGGCAACGGCCACGCTCGCGAGTGCAAAACTTTAGTGAAGTAGGACCAGTAACTGTAAGACACCCTGAGCGGCAGGCCGGTGGCGCATAACTTTGAACGTTTCATGAAGGCCCAGCGGTGGTGGTGCCGGCCGGTGGGCGGGGCCGCGAGGGTGATCTCCCGCTCGCGGGCCTTAATAATGACGGCTGAACGGCGGCGACCCACGGACTCCGAGCCCAACAGATGAAGGCGGCGGTCTGTTTGCTGGTGGGTGGGCTGGGTCACATCCGATTACAAATTACTCCAGCAGTAGTACTACAGTAAGCAGAGCCCAAATGACATTCATGTTGACTCGGCATCCAAATCGCTCGCTCGGAAATCGTAACCCAGCTGAAATTATATATTTGGAAAAAAAAAACAATCGTGCAAATGGAGCGTTTCCGTACCACAAGAACCCTCGGGGTTGAGAGATTTGTGTCGGTCGGTCAAATCCCGAGAACACATGACCCCCCACCGGCAATCCTGCAGCTCGTAGCTCCTGATCCGAGCTAGCGCCATTAGATCACTTTGCAGGGCTGCAATCCAGCGGCCAATGCAAATCTCATCTCGTCCGGGGCAGTTGAAACGCAGCCCGATTATAAATAATAAAACCCTAAACCCTCCGAGATCCAGATCCGTGCTACGCGGGCTCTCGCAGATCACCAACGGAATAAACAAGAGTGCAACCGACGCGAGCTATCAATGTTCGCCTCCCTTCCTTAAACAAGAGAAGATCCAAGGAAGGAGCGAGCTAGAAATCAATGCGAAATCGATCACTTGCTCCCTACTACTCCTGTGTGTAGATGCTGTGGGGTATAGAGTGTCTCGGATCCTCGGTGGCCTTGAGCCCGCCGCCTGCGCTCCACCGACGCAACCGCCATGAATAAACTGGCTAGCTACTCCAGGGGCAGAGCCGGTATGGCGACCTGCCCCTGGCCTATACTCCAGCAGTGTCAGTGTGGGCTCGCGGTGGACGGTGGGTTCAGCTCTGCCCCATTCCAATTCCTAATTCCATGTGGCCGTCGCCACCATACGAGCGAGGCCGTACCAGCTGCCGTGTGTGCCCTGCTCCCCGCCGCCAATCGTGCTAAGCTGTAGCTGTAGCAGGTGGTGCTCTTCCCGATGAAGCGCCTAGAAAGCCACTCATCTCGCATTGCTTTCTTTGCTGCATACATACAGTTGTTGTTGTTGTTGTATTGGTGATGTGATGACGAGAGTCTCGCGTGTTCAGAACTTTCAAGTTACCTACCCGCCCGATAAATGCTCTCGTGACGTGCCGTACGGAAACCGATCTCCAAAGAACTCTAAATTTAAGCATGTTTGATCTGAAGCAATTTGAGAATAGGTAACATACTAGAAAAATTTTCCTGGGTAAGTGTGTAGAGAAAAATGTGTGCTGATTTGCGAGAGCAGTCTGTATCCTAAAATTGGACGTTACACAGTGCGTGCTCAATCCTGGGTGAAAGGACGTCTCCTAGTACTGATTGATGCTCTGCTACCGGTACCGGTGCCGCGCCGTTTCCAACGAATGCGCTGTGATCTATCGCGTCTCGCAGCGGCAGCGCCCAAGGAAGGGAGGACGCGCACGTACGATCATCGTCGCCTTCTCTTCCGTTCCGTTGTCTTTCGAAAGAAAAAAAAAATCCATGGGCATTCATCAGCGCGTGCCCACCACGTACGTACGGATTCATTCATCCATCTGCCGGCGCGGCACGCGTACACGCACGCTCTCGAGCAAGCAAGCGACATGGTGATGCTGCCAGCTGCCTTGGCTTCCTAACCACAAGCTAGCGGCGCTTTTAACGAACAAGGAGCCCTCGATCCCGCCTGATTCCGCGCGCGCGCAGGGCCAGCAGCGAGACCTGGCGCAGACACAGGCGCGGCAGCGCGTGTGCGTCGTCATCCATCCCGCCCGTGCTTTTCTCAGGTTGGCAAAGGGGGGGCCGCGCTTTCGGCGCCATCGGCGTCGCTTGCCAGTTGCCATCGCCACGGCTGCGGCTGCGGCTGCGGCCTGCCTCGGCGGCCCGTGGACGCGACACGCGCATGTGACCGCGAACCCAGGCGCGGCGGCGGCAGCGCGCCAGTCACAGTGTGTGTACGTACGTGAGACTGTGAGAGATGCTGCTCTCCGGTGGTCCGGTCCGGCCGACGGCCGCCCTCCGTCTCTTTCCCACGGCGCGGCTGGGCTCGGAGGCCCCTCGGATTTCAGTCAATGATCTGACCATTTGTTGCGTTGCGTTGCGCCCTCTCCTCTGCTGGCGGGCGCCTACACGTGATGGTACCAATCCTAGTATATCCGCGGTAGAAATACAATACTACAATGGATGCGGAACAGCAGGAGAGGCCCACGTGGAAATGGGGATGGGGCTAACTGTCTGAGACTATCCACACCCCATCTCCTCTACATTTCAACTCTAAAAAGAATATTCCTGTCTGGTCAGCGAGATTCTCCCCCCTACACCAACTTATCCCGCACTCCATCTACTCCAGATTTTTACTCCATACCCCACCATCAATTACTTTATATTATAAACTCAACCACCCCTCCCTTCCCCACTCCGCCCATGGCAGCGGCGAGCTCTGCCCTCGGCCCCACGTGATCTGCGCGCGGCGGCCGCGTCCGAGCTCCGCCCCACGCGCGTTCGCGCCGGCCACGAGCTCCGCCCGCGCCGCCGCCGCCCTCCGGGCCGGCCGCGCGCCCGTGCCCTCCGCGACGCGGCCTCGCTCGGGCCGGCGGTGCCGCCCCTGCCCTCCGCGACGCGGCCTCGCTCGGGCCGGCGGCGCCGCCCCTGTCCTTCGCGTCGTCGCCGTGCTCCGGGCCCGCGGCGCCGCCCCTCCCCTCTGCGTCGTCGCCGTGCTCCGGGCCGGCTGCGCGCCCCTCCCCTCTGCGCTGCGGCCTCGCTCGGGCCGGCGGCGCCTCCCCTGCCTTCCGCACCGCGGCCTGGCTCGGGACGGCGCCGCCGCCCCTGCGCTCCGTGTCGTTGCCGTGCTCCGGGCCCGCCTCCGCCGACCATCGTCCGGGGTCACCTCGTCATCCGCCTCCCGGCCCTCTCCTCTTTCCATTGGAGCGCAGGAGGATGCGGCCGTTGTGGGGCCCACAGCGGCACAGTGGATGGGGTGGACGCCGTACATGCGCTGCAGATGGAGGGGTGGGGCATTTCCCCAACCAATGGAGGGAGCGTAGAGTAGTGGGCTGCATTGATATCAACTCTAAATAGCAACTCTAAATGTTTGGGGGAGCACTGGAGGTGTGGGGTGCGGATAGTCTGATCGACCTGTCCACTTGGGGCGACACGCGACCACTGCCCCATGTGCCCAGCCCTGGAACACGGATCGCTGTGACTGTGAGCTGCCCAGCCCATGCTGCTGCTGTAAACAACGTTCAGCTGCTGTTTTTTTTTTGAATAAAACGTTCAGCTGCTGTTACCGAACGAACCTGCAGCTGTCACTAGCTTCATGGACCGGGTTCGATCGCTTTGAATTATTTTTTGAAGAAAAGATCGCTTTGGATTTGCTAATTGAGTTCCATTCCATCCATCCTCCCTCTCCGCCTCCGAATAATATCTTCTCCATCTTTTCCTATGGTCCAGCAAAGCGACGCAGCAGCGCCGAAGGGATCACAGGCAGACGCGCCCAGGGCGTGGTGGTCCACCTCACCTCCACCAGGCGCCGCTCGCTCCAGTGTACGGCCGTGATGACATACTGTGCGTCCGTAGTATGGCCTTGTTTGGTTTTGCAACAATCCTAGCGTGCACGCTTCCCAAAAAAACTCAAATGCATAGTATACTAAATGAAGTCTATTTGCAAAAAAAAATTTAGAGATGAGTATAACTTTTCGCGACGAATCTAATGACGATATTTAATCGATGATTTGCTACAGTAATGCTACAATAACCATTCTCTAATCGTGCGGTCAAATGCCTCATTAGATTCTTTAGAGTCACTAGCGCGGGGTTCTGAAGTTGATTTTGTAAATTAGGTTTGTTTGACACCGTAATTAGCGGTCAAAATAACACGAGGATAAAACCAAACAAAGTCAATGTATATACTGGTTGGTTGTATGCTGTTACTGCTGATGCGTGATGAGGTCCGCCATCCCAGGCGCTCTGTCCGATCCGCTTGCACCGCGCGCCCGGATGACGCGAGATATACGCTGCGCACACGGCAGCCGTACGCGTCCATGTCGTCACGGCCTCGTCCCCGGCCCGTTCCCGTTCCCGAGAGGCACCAAACACAGGGGAGCGTCATCCCCGCCGCTACCTGTGCAAGCGTGTCGTGAGCAGGGTTTTATTTCCCAACCGGTTTCCGGTAACCGCCGGGCTCCGGTTCCGGTTTACCGGACCGGTTTGACCGGTTACCGGTGGAAACCGGTTGAATTCAAATTCAAATTCAAATAAATTCAAATTTTTCCGTGCAACCGGTTCCGACCGGTTTACCGGCCGGTTTGACCGGTTTACCGGCCGGTTTTACCGGTTTACCGGTCGGTTTGACCGGTTTGAAATTCAAAAGCTCCCGTGCAACCGGTTTACCGGCCGGTTTTACCGGTTTACCGACCGGTTTGACCGGTTTACCGGCCGGTTTGACCGGTTTGATCGGTGGGCCTTCATGGGCCGGTCCATTTTTTTTCTTTTTCTTTTTTGATTTAACTTTAAATTCCCACAAACTATACTAAATGAATGAATTTTTGAGAAAATTTGACACCATTAGATTCATCACACCTTGAAGTATTTTTAGGAATTTTTTGGGAATTTTTCATTTTTTGAATTCAAATTTAAAATTTGAATTTTGGCCGGTTGGGTACCGGCCGGAACCGGAACCGGACCGGACCGGTTTGACCGGTAACCGGTCAAACCGGACCGGTTCCCACCGGTTTGGTTAACCTTGGTCGTGAGTCGTGACCGACACCGGATGGCCGTGGAGCGGCAGCAAGGAAGCGCACACATGCTGAGCATGCGCGGGCGGGCGCCGAAAGGGACGGGCACGGCACGGGTGGGTGGGTGGCGCGCACGCACGCGCGCCATTACACGGCGCGCGGGGGCTTGGACACTTGGTTTGGTTCGGATCACGGGGGCCTGCCCCGGGTTGGCCGTTCCCCTGCCCCCACTACCCACCCTCTCAACCGTCTTCCCCACTCGAAATCGCCACCTTTTCCTTCCTTGTTGAAATCCATCGATCACCTAGCTAGCTTTATGAAAGCCCCCAACACGTTTATGCTTTTGTTGAGGTTTCTGTAGATGGGATATACGTGGTGTGGTGCCCAGGGTTTTATTTCCCAACCGGTTTCCGGTAACCGCCGGGCTCCGGTTCCGGTTTACCGGACCGGTTTGACCGGTTACCGGTGGAAACCGGTTGAATTCAAATCCAAATTCAAATAAATTCAAATTTTCCCGTGCAACCGGTTCCGACCGGTTTACCGGCCGGTTTGACCGGTTTACCGGTCGGTTTGACCGGTTTGAAATTCAAAAGCTCCTGTGCAACCGGTTTACCGGCCGGTTTTACCGGTTTACCGACCGGTTTGACCGGTTTACCGGCCGGTTTGACCGGTTTGATCGGTGGGCCTTCATGGGCCGGTCCATTTTTTTCTTTTTCTTTTTTGATTTAACTTTAAATTCCCACAAACTATACTAAATGAATGAATTTTTGAGAAAATTTGACACCATTAGATTCATCACACCTTGAAGTATTTTTAGGAATTTTTTGGGAATTTTTCATTTTTTGAATTCAAATTTAAAATTTGAATTTTGGCCGGTTGGGTACCGGCCAGAACCGGAACCGGACCGGACCGGTTTGACCGGTAACCGGTCAAACCGGACCGGTTCCCACCGGTTTGGTTAACCTTGGTGGTGCCTCGGCCAGGGTAATGTCGCTGCTGGGGCGCTTGCCGTGTCCTCGCCGACGCTGACAAGTTGCGCCGCCATACGAGTCTTCGCTACACTTGTGGTCACCTAGAACAAGCCCTTGTTTAGTTGTAAAATTCAAAATTCCAAATCTATCACATCGAAAGAGAATTTTACATGCATGAAGTATTAAATCTAGATGAAATAAAAAAATAAATTGCATAGTTTGCTTGTAAATTGCGAGACGAATCTAATGAGTCTAATTAGACTATGATTAGACACTAAATTGCTATAGTAATTGCTACAGTACACATGCTTTAATGATGGATTAATTAGGCTCATTAGATTCATCTCGTAGTTTATAGACAAGTTCTGTAATTAGTTTTATAATTAGTCAATGTTTAATACTTAAAATATGTAAAGATTCCATTTCAGAAAATTTACGAACCCAACTAAACAAGACTGAATTGAATGGCCTGTGTCCGTTCACAGTCACAGTTACAGCACAGGACTGAATCCATCGTTTCACCGAAACCTACACAACAACCCAAATCCGGTCACCTTTAGTCCTTTACTGATCCTGAAAGATGCTTTCCCTTGTACTGCTTGCGGGTACATGGTATTGGTAGGTGAGTAACGAACTCGTCAGCCGTGAGCCCGTGACAGGGTGTGGTTGTACGCAGGGAGCGTCGCCAAGAATTGGGGGGCACTTCAGGCTCAGGTGGCAATGCGCATCCTGCTGACCGTAACGTCAAACATCGCTTTCGTGTCCTTGGCCTACTAATCACTACAACATGCAGGAAGATGACTGAAAAAGACACGCATTGGGGACTTTGGGTACGAGTAGTTTTTTAAAAAAAGTAAAAATAAAAGCGGTCTTGATCGTTAAAGGAGCACGGGATCATCACAGGAGCATATAGAAAGCTTAGCTCTTAAGCTCACTAGTTTGTTTCGTGCTACCCAAACTTGCGCTATTAGAGAATCTGCATGCATGGAGCACTAAATGAAGTTTATTTGCAAAACTTTTTTATGAATGGGTATAATTTTTCGTGACGAATCTAATGACGGTCATTATTTGATGTTTGACTACAGTGATGCTATAGTAACCATCCTCTAATCGTGCGGTCAAAGGCCTCATTAAATTCATCTCGCGAAGTAGTGCAGGGATTGTGGAGTTATTTTCGTAAACTGCCTTTATTTAGTATCTCTAATTATTGGTCAAAATTTGCGCTACTTGTTGTGGCAGAACCGCCTAAATTATCCCGGCTCAAGTGCGTAAACCATCACCATAAAGGCAACATTAGCTTAAACGCACTTCAAACGGAACAATTTTTGGTCTGTCGGGTAACGTCCCGATACAACCACCGATTCTCGGATCGAACAAGCATACCCCGCACGAAGGCGAGTTCAGAGATATTACAACCACACTTTTACAACACAGGCATATTAAAGATTACAAACCAGTTCAAAAGATTATTACAAAAACCAACTTAAGTAAAACAGTTATTCAAGCCATGATTATAAGTTCAGAGTCTAAACAGCGGAAGATGAAACACGATCTCTACGACACGTCGCCAAAAGTATACCAAGCTAGCCCAAGCCGGGTATCACTCGTCATAGTCATTGCCGGCCGAAGACGTATCCCATTCTACGGACCAGCCAGGAGGCAACGAGCAAGGATAGGTCAAGCTAGCGACCTGATCCTCAAAAGTCATACCTGAAAAAGGGTTTTCAACAGCAAGGCTGAGTATTCTAATACTCAGCAAGACTTAACCGACAACGGGTATAAGTAGCCCACCTTAGCTAGATTATGCAAGGCATTGTAAGGCTCTGGTTTTCCTTTGCTGAAAAGCAATAAAGAGTAGGTCCTTACTTTCAAGTTTTAGCTGCAAGATTCTAGTTGATTAACCATTCTATGTAAGTATCTACTAACCATTCATGGTGAAACTTATAAGCAAACATCAAGATTAATAAGAATATTGTTGCTCTTATTACTCTGTGTGGCAAAGAGATCAAGCAGTCTCATTTCATCGTGAGAGGCGGACGATTCTGAATCGAAATTCAACCTTGCAAGGGTAACCTAGCACACACGTCTGGAATACCGTCGGGTCATTCCCAAACAACCGTTAACCTTTCTTTCCGGCTTGTGGATAGTGCCACTCTCCCCGACTACAGGGCTCCAAGGCCGAACCTTGTCCCTAGAAGTCGTAGTGTTGCGCAACATAAAATAAAACCTATCCCTACTGAGAGAGTGGGAGGTATATCCACTCCCCGGTCCAATCGGCTACTAGGCTTGCCGCGTACCATATTTACGGCATGTGACTAGTACTTTCAAAAACTTAACCAGCACTACCACACACCGCGACCTTAGCAAGTTTATCAACACAGACGGGGTATCACATAAGGTCATGATATCGAGCACAACCCCGTCCGTAGTCCTTATATTGATAACAGAAAGTAAACAGGAAATTCCTATAAAGCTCGCGAGTGACAGGCGATCACTCGACTTTTACCGTTCCTATAAGCTTAGCAATTACTCGAACTCAAGTCTAGTGTTCAGTACATTGGTTCCTAGGATCATGCATCTAGGTTTTCAATTCAACTCCTATGAACTGTAAATGCACAAGTAAAATAATACAGTAAATGAAATTAATTTGAAGTATAGGTTATGTCCGGGGCTTGCCTTCTCGGTAGTTGTTAACTATTTCAGCGCTAGGCTCTTCCGAACTTTGGTTCGGGGCTTCAGTTAGTTCCGCAGTGTTCACTTGAGCTTCGAGATCACCTCCGTCAGAATCCGGAATCAACTCGTACGTCCCGTCTGACAAGGTAGTCGTATCTATATGTAATGCAAGAACAACATTATAAATAAACATGGGCAATCGTTTATAGAGTAGTTAAATAACAAATTTAACTACACAAGGCATCATGATCAACAGCACAAAAGAAGTTAACTAACTTCATAAAATGAGTGGTGGTGATTTCCTATACAATTAAGTCATGGTTTGTAAATAAATCAACAACTCAAAGTAAAAAATAGTAATAAAATCTACCAAAATTACACTAAACAGAACATGAACAAAGTAATCTACCCTACAAAAATCATATGAAGACATGTAACCATTTAATCACAATAAATCATTTATGCAGGCAACACCTAGCACAAGCTTGAATTATACAGACTAAAATATAGCAAAGTAGAAGCTCAAAAATTAACAGGAGATCTACACAGGTAAGATCTATCTACTGTGAATTTTTCATGATTTTATCTACACCGAAATAATTCTGAGAAAATAAATAAAACAGACAACAGATTAGCAAGATTTATATTTTAGCCCCTGATCTAGCCATGAACTAAGGCTCAAACTTCCTGGACAAGCTAACACACTCCAGAAGAACACTCAGGAATATTTTCATGATTTATTAAGAACAGAAACTATTTACCATGAATAAAGTCTATTAAACAAATATTAAATCAAATAAATAGCTACAACAAAGAACTGATCATGAAATTTTTATAGTAAAGCTAGTGTAACAAGAGTAAACTACCACCAAAATTTCAAAGCAATACAAGCTTTCAAGCATCAGATAAGAAAAAGATTAAAGAACAAGTAGTTATACACCTAGTAACACAAAACAACATCTACAGCAAAAACTTGCAACTAAGGCCTAACATATTCTGGTTCTACTGCATAGAGCTCTTCAAGAGGATTCCAAAACATCAAGATTTGCTATTTTACGAATTTTCTACGAATTGATCTAGAATTTCAAAGTTCACTGAAAAATATTACAAAGCAGTCCTTAGTGCACTATTCACATGAGTCTAGGTCTATTCAAATAACACCCTGAAGTTTTGTTTCTTCCACCCCGAGGTCCTTGGACCGGGTCAGAGAGAGGGGGCGGCGGTTGACCGGCGATTTCCCGGCGAGGGGCTCACCGGCGGCGAGAGTGGAGGGGTGCGTGAGCTTCACGGGTGCAAGGCGCACCTCTGGGTGGCCTAGGGTCGCGGGGAGAGGCTCGGAAGCGGCGGCTCGGCGGAGCAGGGCGGGTTGGCGGCGGAGGCGAGCGACGGCGAGGGTGCTCCGGTGAGGATTGGGCGAGGGGAAACGGTCTGGGAGTTGCGCGAGGGTGAGGCGCGGCTAATGGTGGGGGATGTAGGGGTGGAGCGGGTCTGGGTTGGCGGCTCCGCGGTGGGGTGGAGCTCGCCGGGGTTCAAGCGGGGCGGCGGCGGCGTTCTGCGGCGTGGGAGCGAGGAGAGCGAAGAAGGGCGGTAGGAATTGGTCTCTGGGGTATTTGTAAGCCCAGGGCGCTCGCTAGAAGGGGACGGCGCGCTCTGCAGCGGCCGTTCCACGGCGGCGTCGCGGTGGCGGCCGTCGGGGAGATTCTGGGCGCGGCGGGGGTGCGTGGCGAGGGGTGGAGGCTCCAGCGCGAGGCAACAGGAGGGGGAGGAGCTCGCCGGCGACGCGTGGGAGCCAGCGCACGGCGAAGTAATGGCCGGGAAAGCCGGGAAGGCGCTCCACGGCGGCGCTGTCGGTGGCCGGCGGCGAGAAGCAGAGCAGGGAGGGGGAGATGGTCATAAGGGCGATTTTGCAATTTCCAAAAGTTCCAGGGACTAAATTGTAAACCAGCGATAACTTTTAAACCAAAGCTCAAATGGAAAAGTGCCCAACATGAAAGTTGTTCAAAATTTCAAGATCTACAACTTTGATGTTGTGCAAAAATTTATTTGGCCAAAGCTTCAAGAGCTAAAATTAAAATTGTTGAAGGGATTTTGAATTCCAGGAAAATTGTCTTTTTCAACGTAAATTCACTACAAACATAGACTTACAAACAAAATTGGTTGCCCTGCAATAAATGCACTGAAATTTTGCACAAACACCCTCCATAAAAGCTATAAACACAAATAACTATATAAAGGACCTTGCATAAAATCATAATTACACATATAACCTTTCATAATTACAAAAAGATCCTTTTTAAGTAATTCAAGCACATGATGCATAGCAAACCTACACCATTACTGTGCAGGCACCTAATTAAAATACTGTGTAAACACCCGGGGTGTTACATGCTACTCATCAAACCAAACGTGTTGCCCCGTTTGGTTTCTTCCACGCTATTCTACGCTAGAGAAGAATCTCGCATGCATGATGTACTAAATAAAGTCTATTTGCAAAACCTTTTCAGGGATGAGTGTAACTTTTTGCGACGAATCCAATGATGGTAATTAATTGATGATTTGCTACAGTGATGCTACAGTAACCATCCTCTAATCGTGCAGTCAAAGGTCTCATTAGATTTTTCAGAGTCACTAGCGCGGGGGTTCTGAAGTTGTTTTTGTAAACTGGCTTTATTTAACACCGTAATTAGCGGTCAAAATATCACTATTCACTAGCATGGCACAAACCAAACGGGGTAATTTTTGCTCCTTGCCGGTCTGCTTCTTTATATCTTCTGCACTTGCCAGGCACTATTCCGACAGCCTGAATATACACAGTTGTACCACTTGTAAGTTGTAACGCGGTGTGGATGTTGTATTTGCTCCAATATTTTCCTCCTTTGCTCGTGCCAACCCACCCATATCCTAACTCGCAAACGTACGTGGAAATAACCAGCAGCTGATAGTCCGGCGAGGGCCAACTCGTTTCTTGTGAATTCTTTGGACGGTGGCCACTACTGCCAACCTTTTCATGACGCATTTATGTCTTCATTGGCTTTTCTTTTGCCAAAGACAACGCTGGTTAATTAGGGGGGAGAAAAATACTAGCAGGGTCGTCCAACTTCCAAACGAATTACACGTCCATTTGAGTATATAAAAAAAATCTGTCAGGTTTGGGTTGGAGGTGATTATTGGTATCCGAAGTTTCAAACAAGACGTTAAGGTGCTAATCTACCAAACAAATTAAAGGATTGGAAAGCCGACCCCCATTAATTTCTACTCTTATAGCTTTGACTTTTCCTTTAAAAACAGTTTCGACTAGTAGTGAGCTTGGAGCCTGGCCCCCCGGGGGTTTTTTTAACAGGGGTAGTAGGTACGAATTGCGACGGGAGGACGAGACGAGCCCCCACTGTCAGAATTTCCCATCTCTAGATCGCAGTCGCAGTCGCAGCCTCGCAGGGAGGCCATGGCCACCAAGCACCATGATGACCTGCCCATCTTTGTACTGTTCCTGCTTCCCTACTCCCCGGCGCCCTACCCCGTACACACAACACACGGGCCGCGGGTAGCCGGCTCCAGGCCGGCAGGCCGCTCTCTTTCGTCCTCCCTCTCCATACGCGCACAGAGGGCAGCAGGCCAGCACACATATCACTCCTCGGGAGCCGAGCCGCTACCCCCACTGTCACTCCCCCCAAGAGCCCACCCAAAGAATCCTAGAATCCAAGAAAGGCAGCAACAAAAACAGGGGAGGTCTGAAGGAGGAAGACGAGTTGCTGGCGGGGAGGAAGACCAGTGTGTGAAGACCACGGTCTCACACACACTTGCGCACTCTCAGTGTGTGCGGTCTTCTTCTTTGACCGCCGGCTCGGAGTGGGGAACCAGCCATGGGGAGGTGGTGGCCGGCTGCCCTGCTGGGCTGCGCGGTGGCCGTGGCGGTGCTGGCGGCCGCCGTCGAATGCGCGGTGACCTACGACAAGAAGGCGGTGATGATTGACGGGCAGAGGCGGATTCTCTTCTCTGGATCCATACACTACCCCAGGAGCACCCCTGATGTAACTACATTCTTCAAAATCTCTTCCTTTTGTTCCTCTTCCCCGGGGAGGTTCTTTAGATGGTTTATGGATGTGGACGCCGGTTTCTTGATGCAATGTTCTGAAAAGCCAGCTGTTGTTTTCCTTCGACGGGCAGTGGGATGGGGTTACACAATGAAGCGTTTTGAGATTCTCCGGATGCTGTCTTTCCTTTCTGTTTCTCTCCAGTCTCCAGCAGTCATGTTTCTTGGTTCTTTGTTGCTCTGCATTGGACTAATATGGTATTATGACTAGAAACTCCTGACGAAAAGAACTGTTTTGGGTGGGTTTGTGGCTTATTTTTGTAATTTATTGGTGCTATAGTGATTGCTTCTTCTTGCCTCTCTCAACCAGATGTGGGAAGGGCTGATTCAGAAGGCTAAAGATGGAGGCTTGGATGTGATTCAGACCTATGTCTTTTGGAATGGACATGAGCCTACTCCTGGAAATGTGAGAAATTTTAGACCTCTTCATACCTTTCCATCTCTTCCATTCCGCTGTCATTATTCAGTCATACAGGATTTCCGATGGCATTTTCTCGCTTCGCGCAGTACTATTTCGAAGAGAGGTACGATTTGGTCAGGTTCATAAAGACTGTCCAGAAGGCCGGGCTGTTTGTACATCTCCGCATCGGGCCCTACATTTGTGGCGAGTGGAATTTCGGGTATTACTCCATTTCTTGAAATCACCTCTGTAAAATGGAGTATTACCGTTTTCCTGGTTAGGTTTATGTACATGCAGTAGGGATGAAGGGGTTACCCAAATGTGTTCTTTGGGTTGTCAAATTAATTGCGTTTTTTTGGAGCGGCAAATTAATTAAGTTGACTGGTCATTTTAGCTCATTTCTCCCCTCTAAATTAATTACGTGGCATGCCATTGTAGTAGTTTATTTTACCAAATTTTGGGCCGACCCAATGACCCAAAAATATAAATGTTGCATCCCTAACATGCAGTACTCCTGTTTCCTGACTTATGTTGCAATGCAATTTCGTAGTGGCTTCCCAGTTTGGTTGAAGTATGTACCAGGCATCAGCTTCAGGACAGATAACGAACCTTTCAAGGTCGGTCTGTGAAGTCACCAACATTTCTGGATCTAGTTGGAGAGACACATCCTTTTCTTTTCATGGTTGTAATGCTGCCTTTTTGTTTTGCAGACGGCAATGCAGGGTTTCACTGAGAAAATCGTGGGAATGATGAAGAGCGAAAAACTCTTTGCTTCCCAAGGTGGCCCTATTATCCTCTCTCAGGCGAGTATAAGTGTATAAATATTTTCTTTTAGTTTGGTGCTAAGGTTTATGGTTGAGTTACAGCATATGGTGATAAGCTGCTGCACCTTCTACAACATGCTAATATGCTTTGAGATTTTGGACAATTGGTAGGATTAGCAAATTTACAATTGTGCCCCTCTGCTAGCTTTGTGCTGGTAAACCTTGATACAAGTCTGAAATTAGCATTTCGTGTATAGTGATTTCTAGTTGACTCATCTTAATTTCATATGTTCCCAGTAGTTCATACTGTTGATCGCTATTATTTCGTTTGTACAGATTGAAAATGAGTATGGTCCAGAAGGCAAAGAGTTTGGTGCTGCTGGCCAGTCATATATCAACTGGGCTGCAAAGATGGCTGTCGGATTGGGCACTGGTGTGCCGTGGGTGATGTGCAAGGAGGAGGATGCACCAGATCCAGTGGTACGGTAATCCTTATCTATGCTAATAACTTCATTTGCACTACGTTACTTATGGTCAAGGGGTAATCGGATTAGTAAACTGATTGTCATGTACTTCTGATAATGTGCCTAGGTGGTCTGTTGTTACCTTTCTTTACTTTATGCAGTAGTATAATTCCAGTGAAAAGGATATTGTTGTGGTTCCCTAATCAAAATAAGGGGTTTGTCTCCAGTTCTAAAGAATGTCACTTCTGAGTTCTGATGTGTCCACAAATTGTTACGTTCTATTTTTTCTTTCGCATCAATATATTAAGAAGAAAAAAGGGTTGGGGGGGGGGGGGGGGGGGGCGTAAAGAGCCCCCAAAACAGAAAATTGTTATAGGGTCTGTAACACACCCTGAAAAACACACACTGAAGCTGTCTCTCTAAAAAGAGGAGAAAATTAAATGGAATCTCAATGCAATTCTGTAAGCATTTGGTGCCTTGGCGGACCAAATCGAATCCATGCCAGCTCTCTTTTGATCTTCACGAATTTATACTGTGGCCTCTATCTTGTCTGTCTTTTGGAACAAATTCTTGAATAATTTTGACTTGTTTTAACAGATCAATACATGCAATGGTTTCTATTGTGATGCATTTTCTGCAAACAAACCTTACAAGCCTATGATGTGGACTGAAGCCTGGAGTGGCTGGTAACTCTTTGTCTTTACCTTTCCTTTTTGGGAAGGTAGTCTTTTGTCAAATTATTGCAAGTGCAATAGCCAATAGTCATTGGTTTATTCAGATTTTTATCTTTTTGTTTCAGTTTCTGTTTGCTCTCAGGGGTCATATGTATTAGTATTTGCGACATCTGTCCTAAAAAGAATGTTCACAAAAATTTAGGTTCACGGAATTTGGTGGAACCATCCGCCAACGACCAGTTGAAGACCTCGCATTTGCTGTTGCTCGATTTGTACAGAAGGGTGGTTCTTTTATCAATTACTACATGGTATTTCATGGAAGTACTCATGTTTTATCTTATGCTAACTGTTGTGAGATACTCATGGTTGGTGGTTTACTGGTTTTGATTGTTGTCAATGAAGTATCATGGAGGAACAAATTTTGGACGCACTGCTGGGGGTCCCTTCATCACAACAAGTTATGATTATGATGCTCCAATTGATGAATATGGTAAGTTTACTAGGAGAAATTCAGTAGAATCTTTCAGATGTGCGTCGTTGCCAGTTTTATCTCCATAAAGTGTATAAATATACCATTTTTTTAAAAAAAGTTGCATCCATGCATTCTAAATATATTGGTAACTATCAAGCCGTAACCTGTAACTGCATTTTGTAGAATATATATCTTTTATAAGTGTGTTATTGGTACTCATACTCTGCTTTGTTATGTCCAGGACTTGTTAGAGAACCGAAGCACAGTCATCTGAAAGAACTCCACAGAGCTGTTAAGTTATGTGAGCAGGCATTGGTTTCTGTTGACCCAGAAATTACTACCCTTGGAACCATGCAAGAGGTATGTCTAAGTTGGCTTTTCTCCGCAGTGAACCATGTATCATATATGGGTTAATGTCCCACTTATATATATCATCCATACTTCAGGCCCATGTCTTCCGATCTCCATCTGGCTGTGCTGCTTTCCTTGCGAACTACAATTCTAATTCTTATGCAAAAGTTGTGTTCGACAATGAGAATTACAGCCTTCCACCTTGGTCAATTAGCATCCTTCCTGATTGCAAGAATGTAGTCTTTAACAGTGCAACAGTAAGTTTCACTTATATTTTTGTTTCAGTACAGCACATTGTTCTCTTCTTGCATTTTCCCCCTTTTATTCCGCAACAACTGTATGATACCTGGCTTATCTGATTGAAATTGTTTCTCTGCAGATTGGTGTTCAGACATCTCAAATGCAAATGTGGGCAGATGGGGCCGCCTCAATGATGTGGGAGAGGTATGATGAAGAGGTTGATTCTCTGGCAGCTGCTCCACTGCTAACGACAACTGGTTTGCTTGAGCAGCTTAATGTCACGAGAGACAGCAGTGATTATCTGTGGTACATCACCAGGTAATGATGTTTCCATGTCTCACAGATATAAATTTGTACACCACCAGCAGTGAATTTATTTGGATTTCTTGGTTATGGAAGCCTGGGACTGTTATTCTGTGCTTTTGCTCTACATCTCAATACGCATGGGAATTTTTTTTTGTATCTCAAAGCTCTAATTATTGTCTACAGTGTTGAGATAAGCCCATCTGAAAACTTCCTTCAAGGTGGCAAGCCTCTGTCTCTCAGTGTGCAGTCTGCTGGTCACACCTTGCATGTCTTTATCAATGGACAACTTCAAGGTATATACTGAGAAAAAACACCTGTTTCTGAACATTAGTGTCACGGAACATGGTTTCTGAATAAAATAATTTTACTTCTGTAGGTTCTGCTTATGGTACCAGGGAAGATCGAAGAATTAAATATAATGGCATGGCTAACCTTCGAGCCGGTACTAATAAAATTGCACTACTGAGTGTTGCCTGTGGATTACCGGTCCGTCCCCTCATTACTGCATGAATCTATATATATTCACCTTATAACCTAGTATATGACTATTCAATTTTCCGTCCTGACATAGAATGTTGGAGTGCATTATGAAACATGGAACACTGGTGTTGTTGGTCCTGTTGTACTTCATGGG
Organism: Panicum virgatum; assembly: GCF_016808335.1. Taxonomy (NCBI): domain Eukaryota; kingdom Viridiplantae; phylum Streptophyta; class Magnoliopsida; order Poales; family Poaceae; genus Panicum; species Panicum virgatum. The sequence continues at coordinate 78,025,296 of NC_053153.1, forward strand.
TTGAATGAAGGTTCGCGAGACCTTACTTGGCAAACTTGGTCCTATCAGGTATATTTAACATCACAAACCTTTGTCAATGAATGGATTATTATTAAGAAAAGAAAGTAAACTTGTCTTTTCTCCATGCTAGGTTGGCCTGAAAGGTGAACAGATGAACCTGAACTCCATAGAAGGCTCAAGCTCAGTTGAATGGATGCAAGGATCGTTGTTAGCCCAAAACCAACAGCCATTGGCCTGGTATAGGGTATGAAAAAATTGCCATCCCAACACTATTTGTTTGCGGCTACATTTGCACCCCCATTCTTAGTATATTTTCTCTTCATAGGCTTATTTCGAGACTCCCACTGGGGATGAGCCACTAGCTCTGGATATGGGTAGCATGGGCAAGGGCCAAATCTGGATAAATGGACAAAGCATTGGTCGGTACTGGACAGCATATGCAAATGGGGACTGCAAGGGATGCAGTTACACGGGGACATTCCGTGCACCCAAGTGTCAAGCAGGCTGTGGTCAGCCCACGCAACGTTGGTAAGAATATTTGTTACAGCATTTGATTTTTTTGGACTACCATCGCTTGAATTTTTTTTGCAGTACTGAAATTCATGATGCACTGTCTAGTGTTTTTGTTCTCCTTTTTCCCTTTTTCTTGAGTGGTTTTTAGCTATTATGGTTCTGCACTCTTGTTCATGAGATGCCACTCTTAACAAAAGGTGTCAAATTGCTGTCTGCAGGTATCATGTGCCAAGATCCTGGCTGCAACCCACTAGAAATTTGTTGGTAGTTTTTGAGGAACTTGGTGGGGATTCATCGAAGATTGCTCTTGTGAAGAGGTCAGTCTCAAGTGTCTGTGCTGATGTATCTGAGGATCATCCAAATATCAAGAAGTGGCAGATTGAGAGCTACGGTGAGCGTGAGTACCACAGGGCCAAAGTGCACTTAAGATGTGCACCTGGGCAATCCATTTCCGCCATCAAATTTGCAAGCTTTGGGACACCTATGGGAACTTGTGGAAGTTTCCAGCAAGGAGATTGCCATTCAGCAAACTCTCACACTGTTCTCGAGAAGGTTTGTTCTTTGTTTTGGCCATTTGAGTTTTTGCCCTGTCAAAGAAATACTGGGGCAAGCACTTTGCGATATCATTTAGCCTCACAGCATCAATATTATGTTTCATGTGAACAGAAATGCATTGGCCTGCAAAGATGTGTCGTTGCTATCTCCCCCGAGAGCTTTGGAGGAGATCCCTGCCCGAACGTGACAAAAAGGGTGGCGGTCGAGGCAGTCTGTTCTCCCACTGCTTAGCCTACTTCTCCAAGCAACAAATTTGAAGGGGATTGACAAAAAGGTGGACAAAAACAATGGGGAGAGATGAATTGTAAGTATCGACTTGAAGTAGATGTGGTTGGATGATTAGGTCGTGAACTTAGCATTCATCGTTCAGATTTCCAGATTAGGATTGGTTCCCTGCTACATCTCCATGAATTGTTCAAAGCGGCAACTTGGTAACTGAAGTTGGCCCGGGAATGGAGTGTAGACGGGAGTAAACGCAAAAGATTGCATTCTTTTGCTTGTGTTAGTAGTAGTAAAATTTCTTGAGACGGAGAAAGACGCAGGTGAAGTGTGCATTGTACCTTTTTGATGTACTAGTGGTAATATGAGGAGACCGTGTGCGGTGTGCCTGAACATGCCGATGGTAACCTGGTGTTGTCTGTTACCGAAGTTTAGATTTGGTAGCGCTTCTGTTCTGTGAATGGAGAGAGCCTGTGGAATTTCTTCGCAATTATCAATGTTCACTCGTGATAAAAGAAAAGATACTACGACGTGTGTGCGCTTGGGAGTTGTTTTGTTTTGGGGACCAAAATGCTGGTGAGTTATTTTGACACTCCCACTTGTAAAAGAGAACGTGGGTCATTCATACTCAGCATTGGATGCGTTTTCTCCCACACTTGTAAATGCTGATGAATTCACTGCCAGAAAGGCGAAAGTAAATAAACAAGGTCTCGTCTGACTGACAGCGACAAACGTGCTGACAGGAAGGCCGGGCGGTTGGCCTCCTGCTGCAGATGAGCAGATCTGCAGCGCAGTGCGATCGCAATAATAAACGAGCGCCCCTTTTGACGATGTGCTCCCCCCTCCTCTCGTCGCGGCACTGCACTTGTGGCCTTTGGGCTGGTGCGCTCGCGGTCGAGGCGACCGACACCCATGCGGCAACAAGGCGGCAGGAGGGCGCGCGTTCTTTTTTTTAAGCTCTGGTTTGGTTTAGTTTCTTTCAAAATTTCAAAACTTTACAAGATTTCTCATCACATTAAATCTTTAAACGCATGTATGAAGTATTAAATGTAGCTAAATAAAAAAATTAATTACACAGTTTGTCTGTAATTTGCGAGACGAATCTTTTGAGCCTAGTTAATCCATGGCGGGACAATAATTACCAAATGCAAATAAAAGTCCTACAGTGTTTTGCAGAGTCACTTTTATGTAACTAAACAAGGCCTCAACCCGCGTCTTTTTCGTCGAGGTGTGGGATGAGCATGCATGTGTGGCCTTTTGATGCTTTTGTGCCGCTGCCTGCTTCCTGTGCGTTTTGGGGGCTGCCGTCGTGGCGTCAGGCCGTGTTATCGCTCTCGAGGATTTTGCTGAACGCGGGCTGTTCCTGTTCGGTTCTGAATCAGAACTCAGGTGCTGCTTTGGTTTGGTTGGGGTAGATTCTTTCGATCCTTGCCAAGGGACCACCGGGCAGGCGTCATGAACGGAGCGGGCAGTGCTGTGCTGCATTGCCGCCGCTGTTATCTTTACGCGCAATGTTGGGAGCAGCACGCACAAGCCTTCACCTCGGCAGCGGTCGTCGCGACGGGTCTTGCTTGCCCTTTCTTCCTGCCGCTGCGGCGGGTGCCTTGCGAGTTGCGACGCGATGGACGACGGCCACCGGCGACGAGCCCACTCCGCCGAGGTACGCCGCGTGCGCTGGCAGTCTGGCACATGCTGAGGCGGGCCTGGCGGACCGAGGCGGCCTCCGTGCTGGGCCGCACGCGCCGAAACACACGTCTTCCAACTATTCCCCAGCCCAATTTGCAACTGAGGCTAAAAATTGGGCCCAGTTCGCACGTCCTCCTATTCCGCCGCAGCCCAAGATCAATGGGCCAGGCCGGAGGAGCGCCGAGCCGCCGAGGGACACATAGGACACTGGAAGTCTGGAAGGCAAGGGAAAAACCAAACCGCATCCACTTGTGCTGCGCGCGCCAGCATCAGCATGCCCGTGAGGCCAGAGCGCGCAGCGGCGCCGCCCGCAGCAGCACCCTGACCGCGGCGGCGTGGCGCCCACTCCGCCCCCGTCCCCCGGCATCCGCGCCCGGACGAGGGCCCCGCCGGCGCGTGCACGGCCATCTCCTCCGCACCGCACCGCACCGCACCCCCCACGCGGCAAGTACATCGCCTCCGCGGCCGGATCCCCGGACACATGGGCTGTCGGTCCGTCCGTCCCTCCAACTCCAATCCCCATGCGGCCCGGATCATAGGGCAGCAGCGCTCGATCCCACTGCACCATTATTGGCGGCGGCGGGTCCCTGCCCTATCCACTATCCACCATGCTTTGCCTTTGCACTACTGTTGCAGATTCTGAGGTCTGGCCGGACTCACTTGGCGCCTGTACTTGAGGAGGGTACTTGGCGATCGACGTGCGCTGGGGCATGGCATGGGTGCCGGGACCAGGATCCCTTTCATCCGCGAGCAGCCGATGCGATGCCAGCGAGCTCCCCGTCCCCGTCGGGTGCCGACGCTTTGTCTAAAGCGCCAGCGCGCAGCGACATATACTAATCCTGATAGAAAGCGAGAGAAAAACGGGGAGAAGGAAAAGCGACCGAGATGCCGGTATAAAGACGGAACACCCGCAGATACTATTGTTTTTGCATTCTTTGGGCCTTTTTTTTTGTTTGCTCTCTCTCTCGGACGTTCAGCTCTCATCTCTCCGCTGTCTGCGCTCGCTCGCCGGCGGCGAAAGCTACCGTCAATCTGCGTCGCCGCCGCGGCTTTTTCCGCCAACGCGAGTGTCGCGTGATCTGGAGCGCAGGCCCGGATCCAAGCTAACAGAACGTGACATCATCCAGACAAAGATCGCGCCACGGACATACATAAAAAAAAACCACTAGAAAATTACTATGCGTTTCGATGCTTTCGCTTTCCTCCATTTCTTTAACCTGCAGCGCGCCTGCTCGATCCCTACTCGCTCGTACAATACAAGGATGCAGCACCTGAAGGGGTTGATGCGTTACTGAAAATCAAGCAGGGATGGAGATGGACTGATGGAGCGCTGCAGAACATCTTGCAGGCTGCTATGTGAGGTCGGTAGGGAGATGAGATGGGGATAGGCTTGGGTTTCAATCAGGGTCGCTGAGGCACGCACACGCGTGAGTGCAATCATTGGCAGCTGATGCCGGGCGACGGCTCATTCCTGGCGTCTTCCGAACCGCCTCAAGAAACAAGTCGTCAGGAGGGAGAAGAAAATTGCATCTTGGAAGGGTGATGACGGACGATCCAGTCCAGACGGGGGTTAGGTTAGGTAACGGGCCTGCCTGCACATCAGGCATCAGCTGATGGCGCTCTCTCATCCCTCCGCGTTTCACGTGACTCGACAAGAAAACTCTTCTTTGTCCTCGTTTGGTAGTAGAGCTCACCGCCATCTCCATCCTAACGCAACCCCGATACACCATCTCTTTCCTTCTCCTTCTCGTTTGGTCGCAACTAAACACCACAAGAAACCACTCCTACTCTCTTTTTTTTTCATTAAAATTGTTAGTCAAGAGCACTTGCTGCTGTTCTGATTTTCCTCTCATTTTCAGTCGATCTGAATTGATACGAAATAAGTGCGTTCTGGAAGACGCGTGCGACCCCGCCCATTGTTATCCCCTCCGACGATCTCTTCAACGTCACTATGGAGCGAAGCTGCCGACCAAATTACCTGCACAGCTCGCTCGCTCGCCTAAGGAACACCAAGCCTTGTCCTGCTCGGCGTCCGTCTCGCGTGAAGCCGCCACTTGTTCCATCCATTCCACGGGCACCTCCCAGCTTTTCGTCTGAATGCAACGCTTCCACCGTTCCACGCCTGCTGCGCGCGATCCGGTCTCGTCGTCTCGTCAATGATCCCAGACAGCGCCTCTTCCGCGGACTGCTCCTCCACAGTCCCGGGACTGGAAGCACCGGGAGTTTCTCCCCTGTTACCCAACAGCGTTTCCGTCTCCTCTTCCCGAGTCATCAGAAGCTTCGATCCGTTGGCCGCACCGGCGAATCACCGGCCGACACGGCGAGCTACCCGATTCCAATGGCGACCTGACAGAGCTCATCGATGTCACCTCAGCTAGGATAAGCGGTGAGGACAAGGCGAGGGCGATCACACGGAAAAAGCCAGGTCTACGAGCGAGCGAGGCACAGCGGTAGGGTGTTAAACAATTCGCTGGGGGAGTTTCTGAGGGGAGACACGTCAGGATCAGATCGACAATGGCGTCGGGTGGCACAGGATCCGTCATCTGAACGAGATGCGCCGCAGCCGGGCCGAAGTTTCTTGGTGTCAGGAACCGACATATCGGGTAGCTGTAGGTAGTGTGACCCGATCTCTGATGGGATTGGGATGTCCATAACGAAATCTGATATAGGGCATGCAATGCATCATATGTTTCTTGAGAAATAAGGGATGTGAGCTTCACATTTCTCTAGCAGTGTTTATTGCTACACTAGAAAATTCTTCTGAAACCAAGTGGTGCACCGTGCACTACTAATCTTATGCCTTACATCTTAAGGATTTCGGCAAGACTTGATGCATGCTCAGTCTGTACTGAATGCTTTTTTGATCAGTGATCTCTTGTTTTTATTAAAAAAAAACTTGTGAGGCTGCAATAAGCTCATTGTCGAAAATGCTAGACCGAATTCTAAAATCAAAGATAATGTTTCCTGAGCTTGAAATCACCGGAAGATGTTCATCTAAACCTATGAAGGATCTCTATCATCGTTCAGTAAATTTCTGACTGACTGAGGTCAGTTTAGTCTTATACTCCGGTCTGCTGTAACTAGACTTCCAGATAATGCAATCAGATATTGCAACCATAAATAAATAAATCTGATGTGACCTATGCTTCTTGACCATTGAAGCCTAACCACGACACCTGCATATTATTTTCTTATAGCTTTTCATAAATCACACGAAGCAACTGGTATTACTAAAAAGAAAATTTTCAGATTTTTCCTATGCTTGGACATGGCACATTCGCTGAAAACTATGAACATTCACAATCTTGAGAAACACACTATATCTTTTTAATTTTTAGGTTGAGGGATAACATAATTTGCCTTGGCTGCACTCTACTAATTCACCGAATTTCGCCGAATCCCACATGTCAGTGATGCTACCAAGAGCAGATGAATGGGAGATGTTGGCTGGTCAAATTCATGATTGGAGGGGACCAATGGAACACTTGTCCTTGCACATCACTACCACATGCCCAATTTCAAAAGCAAGTGCTGCCACCAAACTGAAATAAAGGTGCCATTAGTTATGTGGTGTTAGGGGCGCCCTCTGCACTTTTAACCAGAAATGAAACGAAACGAAAAAGGAGATTTGGGCGTGCAGCGCAGCACGTCTGGTGGTACATTTCTGTTCCTGCACTTCGTCCTGCGAGACGTCAGCGTCGTCTCCCTATGCACTTGCCCAGGAGGATCTGATGATGATCAGTTGGAGATTGGGAGGTTCAGAAGGCAAAGAGGGTTTAGGTCCACCAACTGGTGGTTACAAGACTAATACAGCTTAACAGATGGCATCACCAACTCTAGCGATTGGCCTCCCAGCAATCAAGACATCGGGAGTAAATCGCCTGAAAATGGCAACTTGGGGGGCTTTTTCGGGTAAAAACACACAAAGCACGGGAGCAAATACCTTCCTGTCCGGCGAGTGAACTAGGCAACAAGCTGGGTTCCTCTGCTGAAATGGCACTACTGAAAGTTAAATCACACTTTAGTTCAAAAAAGAAAAGTGAAATCACATCAGTAACTTCCAAGAAGCGCAAAATTCAAGAAATTAAACAATTATTCTTTTCCTTGTGTTCTTAGTGGAGAATACTAAGCTGATCCAAGATGGCTATCCGATAGCGCATGGGGAAAAAAATGTTTACACGGTATTAAAATTCTTGTATGAATTGCATCGATGTGCCTTTGGACATGGATTTTCCTATATGAAAAAAGAAACAAAATGCCAGAAACTCTGTCACTTACCAAAGAAGGTGGTGAGCACAACCATGGATGATAAGCTCTTTAGGTACGCAAACCGATGGCTGAGATTGGTCATTAATTAAGTGAAAGAAATTACAATTTCTTGCACTCAACCTCAGCCGTCAAATCTCCTACTTCCCGAGCATGCAGCAGCGTGTGAATAATTTTTAGGCGATCCACGAGAGTCGAAACCTATGTGAGAAAATGATGGAGAGAAAGAGATAGAGAGGAATAAGCGAAAGGAAACAAACAAAAATGATGGTGGGGCCTCTTTAGGATTTTTAGGGAGGTAGTGTTAGGCAACCCTTATTGGTGGCAGGAGTATATTATTGCTCAAGGTAGGAGGAGTGAGAGGTTAGAACAGCTCAAGTCTAGAGAGGGAACCAAAAGGGAAAAATAACAAAAAGAATAGACACAGCTCTCTTCTTCTTATTCCAATCTTCTTTCATCTGCTGATTCCTTCTTAGAATCATTTGGATCAGCCCTGTCCCCTTGCTGGGTGGTTTCTGTTATAGTCAAGAACTCTTGCTTGCTTGGTCTCAAGTTCAGTTTCTTGAAGAGGTATAGCCTTATCCTGGCAAGTTTAAATTCTTTTTTGCATCTTAATTCTTTTTCTGTGAACAACATATGCCATATGAATTCTTTGCTTTCTACTTTCTTCTTCCTGCTTGTTGAGCTTTCAATTTTTCGTTAGCTTCTTGTGTTGGTGGTGACTGGTGGGTGCACCAGCTGGATAGGTTGGTTCTTGTTTGGCTTGTTTCTGAAGTAGTAGTCAAGGTGCTTTGCTCGGACTAAATTCCTTTGAAATGTCTGGCTGTGTGCGGAAATTTGGGATTTCTTTGCGTTCATAGACACGAATTTGGACTGCCGAAATTAGGTGTTGCCTTTATCAAAGCGTCTGAAAGGCTTCCATTGCTTTCTATATGCAGGCACTTTGAAAGCCTTGGGAACTGTGTTCGGAAGTGCAGTAATCTGAAGTTCATCGTCCCAGGTAGATAGATGCCTCAAATCCTGTTGGATTCACTCTTTCCTTCTCGTCCTGATTTACTTCACTTAGCTTCGCTCGCCCAATAGATGAGTTTGCGTTTATGCCTATTGGACGCACTAAGTTGTCTGACGAATTCACTATCCTTTTCTTTTAACCCCAATTATATGCAGAAAAGCCGATTCTGACGGTTTTACTTTTTCTTGTGCAACCAGATCCTGTTTTTGCAGCTTTCATAACACCAGTCTGATGATAAGATCAATCACTACCTCTCGTCACCACTCTGATGATCCATCAGCTGGCCTCATCTTCCGCTTCTGAAGAGGATGGCCACATTCTTCTCCGCTTCTACCGATCAGAGGGACCTCGCCGCCGCCGGCGACATGTCGTTCCACCACTACACCACGTCCAATCCGTACTCGGATACACCAACCGGTGGTCTGATACCTTTCCCCGCCACCATCATGTCTGAAGGCCACGTCGCGCATGGCGGCGACGGCAGGGACGAGCCGACCTCGTTCTTGAACGCGCGGGACGGGCCATCGAGCGGCGCCGAGATGGGCCTGCAGACGCAGCTGCTGATGGCGAACGCGTCGGCGGCGCAGCACCAGGGTCTGTCGCTTAGCCTCGGGACTCAAGGCGTGCCGGTGGAGTCTCTTTACCAGTACCGCCAGGCAGGCATGGCCGCCGCCTCCTTGCTTAGCCCGGGCCAGACGACGACGGCGAGCAGGAACGCACAGAGCATCTACATCCAGAACTCAAAGTACCTGAAGGCCGCGAGGGAGCTGCTGGACGAGGTGGTCAATGTCCGGGACGCGATCAAGCGCAAGGGAGACAAGAACCACCAGAGCAAGGATTCCGGCGAGGGCAAGGATGCCGAGAAGAGCGAGGAGAAGGCCGACGAGCACGAGGGCAACTCCTCCGCCGAGCTGACGCCGTCGGAGAGGCAAGACCTTCAGAACAAAGTGTCGGCGCTGATGGCCCTGCTGGATCAGGTAATTTTTTGTCACTGTCTCGCCGAGTTCATGGCTACGTGCGTGGTGCGTGCATGTTGTTCTTTTGCTGCCTGCAAGTCGGCAAGTGGGTGTTGGAGCAAGAACTTGGCATAAATGGAAGGGTAATTTTGGCGACAGGTGGACCGGAAGTACAGGCACTACCGCAACCAGATGCAGATGGTCATGTCGTCCTTCGACGCGGTGGCCGGCGCCGGCGCGGCGAGGCCGTACACGGCGCTGGCACTGCAGACGATCTCCCGCCACTTCCGGTCGCTGCGTGACGCCATCGGCGCGCAGGTGCAGTCCCTGCGGCGGAGCCTCGGCGAGAAGGACAGCTCCGCGCAGGGCGGCGGGCTGTCCCGGCTGCGTTACATCGACCAGCAGCTCCGGCAGCAGCGCGCCATGCAGCAGTTCGGCATGATGCAGCAGCCGCAGCACGCCTGGCGCCCGCAGCGCGGCCTCCCGGAGTCCGCCGTCTCCGTGCTCCGCGCCTGGCTCTTCGAGCATTTCCTCCACCCGTAAGAACCTACGTCTTCCTCGTGATGTAGAACCTTTAGCTTGCATCACTCCACTGCTCACCGATGGATGCTCCATGAATCGATGGCACAGATACCCAAAGGATTCTGAGAAGTTGATGCTCGCAAGGCAGACAGGCTTGTCCAGGGGCCAGGTGAAACATGAACTCGATGCCGTGCCCGTGCTGTCATTCTACTACTTCGAGGGAAAAAAAATTCTTGTCCTTGCTAATAAGCTGCGTGTGTCTCTATACGCAGGTGTCCAACTGGTTCATCAACGCGCGGGTTCGCCTGTGGAAGCCGATGATCGAGGAGATGTACAAAGAGGAATTCGGCGCGGAGATGGACTCGCACTCGTCGTCGGAGAACGCGGGCAACAAGGGCAAGGATGAGGCGATATCTTCGGAGGATCACGACGAGTTCCAGAGCCCGTCGAGCGCCGCCAAGCACGGCGCAGCAGCTGGCCACCTCAGCGCGTTCAAGTCGGAGGCGATCGGTGGCATGGACGCCGGCGGCGTCGGCCTGTCCGGCCTCGCCGGAGGCGCCATCGGCTCGTACGCGACCAGCCTCAACCTCGGCGCCGTCGGCAACGGCAGCAGCAGCCTCCTGCAGGACGCGCTCGCGCACCACCACGGCGACGCGAGGTTCGTGGCGTACGGCGACATGGGCGGCCTCGGCGGCGGCGGCTACGACGGCGGCAGCGTGTCGTTGACGCTGGGCCTGCAGCACTGCAACGACGCCGGGACCGTGCAGGCCGAACAGCAGGGCCTCCTGTACGGCAACGCCGGCGACTTCGAGTTCATGAACGGCTCCGAGGACAGGCAGCGGTTCGGCTCGTCGCAGCTGCTGCACGATTTTGTCGCGTGAGCGCGCGCGGCTGGGGTGCTCGTTGGGAATAACGCGGACGGCGTCAGAAGCCTGGGATGGCCGGCCGGCGCCGCCGCGGGTATACATACCGTGATCACAGTTCAGTTCATCATGGTACACGGTTTCATCAAACAAGTATACGCATATACTGGTGTGGTAAGTGAGGTAGTAGTGGGAAATGGGGGGTATACAAAACTGTATATGAGGTGTGGTAAGTTGTAGGGTACTGTAAAAGGATATTTAGATTGGTATTTTTGGTAGCTTGAAGATTCGTGTACTGATGATTCAAGTCCCATATATGATGTGTTGTTGGTCCAATTGGACCTCAGTCCGTGGCTTCCTTTAATTTGGAGATTGTAGACACTAATGTTTCATGTTCTGAATTATGGTACCAGTTGTTCAGTTCAATTCTAACAGCAATGCAGAAACAGTAGTGTGTTTCCATGGCTTTGTGCAATGGTCTGCATGGTTTCCGGTATAAGCTCATGATTTGAAGTTTTGAACTTCTCATGACATCTGATTTGAGACATATATACTGGCTGGTGGGCTGCAATGCAGTGTGTGCGCCTGGATTCCTCGAAGGGTGGAGCAGGCCAGAAAAGTCTGAATATTCAGATCTTTTTTTAAAAAAAAAAAGTTTGAATATTCAGACATGTAGAATGGATGCATATGAATAGTCACATGTGTGTACCTTCTTCCTTTCATTTGACCTACTTAGGCAGGTGAAGATTGCAAACGAATGTCCCCATATATCTCTATTAATAAGCAAGTGTAGAATCATATTAAATTCAGACAAGCAGGCACAAACTTTCAGAAGTAAGTTGTATATGCAAATTTTGTTCTCATCAGTCAGGCCAACAAGGTTGCTAGTCCAACTGTTGTAATATTTGACTTGAATGTGCTATTTTCCCACAACCTTGTTGACCTGGCTCTGGCTGAGAAGAACACAAGCTGCATCTCCACAAGAGGACAACGACTAAAGACTTTTGAGGGCAAGAGAACTTTTGAATGGCCGCCAGACAATAGGCAATCATATAATATTATCATCAACTAACAGTATAGAACAGTTGACCATCGTTCATCCTGTACGCATACTACCATGCGGACTATTTCTCACTGTGCTGGGATAGCACCAGTGGCGGAGCGTGAACAAAATATAAGGAGGGGCCAGTTGCAAAGGCAAGGAGATATCAACGCCAGGAGTAGTGCCAACATGCCCAGAAACCATGCGACAGTGAGTGTCCGTTGCTTTTGCCTCTCGACAGAAAGTGTAGTAGATATAGAATGGATAATTTTGCCTTTAAAGCCAAGGCCACAGCTTATACAAGTTAACTACCACACTAAATTTCACAGACAAAGCAGGGGCCGGAGCCCAGCTTCGCCTCCACGAGGCTCCGCCCCTGGATAGCACCAATATTGGAGTCCATCGTACTCGTGACTCCGTCTCTCACCGACAGCGAGTTTATGCTTCGTCGCCTCTTGTCTCACTCTTTGCCCAGCAGCAGGGCCAGGGTCATCACTCCTCGATGAGATCATAGCGACTCCCCAGTCCCCCACTCTTTTGCACATTGTGTGTTTGGTTCAGGCCAAACTTTACCCTGCCAACAGGCAACTATATTTGCCTGAACTTTCCAAAGATGTCGACACTAAAACAACAACAACAACATAGTCTTTTTTCCCAAGCAAATTGAGATAGACTAGAGATGAAACCCGAAAGAAATAAGTTCAAGGTTCAGGCACATTGATAGCTAGTCTCCAAGCGCTCCTATCCAAAACTATCTCTTTAGAGATATTCCAATCCTTAAGTTCTCTCTTAACCGACTCATCTCACATCAGTTTAGGTCTACCTCTACCCCCTCTTTACATTATTGACCCGCTCAAGAATCCCATTGCACACCGGCACCTCAGGAGGCTTTCGTTGGACATGTCCAAACCATCTCAACCGATACTGGGTAAGTTTCTCCTCAATTGGTGTCACCCTGACCCTATCCCGAATAACTTCGTTCTGGACTCTATCCCTCCTTGTGTGCCCACAAAACCACCGCAACATCCGCATCTCTGCTACACTCAGTTAATGGACATGTCGTTTTTTTAGGCCAACATTCAGCACCGTATAATATCGTTACTGTTTGCAAGTTTTAGGGTGATCGCCTACCGACTAACGTTTTAGGGTGATCGCCTACCGACTACCCAAAACCAAGTCCTTCAATTAGGATTTGAGTTGACTGTCAATTTTTTAGCAAATCGATGGAACATTCAGAAAGTGTTAGGCAGCACCGGGACAGAATGGTGCCGACCTACAGTTATCCTCTTCGGAGCACGCACCTGATCGATGTCAAGGTCGATCACATATTTGGACCTGTGCTTGATCATCTTGAGGCCACGCGATTCATTCATCATCGCGGCACAGCGCTTCCACAGCCACACCACACCGGTGAAGACCACAGCGATGTTGAACGCGTCACCGTCATCTTCGTCCTTGATGTCGTGACTGACATCGAAGGACTTGGCGGTGCAGAACCTGGCCGAGCCCAGGTTGAGCAGGGCGAGGTCTGTTAGATATCTAGGCAATTTTCGATATATTTTAATTCCAAGATTAAATGTATAAACTAACAATATTTCTATGACTTTAAGGAGTAAAATAAAACATGTGAACATATTTATACTTATCACACATATAAGCATAAACAATATAAATAACCAAAGTTTCAGGGAGTACCCTGAAGCGAGGCCGTTGCCGGAGGCATTGGCTGCGCTGTTACCAACTGGAGTAGACATCTACTCGGTTGGCCTCAGTCGAAGTAGTCGAACTAAATCGGTGCAGGAAGAAGTTCGCAGTGCAGTCCCGCGAACGGTCACCAAGATGTAGTCGACGTAGTCGTTCGGCCACCAGAATGTAGTCGACGTAGTCGTTCGGCTCGTCCACCAGGAAGTAGTCGTACAATCGGGCAAAGCCTTAGTATTTTTGAGCAGTCACGCTAAAGCGTTACCCAAAAACCTGATTGCCCGCCTATCCCGTGCAGGATCTCAAGGCGAGCAAGGTTTCGGAGGCCTGCTCACGCTAATTCTGTGCGCGCAGAAATTAGCGTTGGGGAACTCAGTTGTTGCAACTGGAGAGAGAAGAGAGGAGCCGAGTTGCCTCAGTGCTCTGGTGCAGAATGGATGAGGGGAATGGCACTCCTTATATAGTGACTCAGGTGCTCAGGATTGTTGAACCTGGACACCATCAGAGTCATTTAGGTGATGCGGTTATGGCCATTAATTACAGATTTAATTGCACGTTTAATCGCACGATTAATTGCTGTCAACGGCAAAATAGCCATCACATCGCGCCGCGTCCGGCCGCGCACGCGCACCGCACCGCCCGCCCGGCCGGCCGCGCCGCGCCGCGCCCTGGCCCCGGCCCGGCCCGGCCCGGCGAGGCGAGCGAGCGCGCGCGCGCGTGTGGTTCACCGTCCTCCTCTTACCGGCTTCACAAGTGGTGTACACGAAGTCCACCTTTTAAGTCGGTTGAGATCCTCCTCAATTCCCGGTACGGAATTAAGCATTGATTCCCTAGCATTAATAGTGGGCTTTAAATTCTTTTAATGTTTTAGAATGAATGGGCCAAGCCCATTACTCCAACAATCCCCACCAAGAAATTCAAGCCACACTAGAAATACCCTCATTCCCTCATTGATATACCAGTATTCGACAGAGACTGTTAAGTTGAACTTCCATCTAGGACAAAGACTACACTTATTCACAACTGTGCAATGGACTATGCCTTGAATTGCCAGTTTTGTGCAAACAAGTTTGACCAGAGCCCTACACTGGTACTAGGCTGCATAAACATCCCCGCGGTTTGGAGCTTATAAGTCATATTCCAGGCCTTTATGAGTTTCTAGAGAATACCCAATTCTCATAGACCATGACCAGTGGTCAAACTCATATAGGTGTGTTCCTTTCAGATGTTCTGTAGGACAACATCTTTGTTTTAAGAAAACAACTCATTTGTTTAAAAGAAACCACCTGGCACACATTAAGGTATAGACCAACCTGCCATACAGATTAGAAGAGAAATGCACCTTATACACGGAATGAGCCCTTTTCACAAAGGTTCTCTTCTCACAGTCAGACTTTAGTTTGTTTCACCATCCTAATTCACGGGATCTCCGATCACATAGGACATATTTCCACTATAGAATGACTCACGTGGGTCTCAAGCCCAATTCCATAGATGCATTGTCTATCACATTCCGTGAAAGACCCTTTGTAAACTGATCTGCCAGATTTTTAGCCGTCTGAACATAGTCCAGGGCTATAACTCCGGAGTTTCTCAATTTTCTGACAGATTTCAACCGCCTTTTCACATGTCTAGATGACTTCATGTTTTCCTTAGAACTATTCACCTTGACAATTACCGTTTGATTGTCACAGTTCATTAGGATTGCCGGTAACGGTTTTTCAACTATCGGCAAGTCCATAAGGAGCTCACGAAGCCACTCAGCCTCAACAGTGGCGGTATCTAATGCTGTGAGTTCTGCTTCCATAGTTGACCTCGTTAAGATGGTCTGCTTGCAAGACTTCCAGGAAACAGCTCCACCACCAAGTGTAAACACATATCCACTTGTGGCCTTTATCTCATCAGCATCAGAAATCCAATTTGAATCACTATACCCTTCTAGTACCCTTGGGTACCCGGTGTAGTGAATTCCATAGTTCATTGTCCCCTTCAGATAGCGCATTACTCTCTCAAGAGCCTTCCAATGATCATCTCCCGGGTTTGAAACAAACCGGCTCAGTTTGCTTACAGCAAACGAGATGTCAGGTCTTGTAGCGCTCGCTAAATACATTAATGAACCAATGATCTGAGAATATCTCAGCTGATCTCGCATTATCCTTTTGTTCTTTCTAAGAATTAAACTGGCATCATATGGTGTTGAGACAGGTTTATAGTCGCTATAACCAAAGCGACTTAACACCTTCTCCACATAGTGAGACTGTGTAAGAATCACCCCACCATTGATCTCTTTTACCAGTTTTATATTAAGGATAACATCAGCTTCTCCCAGATCCTTCATCTCAAAATTTTGAGATAAAAACTCTTTGACTTCCTTAATCACATTAAGGCTAGTGCCAAAGATCAATATGTCATCCACATACAAGCACAAAATCACTCCTTCAGCCCCACCATAGCGATAGTACACACATCTGTCAGCTTCGTTCACAACAAAGCCGGCAGAGGTCAAAGTTCTATCAAACTTTTCATGCCACTGCTTAGGCGCTTGCTTGAGACCATATAAAGATTTTAACAACTTACAAACCATTTCTTCTTGACCCTTTGATACAAACCCATCCGGCTGATCCATATAGATCTCCTCTTCTAACTCTCCATTGAGGAAAGCCGTCTTAACGTCCATCTGATGAACGAGAAGACCATAAGAGGCTGCCAGGGAAAGTAACACCCGAATTGTGGTCAATCGGGCAACTGGTGAATAAGTGTCAAAGAAATCTTCTCCTTCTTTTTGGGTATAACCCTTGGCCACAAGCCTAGCCTTGTACTTTTCAATAGTACCATCTGGCCTAAGCTTTTTCTTGAACACCCACTTGCATCCAACCGGTTTACATCCATAAGGACGTTCAACGACCTCCCAGGTTCCATTAGACATAATAGAATCCATCTCACTCCTTACTGCTTCCTTCCAATAGTCAGCATCAGGAGATGAATATGCCTCTTCAATGGTTCTGGGTGTATCATCTATGAGGTATACAATGAAATCATCACCAAAAGACTTTACAGTCCTTTGTCTCTTGCTCTTTCTCGGAGCATCATTGTTATTCTCCTCAGGATTTTCTACAAGTGTATGTTCATTGTGTTCTATCGGCTCAGCAGAGCCATCATCCTCGATGAACTCTTGTCTAGATGAACTTGTTTCATCTCTCATGGGAAAAATGTTTTCAAAAAAATGTAGCATCTCTGGACTCCATTATAGTACCAACATGCATGTCAGGTACTCCAGATTTCACTATTAAAAATCTATATTCAACGTTGTGAATAGCA
Source organism: Panicum virgatum (assembly GCF_016808335.1). Lineage (NCBI taxonomy): Eukaryota > Viridiplantae > Streptophyta > Magnoliopsida > Poales > Poaceae > Panicum > Panicum virgatum. The sequence goes on from NC_053153.1 coordinate 78,041,949, forward strand.
TAACCTAGAAAGATACAATCCACAGTTTTAGGTCCAAGCTTACGTTTCTTGGTTATTGGCACACTCACTTTTGCCAAACAACCCCATGTACGTAAGTATGACAGTGTTGGCCTTTTCTTCTCCCATTCCTCGAATGGAGTTATCTCTTTATTCTTTGTAGGAACACGATTTAGGACATGACATGCAGTCAATATAGCCTCACCCCACCATTCCTTGGAAAGCCCCGCTGTATCTAACATGGCGTTAACCAAATCCGTTAGAGTGCGGTTCTTTCTTTCGGCAACCCCATTTGACTGAGGTGAATAGGGAGGCGTCCTCTCATGAATAATACCATGTTCCTCGCAGAATAAAGTAAATAAATTTGAGAAATACTCGCCACCACGATCTGACTTAACTCTTTTGATCTTTCTCTCAAGTTGGTTTTCTACTTCAGCTTTATAGATTTTAAAGTAGTATAAAGCTTCATCTTTTGACTTCAACAAATAGATGTAACAAAATCTAGTACTATCATCAATCAAAGTCATGAAATATTTTTTACCACCTTTTGTCAACACTCCATTCATTTCGCACAAATCGGAATGAATTAATTCTAAGGGTGCCAAACTCCTTGTCTCCGCGGTCTTATGAGGCTTACGAGTTTGTTTTGATTCAACACATACATGACACTTAGAATTTTTGACAAAAGTGAACTTTGGAATTAAGCTCAAATTAGCTAAGCGCATCATACAACCAAAATTAACGTGACAAAGCCTCGAATGCCAAACATTTGTTTCATCAACGTTAATAACATTGTATGCAATTTTATTACAAACATCTGACAAAGAAAGACGGAACAAGCCTCCGCTTTCATAACCTTTTCCAACAAAAGTACCAAACTTAGACAAGATACATTTATTAGACTCAAAGACTAATTTGAAACCATCTCTACACAGTAGAGAGCCGCTGACTAAATTCTTCTTGATGGTGGGGACATGCTGTACGTTCTTCAGCTGCACGGTCTTCCCCGAAGTAAACTTCAGATTTACCGTACCAACACCAAGAACACGCGCATGTGATCCGTTCCCCATCAGCAAGGAGGAAGTCCCGCCGGTCTGGTAAGAAGAGAACAAAGAAGCATCAGCACAAACATGAATATTAGCACCAGTGTCAACCCACCACTCGGGTGAACCAAAGACTGAAAGAACAGTAGGTAATAAATTACCGTACCCCGATGTTCCTCCAGGCTCGCTAATAACCATGTTGGCGGAGTCGTTGCCTTTGCGGTTCGGACACTTTGCAGCAAAGTGATCCGTACTAGCGCACACATAGCAAGCTCCCGTCTTCTTCTTCTTCTTAAAAGTGGTTGTCTTCTTAGTCTTTGGTTGGTTCTGCGGTGGCTTTTTCTTGTTCTTGTGGGAGTTGTTCTTCTGAACAAGATTGGCACTTGAAGCACCAACAACTCCTTTCCCACGTATGTTCTTTGCTCTCGCCTTCTCCTCAACATCAAGAGTCCCTATGAGTCCATCTATTGTGAACTCCTGTCTCTTGTGTTTTAGAGAAGTAGCAAAGTCCCTCCAAAAAGGTGGCAGCTTAGAGATTATACCTCCAGCCACAAACTTATTGGGTAACACACATGGGGACTCTTTGCTGCAATTTTTGAGATCTTTTGCCAGAGTATGTATTTCATGAGCCTGTTCCACTACAGAACGGTCTTCGACCATCCTGTACTCAAGGAACTGCTCCATGATATACAACTCACTCCCGGCGTCAGATACTCCATATTGAGCCTCAAGAGCATCCCACAATGCTTTGCCAGTTGGCAGTCGGATATAAGAATCCACCAGGTTATCACTGAGAACACTAATGATCAAGCCTCGAAAGAGGATATCAGCCTCATCGAACGCACTCCCTTCCTCTGGAGAGAATTGTTCAGGCTTACCCTCTTTCACATGGATCACTCTCGATAGTGTTAACCACAGTATAAGCCGCTCTTGCCAACGTTTGTAATTTGAACCATCAAAAGGTGATGATTTGATTGATGCAGCAAAGCTAGATACCGAAAACCTATTAACACAATCAGGTTTTTGGATTGTTAGATATCTAGGCAATTTTCGGTATATTTTAATTCCAAAATTAAATGTATAAACTAACAACATTTCTATGACTTTAAGGAGTAAAATAAAACATGTGAACATGTTTATACTTATCACACATATAAGCATAAACAATATAAATAACCAAAGTTTCAGGGAGTACCCTGAAGCGGGGCTGTTGCCGGAGGCATTGGCTGCGCTGTTACCAACTGGAGTAGACATCTACTCGGTTGGCCTCAGTCGAAGTAGTCGAACTAAATCGGTGCAGGAAGAAGTTCGCAGTGCAGTCCCGCGAACGGTCACCAAGATGTAGTCGACGTAGTCGTTCGGCCACCAGAATGTAGTCGACGTAGTCGTTCGGCTCGTCCACCAGGAAGTAGTCGTACAATCGGGCAAAGCCTTAGTATTTTTGAGCAGTCACGCTAAAGCGTTACCCAAAAACCTGATTGCCCGCCTATCCCGTGCAGGATCTCAAGGCGAGCAAGGTTTCGGAGGCCTGCTCACGCTAATTCTGTGCGCACAGAAATTAGCGTTGGGGAACTCAGTTGTTGCAACTGGAGAGGGAGAAGAGAGGAGCCGAGTTGCCTCAGTGCTCTGGTGCAGAATGGATGAGGGGAATGGCACTCCTTATATAGTGACTCAGGTGCTCAGGATCGTTGAACCTGGACACCATCAGAGTCATTTAGGTGATGCGGTTATGGCCATTAATTACAGATTTAATTGCACGTTTAATCGCACGATTAATTGCTGTCAACGGCAAAATAGCCATCACATCGCACCGCGCCGCGCCGCGCCGCACCGCACCGCACCGCACTTGCACGTCACGTCACGTCCGGCCGCGCACGCGCACCGCACCGCCTGCCCGGCCGGCCGCGCCGCGCCTCGCCTCGCCTCGGCCTCGGCCACGGCCACAGCCACAGCCCGGCTCGGCGAGGCGAGCGAGCGCGCGCGCGCGTGTGGTTCACCGTCCTCCTCTTACCGGCTTCACAAGTGGTGTACACGAAGTCCACCTTTTAAGTCGGTTGAGATCCTCCTCAATTCCCGGTACGGAATTAAGCATTGATTCCCTAGCATTAATAGTGGGCTTTAAATTCTTTTAATGTTTTAGAATGAATGGGCCAAGCCCATTACTCCAACAAGGTCTAGCAGCGACCAGCTCTCTGGAAGGGATCGGATGGGGAGATCTGAATGAAGAACGGAGCAAAAAGTAAACGGCTCGCAGATTGGAAGTTGACGCTCGATCGAGGGTAGAAGGCACGAACCAGCCGCTAATCTTGATCGTCTCAACGTGATCGCAGCATCCGCCGGCGCTGGAGGGATTCTCCGGCTTCCGTCAGTCCTCCGCCGAAACCTTTTTCCTTGGGTCCGTCTTTCTCGGGAAAATCTATTTATCGCATATGCGATTTCCTATCAACCCATCACAGAAGAGGGCGCCATGGCTCATGTTCATCTTCTCCGTTGAGATAAGCGGCGGCCGGAGCTTGGGGAGGGGGAGGGGGTGGTCGGGGAGGGGTGGTAGGTGGGGGGAGCGGCCGCCGGCGAGGTCACCGGCGGCCGGGGTGGTGGAGGGTGGCGGCGGAGGTTTAGAGTTCTGGGTTACCTGGGTTCGGGGAGCTCCATGGCCGCTGGCGATAGAAGAGGAGGGGGCCGGGGCGGCGGCGATGGTTCGGCCGGCGGAGGGCGAGGCGGCGGCCGGCGGCGGGGGCGAGAAGAATCTGGCGGCGCAGTGGCAACGAGCTTGGTTAGGGTTGGCGGCGGCGGAGGCGCCGGGGGCGGCACCGGAGCCAGGGGAGGCGGGGGATGGTGAGGGAGCGACGGCAAAAGCCTTCTGCAATGCGTTTTTCGCCCCTCGCATATGCGGAGAATAGAATCCCCCTCCTCCTCTCCTCCCAACTCCCCGCGAGCATCGTAGCACAGGGCAAAGCATCTCCGTTCAATACGAGCCATCCGTCTGTGATCCAACGGCTCCCATCGCGCTATCAGACCATGGCCACCTCAACCTGGGCCGCCGATTGTGACCAGGTGGCCCACACTAAGGCCAGGAGCCAGTCGCGCCGCCGCAGATCATCGGCCTGCCACCAAGAGTCGATGCAGCCGAGTCTTCTTCCCCTCCTGCTACAGTTCAGAGCGGCGGCGGAAAGGTGTTCTCGGCCCCGGCTTCGATCTGCTTGCTTCCCCCTCCTCTCCGGCGGCCTCGTCGGCGCCGGAGAGGGAGGGGAAGCCGGATCTGCCGTGTGCTGTAAATATTTAGGCCTAGTTCCCTAGATTAGGCGCTAAATAAATTTCCCATGGAGTTGGTTAGCCATGGGGTGGTCGGGTTCTTCCCCGCCGGCGGCGACGACGGCGGCGTGAAGCTTTTGTTCCTCCTCCTGTCCGTTGGCTTGGTGTTCGGCTCCGTCGCGGGCCTATCAAGCTTCACGGTCGCCGGCGTTGGGAGGTTTGTCTTCCTGCTTTTTTGCGAAAGGGCGGGACTCCTTTTCCTCTGCGGCTTCGTCTTCGACGCGTTTCGTCAAGGGCCTCACGGCTTCGTCGACACCGGCGACGGCGACGGCATGGGGATTTACTTCCATTTTCCCGATGGCGCTTGTTTGGGGGAGACAGCGTCGTCTTCGTGGAATAAGGTTCTCCAGACTTCTCTCTCCTTCGTCGGCGTGTGCTCCGGTGCCGGCGTCGGGTCTGTGAGGTCTTATACCAGAGTTGCGGTGGCCTGCTGGTTGTCTTGCTGTCGTTGCCTCTCGCGCGTGGAGCCACGAGGGTATTGCGACGTGCCCGTCGTCTACGGAGTCTTCCGGTGATTTCATGAAAGACGTGTTTCTGGTCTGATTGTAGATATAGGTTTGTTTGTACGTGTGTGGTGTGGTGTGAGTGTGTACAAGCATGTACGAACAAATTCTACAGCTACATGAATCCAGATGAGAGGTTTCAAAAAAAGAGTCGATGCAGCCAGCAATGTAGCAGCAGCTCGACTGATGCAGCAATGTCGCCCATCTGAATTCATGAACAGAATCCATCCGATTCAGGCATGGCGTGCCTACTGCCTAGAGGTACGGTCTCTCACAATAGCGGCACCAGTACCTTCGTTCATCAGACTGGAATATTGGATAGAGCATTAGAGCGTAGATGTTCTTTTAGATGATAGAGCACGGATACGATTCTTTTGTTCCTCTGTTGTGCTGTGTGTCTTGTGTCCCTTGATGTACGTGTGCAGCTGCTGACGTGGATTTGCGACAACAACCAGTGAGAGGCTAAGTCGGCGTCGCCTCCAATAGTCGCCTCCAATATTTGTGTCCCTTGATGGCTCACCCCAGCGACAACAAACGATTGAGATCCAGAATAGAGATGACACCGACACCATACAACTTTTCCATGCCTCACTTCTCACCCCAATTCCACAAATTTGCAGACCAGAAATATAATCTGGTTATCTCTTGTATCTAGAAAAATTCATCATACAACGGAATCAGTAGTTCTGACATTCACGAGTGTTAACACTTGTACCATAAGACACATGTACAACTTTATACAAACACACCGCGCTGCAACACCGGATTTGCCAAACATTGCAAAGAAGCGCTAAAAAAGAGTTAAATACACCAGCGGTCCTCGAACTTGTCCCGAAGTGCCATTTAGGTCCACGAACTTGCAAAATCGAAATCTGGCACTCTGAACTTATTAAGTTGTGCCACTTAAGTCCATACCACTTGATGTGGCGCCACGTGACATGAATATATGCAAAAAAAGCCTTTAAATTTTATCATCTTCTATATGTAGATCCTCCTCATCTCTTTCACCTCTTTCTCAATCCGCCACGCTGCTCCTACCGCCGGCAGCCACTCCCTCCCCGACGTCCAGAGCGCCGCCGCCCCATCACCTGCCCTACAGCCACGCCGCCACTGGGCAGCCACCGCGGGAGGCTGGGGCCGGGGCCGGGGCCCTGCTTGTGCCCAGCCTGCTGCCGGCAAGCGCACGCAGCCGACCGGCCTCCCGCGCCGAGACCGCCTCCCATCGAGGGCCGCCTCCCACGGCGAGGCCACCTCCGAGTGCCGGCTCCCATGCTGGGCTGCCTCGCGGCGAGGCCGCCGCACGCGCCGAGGTCGTGACGGCGCTGCTGCTACTACTCCCGCTGCTCGCGCTCGCTACACGCGCTGACGACGATGGTGGCGGTGATTCCGAGGCCACGGCGGTGTTGCCGACAGAGGCGGGGCCGGGGTGTGGAGGGCACACCCTGCTCCCGCCACCGCCGGATGCTCCGGCCCCGGCGTCCATAGCTGTGCGCTCGCCTCAGAGGTCGCTGACGCACACCTCCACCCTCTGCAAGCTCCTCTCGTGGTGGGACACGAGCGGCGGCGGCGGTGCTAGCTCCGCCGTGTTGATGAAGGGGCAGGGGCCTAGAGGGCGCGGCAGCAGCAGTAGGCCCTGGAGGACAAGGACGTGTGGCACCGCAGGGCACTCGCAGAGGGCACCGGGGCGGGTGGCAGGGTCTGAGGCCGCGGCGGCGCTATTGCTATTTGTGCCCACTGCGCACGCCGACGACGACGGTGGCAGCGGGTCCGAGGCCGCGATAGGTCGGAGAGGAGAGGCGCGCCGGCGGAGGGAGGAGCGGCGTGCAGGTCGGCGGCTCGCCGGAGGTGGGCGTGCGGCATGGAGGCCGGTGGCTCGCGGCCGCGGGAGGCGCGCTCGCGGCGTGGAGGCCGGCGGCTCGCAAAGGCAGACGCGCGGCAGCCCTGCCTTCTATCCCTCAAGGATGTGAAGGTAGAAGACGATAAAACTCAAGGGCCTTTTTGCATATATTCATGCCCTTTGAAGGGGTATGGACCTAAATGGCACAACTTAACAAGTTCAGGGAGCCAGATTTCGATTTTGCGAGTTCATGGACCTAAGTGGCACCTGGGGACAAGTTCGAGGGCCGCTGGTGTATTTAACTCGCTAAAAAAACCTGCTTGAAGACTAAAAAAAGAGAGAACTTGCTTCACTTCCTCTCCTAGTTACAAATGTCCAGCATAGACTAGTCAACACTTAACAGTACCATCACGTTGTTTGTCACTCTGTCAGCATCCGACACATGCATTCACCTGCAAAACAAAGCAAAAGGATGGTTTACTCGTCATCGCGTTCAATCTTCTACTAGCAAATAACAAAACATCTAGTAATACCCAAATTAGTCATTAAGATGTACCTCTTGAACAGGGATTTGATGTCCTCTTGTAGCACAGGGCTTTCAAGGAACATGTCCTTGCAGTCTGAAACATCAACCTTGGTGAGCTCAAAATCCTCATTGTTGCAAAGCTCATCCCACTCGAACCACAGCTTTGATACTCGCTCTTTCTTGAATGCAGTATGGTGATCCTCCTCCTCCGACGAGCCAGCAGCAACGAGACGGTAGCAGTACACCGTTTTAGACTGGCCTGGTCTGAATGCCCGCCCGATCGCCTGCCGCATCACAGCAGGATTCTCATGGACATCCAAAATGACAACACGAGACGCACCAACAAGGGAGATCCCCTCCCCACACGCTTTGATGGAACCAAAGAAGACTTTAGCTTCAGGTGAGCTGTTGAATCTCTCAACTGCTTGCTCTCGCTGCTCTTGAGTTAAACTCCCATCCATCAGGAAAGTGTTAACTCCTGCCTTCCATCCTTTCATTTTGGTGAACAGTGTTTCCAAGAAATTTAGAGAGCGCACATACGCTGAACACAAGTACCTTCTCTCCTACAGTTTCTGAAAGAGACAACAGATTGTATATGAATTTTGCCTTCACCCCATCATTGATATCAATTCCGCGTACTATCGAATCCATCTTCCTTTTGCAGATATTTCTATTTTGCTTATCAACATTCTTGACATCCTTTAGGCATGGATGAAGAGAAACAGCATTGCTTTTTGCATGTGCTTCAAATCTTTTCAACCCTACCAAACCCTTGACAACACCTTCCTGTTTGGTACTCATATTTAGCAAAACTGTGAAATCCACAAGTCCAGGTAGCTCCTTCAAGATCTCACCTTGGTAATAGTGGAGTATATTCTCAGTAAGCTCTCGTAGATTCTGTATAATCATGGCTCTCACTATTTTTTAATCCTTCTGAAGGTTCTGCTCAATCAATTCATAGAAAACCTTTTTAGAGATGGTTTTCAATCGCACATTGGTCCCTAACACATCCATCTTAGTTAGTATACGCTTCATGATTGCATGGGATCTCTGCATCTTCAAGAATTTCGGTCGTACAAGGTTCAAAATATTGAAAACCTCACTTACGTGGTTCTGAAACAAGGTTCCTGTGAGAACCACTTTTCGAGGAGTTTGGATAGTTTCAAGTGCACTGAGCAGGTCTGTTTGGTCGTTTCTCGAGGTGTGGCCTTCATCTAGAATTACAAGGCTAGGGACCCTCAGCAGCTTCTCTCTGCACATTACTGTTTCTCTATCAGAAGAGTCATCAGAAATTATGTGTGAAAACTGCTGATAGCCAATCAGCAATATACTTCTGTTTTCTTCCCACAGTTTCAATATTTTACACTGCTCAGACCGGCTATTAGCTTTGGAGGAGTAAAAGTCATACAAAGGAATGTTCTCAACTTGCCAGCGGAGAAATTCACTTTTCCATGTTCCCAAGATACCCTTTGGAAGCATAATCAATGGCCTCCCAGTCCCAGCAGGGTACCTTGCAAGAAAGCTGTGGACAAAACTGATAAGCAGAAAGGTCTTTCCAGAACCAGGCGCATGTGCCAAAAAAACTTGACCTGCGGGGGGTGAGACCGCCCCCCACGGCATTGTTTGAGAGGTAGAATGACCTTCTCACAGTATGCCAAGAAAACCCCTGAACCCCTGCCCCACCCGTACACGGGGGCCCGTCGCCTTGTGAGTTAGGCCGGGCTCCACAGTGCTTTGGACGTGGGACAAGCGAGGGAGTTTTTTTAACCCCAGAGCTGAAATTCGCCCCCGAGCGGGATCGAACCCAGGACCTCTGGGGAGTGACTCCAGCGATGCTACCACTGATAAGCAGAAAGGTCTTTCCAGAACCAGGCGCATGTGCCAGAATACAACCTCCTGGATTGTTCTCATCTGCCAGATTCTTGATCAAGAAATTGAAACATTCGACTTGGTGAGGTTTCATCTGTTGTGAATGCCGAGGGTGGATTGACAGAGCATCAGGGAACACAATGAGATTAGTACCTAAAGGATTATCAGTTGGATCTGAATCACTAGACTTTCTGTGTTTTGCTGGGTATGTTCTGTATGACTGCTTGTGCTGATGCATGCAAGAGAGAAAAAAAGATGAGAAGTGGGATCCACTAACTCACAAAAAAGAGCAAGAAAAAATAGTGATTCAAGAAAAAGAAATAAGTGCATTTACCGTAAAAAATTTTAAAAAATGCAACTGAGAAATTGAATCGAGCCTGATATCGGAAAAAGGACTTCAAAGTTTTATCTATGTCTTCCTTTCAGCCAGAAGCGCATTGCAAACAGAAAATTGGAATGGTGTGAAAATGTGTGTTTGATCAATAATTACAGCTTACACATGCCGATTGCCAAGTTTTGAGAAAATACTAGCAAAATTCCATAGTAGCAACAGCAGCTGGTAAATTAGATGAAAGGACACATATTTTTTAGGGAATATACTTTGAGAAACTGTTTGAGTGAATCGATTCATTAGATATAAAAAAGCACATTTTTTTCTATTTCAAGTGATGCCATGAAATCATACTTACATGACAGTGTACAGATTGATTGCCCAATAAAATTTCAATAAGTTCAGCAACAGAGTAAAAGCTGATGCTTCATGAAAAACAGGCCATTATCAAGATAAGTGCTAAAAGTTATTAATTATTGCGTTCAACATTAACCAGTAGTATTGCTATTGGCAGGAAGTCAAGATTGAAATAATATAAGAAAACGATTGGGATTTTAATCAATTTATGGATTCCAACAAAGAGGGAGTTGATTAAACTAATTAGGACAAGAAATTCTACACCTTTTTTCCATGAGTGCTCAAAAATATTCTCGATGCGCTGCTGGATCAGACCACAAATACGGCACACAATGCCTAAATCATCTTTCAATAGGAAGTCATGGTCACATGCATCCTCTGTTTCCTCACAGTTACTCTCTATTGGAACTATGCCCTGATTAACTTGATTGGTCTGCATAAGTAAATGGATCAGGCTCAAGTTACAGTAAAAATGAAGATTCCCATTGCAGTTTTGGAATTTATAGATAGAGCCAGGAAACACTGCCTATGGAGGGGCTCTGAAATCAATGCAAAGAATAAATCTTTGGTGGCATGGCCCAAAGCACTAAAGCCTAAGAACAAAGGAGGATTGGGAATTGTTGATCTCAGAACTCAAAATGATGCACTGCTCTTAAAACACCTTCATAAGTTTTACAATAAAAGAGACATTCCATGGGTTAATATGGTCTAGCAATCCTATTATTCACAAGGACAAATCCCTCACGCTACTGCAGATAAGGGTTCCTTTTGGTGGAGGGATTTACTCCACCTGAGTGATAAGTTCAGAGGTGTGGCTAGCTATGCTGTAGGGAATGGCACATCTGTGTTGTTTTGGTTAGATGTATGGAATGGACACTATCTCCAAGAAAAACTGCCAAGGCTATTCTCCTTTGCTAAGAATCAAAAAATTCCAGTGGCTGCCTTTCTATCAATCACTGACATGACCAGTCACTTTCACCTCCCTCTGTCTGAGCAAGCGCATCAAGAATATATAGAATTACAAGGAATCATACAGGGCATCCAATTGAGAGAGGAGGACAAAGATCAGTGGAGCTACATTTGGGGTAAAAAAATATACGTCAAAAAGTTTCTATAACCACATGTACAAAGACCTTCAACCTCCAAGGCCCTTTCTCTGGATCTGGGAATCAAGGTGTTGCAACAAATTGAGAGTGTTTACATGGTTACTGCTAATTGATAGACTCAATACTAGAAATCTACTAAAAAGAAAAAAAAATTCAAAATTGAAGGGAACAATTACAATTGTGTCTTCTGTACCTCGCAAAGAGAAGAAACAACTATGCATCTCTTCTTCACTTGCCCTTTTGCGATCAGATGTTGGCAAACGATAGGAATCCAATGGCAGTATGGAACCCTGTTCTTCCAGATGTTGGAGATTGCTAAGCACAATTTCAATGGCACCTTCTTCATGGAGATCTTCACTATTGCAGCATGGCAAATTTGGAAGCAAAGAAATGGTCTAATTTTTGAAAAATGTTCAGTTAGCTTTGGCAGATGGAAAAGCAATTTTGTGGATGAATGCCGAAATCAAGCTCATAGGATGAAAGTCTCCCTTAAGAATCCTTTTTTAACCTGGCTCAACACTACTGTTTAGAATCCTTGTACATAGGGCCTTTCTACTCCTTTTCTTTCTCTTTGTTTTACAGCCTAGCTCTCCTCTGTAAGTATCTTCTTGTAACTTGCTCTTTAACTTGTTTTTAATAAAAATCTTTATAGTGCGGGTCTCCCTCGCTGTGTTTCCGGTTCAAAAAAAAAAAGTTACAGTAAAAAAGGCAAATCGCAAACTAAGAAAAAACTAAAAGATACTGTTTAAAATAATTCAGTACTATTACTCTGATGGTCAAGCGTCAAATTAAGAGAGTCAAAGGATAATAAAGGGGCATAACAGATAACCACAAAATATGCAATACAATTAGTAAGATCGTCATGTTGTACTAAAGGGATTCATCTAGTAAGAACAAACTCCTAAATTGTGGGCAGGAAAACCCACAAGTGGATATCAAATTACAATTCAACAAGTCACAAAGAAAATTGAGAAGCCAGGAGTTGAGGTCTAGTCTGATATAGTTGCAACAAATTGAATGATTCCATATTCAAGTACCTCTGAAAATGCCAGTGCAACTGACATGCCCATCCAAAGATCATCCAGCTCATCAACCGAGCTGTCTTTCTCATGATGATTACTCTCGTTGCTCCACGGTTCATTTTGTACAATTTCACAAGATAGTTCGTAGGAACCAACATTTTTCTCTATGGTTTTTCCAATCTTTCCTTTCTCTTCAAGATCATCCTGTTCAAATGCAAACGAGTGAACATTATCAGGTGGAGATAGCTGTATTTATCAGCCTATAAACTTCAGCTTAAAAAATCTATGCTGTAAGCAAAATCTTGACGTTTAAAGATGATGATAAACCACGATTCTTCATGTCTCCACATAGGTTAATCAAGAATATAGTATATATGAATCTATCAGATAAAAAATATAACAACTCTATAGAAGAGACAACATTCAGTTGCTTTTAAGCAACACACCACAGTCTTACCAATACATGCATTGCTTGGTCAATGTGTATTGACTTGTTAGTTGTTAAAACACTTGAGTAGGATAATGATTCAGTTGTTAGGCACAAATAAATGCTCAGTGCTTATTTGCAGCTCTCTATTTTTTTTAAAGATCATAGGGATTAACATAGTACTGTTAGCAGCCAAGTAAATTTATGAAGAAAAAGGCACATACCTCAGTATTAACTTTTACGTTTACATGTCTTTTCTTGATCAACGGCTCTGTTACCCTGACACTTCACTGAAGTCACCGATACGTATCGAAGGAGTATCGACGGATTAAACATTTAAAAAAAATATTTTCAATTTCCGACGCGTCCCCGACACGGCCCGGCCCAATAAGCGCTTGAGCCGCCACCTCCTCTCTGTTCCGTGCGCCGCCGTCGCTCCTCGCCTCCTCCCATAGATCGACGCCGGCGCCGCCGGGAGCCAGCTTGCCGCGCCTCCACAGATCGACATGCCGCCGCCTCCCTTTAGGCCGCCGCCTCCCCATGTCCTCCGCCGTGCCGCCATGCTGCGCCCGCCGCACGGGCCTCCGCCGCCGCCGCCGTGAGGCGGGCGAGCCGAGATCCGCCGGCTTCCTCCACCTCTGCCGCGCCCACAGCCGCTTTCCGCCCCTGCCTCCTCGCCGTTTCCGTCTCCTCCGCCCACGGCGCCGCCGGCACCTTGGCCCCGCCACGGCCGCTGCCCTGCCGCGCACCGGAGAGGGAAGGGATAGGGAGGGGCGCGGGAGAGGGAAGGGAGAGGGAGGGGGGGGGCGCCGCCACGGGAGAGGGAGGGGAGAGGGAAGGGCACGCGGCGGAGAGGGAGAGAGCAGAGAGCAGAGCAGGGGAGGAGAAAATGAGTAAAGGAGGAGACGGCCGAGGAAGAGAAAATGAGGGGAGGAGAAATAGGAAGAGAGAAAGGAGCATATTTTACTTTGCTTTATGTGCTTTATGTGCTGTTGATTGTTATTTTTATTTTATTTTATTTTATGTTACGTATCGTAGTGTTGCTGTTTTTAGAAAAATAACGAATCGCCGTGTCCGACACGTATCGTGTTCGACACGCGTGTCGGAATCGGGGTGACCTAAATCAACGGCTGCCGCTCAGAAGTACTGTGGCTATCAAATAGAATAATCTTTTTGGTCTTGAAATAGAATGACAACATGTTAGTAATGGATGCATTCAACAAAATTAATTTACTAAATGCTAGCATGTAAATATAATTTCTGATCAAGGCAATTATGGGTGCTCATTAACCTACAACTTCAATTTCTGTGTATAAACAAATAGTATGTGTTTTCATGGCAAGTTGAACGCACCTCAGCAGAAACATTGTCGGTGTCCATGCCGTCCTTTGGTCGCTTACATAAATCATGTGGTTCAGTACCGCTATTGCAATTATCCAGCCTGATGATATCCTGACGCCCGACTGGCTGCTCAAGCAGCAGGTTCTTTTGGATACAATTGCCATTATTATTAGATTAGAGGATGAATTCTCATCTCCACAGGATTTAACCCTGTCCTTGTTGTCAGAATCAACAGCTGAAACTGTTGAATCAGCCCCAACATTGCCCACATTAGCTTGGGTATGATATTCAACATTGTCTTTGTCTTCATCCAAGTTGATAACATTATCTGAACTATAATTACTCCGAATTAGTCCAAAGTCATATAGTGTTGCGTCTGAAAATTTGGGCACTGGACTGGTAGGCTGTTGGATTGGTACTTGCTGTAGCCTTTCTATGATGCCAATAAATTCACATCGTTTGATGTTGATTGACTTGAGATCTTTGGTGGCACTCCCAGTCTTGAATTCACTGAATGGGTCAAGAAACTGAAGACGAAGACGTCTATTATGAAGGAAGATGTTTGACTGAGACTGAGTCCCTGTTGAGCTAGTGTGCTCATTACCAAGTTTCTGCCTTTTGTGTCCAGCAGGATCCATCCTTCAAAAGAATAGAAAGAACTATTACACGCTTTGAGAGGCACATCCTGCAAATAAGTTAAATATTAAACAAAAAATTGTATTCTGTTGTACTTGGTGGCCACCTACCTTGCATATTTGTCACACAAATAATTAGCTCTTAAATTCATGGTGAAGGGAAATTAGGAACATTCTGTCACTAAAAATATGATCATTGTAAAGAATATCAAGCAAAACTTTCATGCAACGAGTAATGAAACGGGTAGAAAAATTAGCTACAAATGATTTAAGCATTTCAGTTCCCACCCAGCTAGGAAGGAAACCTGACTCATGGAAGGCGTGGACTTGCACATCGACTAGCAGATTGAAGTTATATTCAGCTTGAATTCGTATTCCCTCTCTTGTTTTAATTTGGGGGCAAGTCGAGAAAATAGCCCTCTAAGAAAACAATACCAGGAAGAATTAAAAGGTCATAGGCAATCTCCCTAAAAAAAAATCATAGGCAATCAGGCAAACGCAACCACCTCAACCCCAGGAACCAAACAAGAAATGGGAAATGGGCTGGACTCCTCGCGTGGCTGCGCTGGGATTCTGTCGAATCGAATCCTCTTAGCATGGCATGGAAACGGGGAAGACGACGGTGATCGAGATCTTCCGGGCCATTGGCGGATGCTCACGACGGAACTGCCTTGCCGGCCTACGCCGCGGCGCATGTCCGCCATGCCCCGGCCCGGAATCTCGGGCGCCCTGGCTCTAAGGAAGCTAACCTCCACCTCCAGCAAGAACAATCTCCCAGATGGGCCTTGCCGACCCGGCCAGCGGTGATAGCGCCCGCAATGGAGCACCGAACACTACGGTGAGGAGGCGGCGCGCCGCCGGTTGCTGGCGGAGCTGGTATTCACGCGGAGAGACGGAGCCGTGGGCCCGTGGCTAATTTTATTGCAAAGAAAGAAAGCAAGCGAGCGGAGCAGCCAATTCGTGGACAGGAAACTACCGATCTTGATGAGATGCTCTCATTTCAACACTTAACTAAAAAAACGAGTTCAATTTGATCGCTGACAAAAATAACCTCCAGAAACTCGCAAGCTCGAAATTCCGCAGGGAGAAAAGGGATTCGTTCAAGCAGCCACATCGATCAAAACCCCTCCAAACCCACAGATCGCACTTGCACAAAACAACATTGGATATAGAAAAGCGATAGACATGAGTAAAACATTTGGGAGGAGAGGAACCTGGATGATGATCGTGGGAGGGGAGTGTTGGGTGACCCAAACCTTTTCTATCCAAGACAAAGCGGCAAAGCCAAGACAGAGGACATGCAACACTCGTTGGGTAAACAGCGAACCGTAGATAAAGCAGGGAAATATGCAAAGGATGGGTCTCCCAGTGAAATATGCATAGCATGTGCATGTTAATACTAGGACTAGCACCAGGGAGTTCTTTGCTCTCTCTTTTTTTTAAAAAAAAACAGGGAGTATTTTTGCCCAAGCAGACATTTGATTCCCTTTTCAAAAGAGCGTTCACAATATACAGCAGTTGCACATCGCAACACATTTACTCAACTAATTTGGAGTCTATATGGTTTGCTTCTAAAATATCGGCATGCCAAAATATGGGTAAGCCTATAAATTTTGCATTAAGGTCAAAAGGTAGCCCATCTAACTAAGTGCTATTTTAAACTTGCTAAAAATTTGTTAAAAGAATTGGTACGCCCATATTTATATGGGCAGGGCAATATTCCAACAAAAGCAGAGCTTTGATGACTCATGCTATAGGCTTACAGCAAGACATCACTAAACTGGATACAAGACAGTGTTTTCGCACACCATAAACTTAAAAGGAAAAAAAAATCAGCTTCCTCTGTTGACGTCACGGAACCTGCTGCTGCTGGGGCTGCATTGCACCGGCACTGCCGCCCCCCTCGCTGCTGCTGCCGCCGGCGCCGGCGCCGCCGCTCCCTCTCCATGACTCCATGCGCTGTTTCTGAACGGCGGCGACCCAGCCAAGGTGCCAGGCGCGCCACCGCGGGTCCACGGCCTTGTTCCGGTGCATCTCGACGAACCTGTCCGCCAGCTTCTCGCCGCCCTCCTCCAGGGCCTCCCTCCCGATCTCGGCCGCCCGGTCGAGGAAGAACTCGAGGACCACGCCCAGGTACTCGCCCCAGAGCTCCAGCCCCAGCACCGCCCGCAGGAACGTCGCGTACCGGGCCTCGTAGGTGCCGTCCGCCACCAGCGTGCACACGTCGATCTCGCCGTCCCGCGTCCGGCACAGCCGCAGGAACCGCTGCTCCATGGGGTGGAACGCCAGCCGGAAGTTGGCGCGCGCGCGGTCGCCGAGGAACGCGATCGCCACGCGGTCGTGCGCCAGCGCCGCCGCGTGCGCGTCCGGGAACGGGCCCACGGTGCGGTACGCCTGGCGCTCCGGGTCCACCAGGACGTGCGCCGCCCACCCGCCGCCGGGGATCGGCCTCACCCCCGCGTACTGGAACCGCGGCACGGGTAGCGGAGGCGCCGTGGGGGCTGGCGGTGGTCTCCCGGCCTGCGGGTGTGCTGCAGCTGCAGGAGCACCGGAAATCATCGCCGCCGGCGAGCCGGCCCCCGGAGCTGAGCTAGAGACCGTCATCGTCGTCCTGCTGCCTCGACGACGAGTACGCAAGCACCGTACCGCGGCAAGGACGTGCGTGCTGTGAGGCGATGTACGAGCTTGCCAAAGCTGTGCTCTGATTTGAAGGCGCCGCTCGTCTGGTGCAGCAGACCGACTCGGATTCGCCAAGCTCTCCGGCTTGCATTCGGCGAAGGTCTCCGACTCGAGTACGGATGCGACCTGGTGCCCTGGTGGCCTGGTGGATCGAATATCGAACGAAATATCGAAGCCGCGTATCCATGGCCTTTGCGTATTCGTGGTGGCTGATTACGTTAACCTGAGTCGAACACGGCTTTATGGTTTACCGCATTTCTTATTTTCCAGCCACTCCAAAGCGCAAAGCAAAGCACACCCGAGTCCACCGCCGCTCGCCGATCGCCGATCGCCGTCGCTAATGGCGTTCCCCCGTCGTCTCCCTCGCCTTCCCACGGCCACCGCTGCCACCAAGCGGTCGGCTGGAACTCTCGCCATCGAACTCGGAGGAATCGGCGCGAGACCCTCAACGGCCGCCCTGGCTGCAGCCGCTACGGCCGCCGCCGCCGCCGGCCGCGCCTCCGAGTGCCAGTCCCTCCTCCTGCGCATGTCCCGCCGCCGCGGAGCCTCCCGCCACGATATCGTGTCCTCCCTCCTCGCCTCATCCTCCCCCACCACCCCACAGACGCAGGTCTTCGACCTCCTCATCCGCACCTACACCCAGTCCCGCAAGCCCCGGGAGGCCTTTGAGGCCTTCCGCCTCCTCCTCGACCACCGCGTCCCCATCCCGGCCTCCGCATCCAACGCCCTCCTCGCCGCACTCTCGCGGGCCGGGTGGCCTCACCTCACCGCGGAGGCCTACCGCCTCGTCCTCTCGTCCAACTCCGAGGTAAACGCCTACACGCTTAACATCATGGTCCACAACTACTGTAAAACCTTAGAGTTCGATAAGGTTGACACCGTCATCTTCGAGATGGAGAAGAGATGCGTATTTCCGGATGTGGTTACACATAATGTGATGATTGATGCCAGGTTTCGTGCCGGAGATGTGGATGCAGCAATGGCATTGGTCGATTCGATGGCTAATAAGGGGCTGAAGCCTGGCATCGTGACATACAATTCAGTGTTGAAGGGTCTGTGCACACATAGGAGGTTGGATAAAGCAAGGGAGGTGTTCAGAGCAATGAATCAGTGTGGTGTTGCAGCTGACATTCGGAGTTTCAATATTTTGATTGGGGGATTTTGCAGAGTTGGGGAGGTTGAGGAGGCAGTGAAGTTTTACAAGGAGATGCGACAGCATGGTGTTACACCAGATATGGTCAGCTTTAGCTGCTTGGTTGGATTGTTCTCAAGAAGGGGGAAGATGGATCGTGCAGCAGAATACTTGCGGGAAATGAGGGTTTTCGGTTTGGTTCCTGATGGTGTGATTTACACAATGGTCATAGGTGGGTTTTGTAGGTCTGGGTCAATGTCTGAGGCTCTGAGAGTTAGGGATGAGATGGTTGGATGTGGATGTCTACCAGATGTGGTAACTTACAATACCCTGTTGAGTGGGCTTTGTAAGCACCACAGGTTGCTTGATGCTGAGGAGCTTTTGAATGAGATGAAGGAGAGAGGGATTACACCAGATTTATGCACTTTCACAACTTTGATTCACGGATATTGTAGGGAGGGTAATATAGAGAAAGCATTGCAATTGTTTGACACATTGTTGCAGCAGCGCTTGAGGCCAGATGTTGTGACATACAATAGTCTTATTGATGGGATGTGCAGAAAAGGTGATCTGGCCAAAGCTAATGAGCTATGGGATGATATGCATGCTAGAGAAATCTTCCCCAATCATGTTACCTACAGCATCTTGATAGACAGCCACTGTGAGAAGGGACAAGTTGAAGCAGCATTCAGTTTTTTGGATGAAATGGTTAATAAAGGCATTGTACCAAACATCATGACCTACAATTCCATTATCAAGGGTTATTGCCGGTCAGGTAATGTAAGAAAGGGGCAGCAGTTCTTGCAAAAAATGAGGCAAGACAACATACTGCCAGATTTAGTTACTTTCAACACCTTGATCCATGGTTATATTAAAGAAGAAAATATGGGCGAAGCTTTCAATGTGTTTAAGATAATGGAGAAGGAAATGGTACAGCCAGATGTTGTCACATATAATATGCTAATAAACGGGTATTCTGAACATGGCAATGTGCAAGAAGCCGGTTGGGTTTTTAAGAAAATGGGTGCTAGAGGAATTGAACCTGATAGATATACATACATGTCTATGATAAATGGACATGTTGCAGCTGGCAACTCGAAGGAAGCATTTCAGCTTCATGATGAAATGATCCATAGAGGATTTGCTCCTGATGATAAATTCTGAGAAGTACTGGTAATGGTACTGTACTCTTGCCAGTGTCTACTGTGAATTTGATGAGGTGTTGAGGGTGAGTATGAGACGTCTTAGCATTGAGCCTTGAAACAACAACTAGTTTTGCATTTAGCCCTAATGCTTACGGTCATAGTGGAATCAACAATGAAAAATGATGCCTGGTATACTTACCTTTTTACGACATGACAAATCGTGTCCTTTACCAGATCAAGAAAGAAACTTGTTAGATGTACAAGTACAAGTGACATTAGCGGTGCAAATTAATATTATTTTTCTTTTTGGCCTTTTTTAGTATTTCACCCTTCTACCTGGTTTGTGACTTGGCACTATCATATACTACCCCAACCCCGATAATTGTCTCAGGAAGTTATTACTATTGAAGTTCTCTCCCATGGGAACTTTGTATTGTGGGAGTGGTTTGTTCACCAAGGTCCAGAAATGTTGGACAGAAGAATTTTAGAAAATCTTCTTAAACTCTCAGGGACTCTTCTGTCCCAGCAGAAATGTTCCCTCCACATATATTCTACCTTTTACAAACTCAGCTAGGTCCAAGTGCTTTAATTTGCTTATTAGAAATACTTCCAGAATCATCTTACCAGGAGTTTATTTTGACAAAGCCTTTGTGTATCTGTTGAATAGTATGTTATCAGTTAGTGGCATTTTTTAAACCATCTGTTTTTGTGGTTGCTAAACTCACATGTACGCTTCAATGAGTTACTTCCTGTTCAGGAGCAGATCCAGAGAAATGGGAAAGCACTGGAACTTCATTACTTGGTCTTGGTGAGAGAGACAGATACGACACAAAGTAGCCAAGTAGGTAATGCCCGAGCTGCAACAATGGTCTACAGATTCCACTATATGGTAAGGTTTTTAGAAATAAGAAACATATTACTTGGTTATGGCGCTGCTTGTTTGCACTGAACCTTTTGTTGGGAATATAAAGGATCGATGGGTCAGAAAAACAAAAAGTTCAGGATAAAAAGAAATCAGTGCCCCCCTCCCAAAAATAAAAAAAATAAAAAATAAAAATCTAGTGCTAGGCTTATTTGTTACCTACTGACCATATACCTCAGGACATTGCTCTGCCTGACAATCTTCATTGAAAAATGTTTCTTTTAGTGCAAACATCAACACCCTCTTGCTCATGAAATTGTGACCAGCAGGGCAACGTCATTAAATTTAATTTGTGATTATTTGCACTGCTAGGTATGATCATAAAAAACAGACCTCTTTGATTGGGTAAGAAAAACTATAATCCTTTTAAAATTTAAAATCTGGAGGATGTCATCTGAAACCAGTGATTGTAAGAAGAGCTAACCATGCAAAAAGAGATGTCAGTATGTTTGATCGGTCATATTAACAGGAACAATGAACACAGTATGTACAAGATGTCATATGTACAAGCTTACACCATTGTTTACATGCAGGCTAAGCAAAAACCGCTGCACAGAAAAGATAGAAAATTGGCTGGGGTACTAAATATGTCCGCTCCCTTCAGTCTGAGCTCCAGAAGAGCAGCCAAAAGAACATTGAATGGGAAAAAATGAATAAAAGAACATTGTATCAAAACTGTACATGCCTTGAAGAAATCTTCATGGGTGTGGGCATCTTCCTCCAGGATTATTGGGATCAAATGTGCAGCCCGATGCACCAGGCATTGATGATGTCAAGGACGCCGATCCTCCTGCTTGTGGCCTTGATTTCTCTCTCAGAACCCGGAATGCAGCGATGGTGGTGGCTTGTGCGCTCAGGACTAGGATGAGAATAAGAATCAAAGGCAGTGCTTGTTTTCTTTGGTACAACATAGACGACATTCTGGTATCTTCTGAAGTTTTGTAGTATCAAAAGTGAGCTTCGAAGCTCACGGTTGGTAAGGCTATATAGGAGCATGTGCTTAACACTCCGCGTTTGGTTTCCTTGAGGCTCACGGTTTCGACGCGTTCAACAGTTCTGGCATGTGGAATATTAGCAAAGGTTGACCGCTGCAAGAGCCGTCGACTCGCCGGAACGAGCTCACAGAAGGAACAAACTTCCACAGTTGTATTTCTGAAGTAAGATAAGATCAATACTTACTGTTTGTGACGCTATTAAGTTTTTTTTTTGCAAGATTTTTTCCATAAAAAAATTGCACTAGATTTTCAGTCTTCCATCCCCGATGCGTGTCTCGCAAGGTACTGTAAATGTCAAATTCCTGATTTCGTCGCAGATTCGTTATGAAATCGTATCCGCAGACCGCGGTTACGAGGGTGCCTTTTAGTTGATGTGGATTACACATTCGTGATTTGAGCTTTTGCCTGGTTCAGAGACTCACAGGCAAGATCAGTGCTGCTTCGATGCACACACACCTTTGACGACGTTGAGAAACCACGCAGAATTCTTTTTTCTGTTTTTCCTTTTTTGGGACGACGCGCTTTTTGAGAAGGCCACATGAAGCCCAAAAACTTAACTATCGAGATGGGCCCGTTAAGCTTCACAGCCCAGTCCATTTTCTTTAAGAAAAGGAAACACCTAGAAACCGCTTTGTTTTTCTCTAAAAAAAAGAGAAAAAAAAAAGAACCCGCTTCGCCAAACTGGAAATTTCAAACCTCCCGCCCGTTCGGCTGTTCCCCAACCCAACCCCCCGCCGCACCGCTCGACCCCCTCTCGGCTCTCGCGATGCAGCCCGGCGGCGGCGGCGGCGCGATCCGCGTGCTGAACGTGGCGGAGAAGCCGTCGGTGGCGAAGGCCGTGGCGCAGATCCTGTCGCGCGGGTCGATGCAGTCGCGGGCGGGGCGGTCCCAGTACAACCGCGTCTTCGAGTTCAACTACGCCATCCACGGTCAAGTCTGCCGCATGCTCGTCACCTCCGTCACCGGCCACCTCATGGAGCTCGAATTCGAAGACCGGTTCCGCCGCTGGCACTCCTGCGACCCCGCCGACCTCTTCCACACCCCCGTCCGCAAGTCCGTGCCCCAGGTATGCCGCTCGCTCTCTGCGTCCCGCGCGTGCAATTTCGCCAAACAGCTGGTGGGCGCGTCGCTATGGCCTGCTTAGGGCGGTTCGGGTTTGATTAGTTGGTGCGTGGGCTCCTAGCGGTTGTGGTGGTGTCTTACAGTCTTTGGCATCCGCAGTATTTTGTTGTCATGTTGTGCTTCACATTCGTGCATTTGCTGAGGTGTGAACAGTGAACTCCATCCAACAGCGTGCTTGGTGTTTTGCTGTGTACAGTATCGTGTGACTGGTGCACTAAATGAGCTCCGATATTTGGAGTCGTTATCCCATTAGTAGAGGAACACGAAATGCTAAAGTTTGACTGCAGGCATAGCATGATAGTTGCATGAAACTGCAGATCAGCCCATTTGGTAGAGTCAGTCCTCAGGCCTTTGTTTAAACAGGTTACACAGAGTGATGTTTTTTGATGCAATCATTTTACATACGGACCTTGCAGGGTTTTAGCTATAATTATATGCTCATAACTCAGAAGAACTGCATTTTTTTGAGAGGAACAATTGCATTGCATGCAGATAAATATAAGTATAAAAAGCTAAAAAGGATAGACACAACTAGACACCAAATGATTCACACCAATCATGTAGTTCAGGGCATAGTCAGCCACCTTAATATAGCTGGCTGTGGACTGGATGCTAACAGAATGCTTGGTCTTCTTCATGATGACACAATCTGTCGTTTTTTACTTCTTTCTTGTAAATTTGTAATCTTCTCCTCTCTTACTGCTTGGATAAATTTGTTCACGCAAGCACAGGTTTATCGGCATGTTTAATTTGCCTGTCTTTGGCTGTCATGTTGTGCACATATTGAGATTATTTTCTTCATAGATATGAACCGTGGCATGTCATGATGTTAGTGTAACCTTTTGGTTTATTTACACTTGAGTTATATTCATGAATTTGTTTCTCCAAAATGCAGGACAAGCAGGCTATAAAACAAACTCTGGAAGAAGAAGCTAGGAGGTGCCAGTGGCTGGTGCTATGGCTTGATTGTGATAGAGAGGGTGAGAACATAGCATATGAAGTGATCGAGGTTTGCACAGGTGCTAACAGTCATCTTAACATTTGGAGGGCTCGTTTCTCAGCTTTGATTGACAGGTATTGGTTTCTATGGTTGTTCTTTTTCCCTATGATGTCATAACTCATACTCATGCCCTATTGCTTTGTCTAAAAAAAATAATGAAACTGCAGGGAAATACATGAATCTGTGCAACGTCTTGGCAGATCCAACAAACTCTTTGCAGATGCTGTGGATGCAAGACAGGTGACTCGAGTTTGCACTAACTTTAATTATCGCACTAACTTTAAATATTGCTAGTCATATCTCATGTACTTGACCTACACTTTCAACTATCAACCAATTTACAATGCTCTGGCAATCTGATTGAACTCCATGATGAACTTTTGCTGCATGTTTCCTCCAATACTGACGATAAAAGATCTAAAGCTGCAGATTTGCTAGTATATTTTCTCCGCCTATGTTATTTGTGTCAAGATGAGCACTTTTCTATTCATTGTTATTTTCAAGCTCAGATAAGTAAGAAACTTTGTGCAGGAAATTGACCTTCGCATTGGTGCCTCCTTCACAAGGTTTCAAACAATGCTGTTAAAAGATGCATTTGTAATTGATGTCACTGGGGATGGCAGGAATTTAGTTCTGAGCTATGGTCCTTGTCAGGTACTTCATTAAAGCTACTACATGTATGCTCATTCTTTATTTATCTAAAGTTTCTTTTCATTGCAGTTTCCAACCCTAGGTTTCATTGTTGAGCGTTTCTGGGAGATTCAAGCTCATGAACCTGAGGAGTTCTGGACAATAAATTGTACTCATACTTCAGATGAAGGCACTGCATCTTTTGGTTGGATGTAAGATGCCCTTAAGTTCTTCTGATATTTTCATTCTTGAAGTCATGTGACATTTTCTTGTTCTTGGTAGACGTGGCCATTTGTTTGATTACCCATGTGCTGTTGTACTCTATGAAATGTGTGTGGAAGAACCGATGGCAACAGTAAGCGCGTTCTTATCTTTCTGTTAATATCAGCAGTTAAAAACTCAAATAATCATGAACCAAGAGTACCATTTTTAACAATAGATCTTTGTTCACTGCAGGTTCAAAATGTTAGGAATCAAGAAAAGTTAAAATACCCCCCATATCCACTAAGTACTTTGGAGCTTCAAAAACGTGCTTCTAGGTACTTCAGAATGAGTTCAGAGCACACAATGAAGGTCTCGAAAATCTCATCTTATTGGTTTATTTTTCCTTGCCAGTTCCAATACCTAATAATGGGCATACCTTGGTAGCTTGATTATTTGGTTGTTTTATTTGCTGGTCTCCTCCCTTTCAATTCCAGGTGGCTGAAGAACTTTATCAAGCAGGATTCATCAGTTATCCAAGGACAGAAACTGATAACTTCTCTCCAAACACTGATCTTCATGTCAGTATAGGATTTTACTCCTGTGATTTGTTTTAACATTCTTCCTTTTGCTTTCCTGATGATTTTGAATTTGGTTACATTTTTTTATTTAAGCCTATAATTCTGCCAGACAACTGATGTAGTTAACAATATGCCAATACTAGTTTATTTGAAAATGACAAAAAACATGTACTTAGTTAATTGGTTTTCATGTATCCACAACATGTTTCCTATAGGTTGTTTCCATTGATGGGAATGTACACTCTTATTGATCTTCATTGCATTATGTCCATGGATTAATAGGCATGTCATGACGAAATCGCACCGAGAAAAATGTAAAAATGCACTCTAAACATTCTGTGTCATACTCGGCTCTTACAGTGGTCACACCATTACTCACTCTTATTTATTTAATTTTTCTTGAAGGTATGCCCATCCTTGCTTTATCTTTTCACCTTTTAAAAATATTTGGCTCCCATTGACCTATAGGCAATTGTACGTGAACAAGTGGAGCATCCAGTATGGGGAGCATATGCTCACCGACTTCTAACTCCTGAAGAAAGACTTTGGAGAAATCCCAGCAATGGTGGTCATGATGACAAGGCACATCCTCCTATTCATCCAACCAAATTTTCAAGAGGTGAAAGTAACTGGAGCCCAGACCACAATGTATGTAGTGCTACTGAACAGCTGAGAGACAGTCTTGCTGAGAGATCAAATTCGTTTTTAAGTGTTCTTTACAGAGGTTCCTATACAAGTCTAATAAAGTTTTGTATATCTTATTTTTTGGTGTCCAGAAATTATATGAGCTTGTTGTTCGCCATTTCCTTGCATGCTGCTCTCAACCAGCTGTTGGAGCTGAAACAACTGTTGAAATTGACATAGCCGGTGAACAGTTCACTGCATCAGGGCGTGTTGTACTTGCTGTGAGCATCCTGTTTTCCTATGTTCTTCTTTTGTTGCTTCCCTTCAATCGACTACCAATACCATCAATACTTCAAGCAGCCATATGTAATCAGTTTCTCTTGTGCTGCATGTTCTAGGGTTCTATTTGAAATTATCTCTGCCATTGTCTGGTACACTTATAGAGTAAAATTGGGTTAAAATATGGAATCAGCAAGGACTAACAGGGCTAATTTGTACAGAGATGTAACATCAGCAGATTTTGTTAATGTGAAGCTGCCTCTAAGGCCTGATTAGTTGTTTCTTTTTTTTTCTTGAACGGAGTAGTTGTTTCTGTGGGCATGAAGCTGCTAAACCTCTCAAAGAATAGGTTTTTGCCAATGTTCATACACAAAACTACTCTAGTATTTATTGAACACGGAAAGAAAAAGGGGGAATTTGTATAAAATGTGAATGTGACAACTAACATGCGTTTTCTCTTGTTAGTTTTATCCACCGAAAAATAGTTGTACTTTTAGTTTTATTTTTGAAAGTCCCGTCATATGAACATACATGAGCACAGCTTTTACCATAATAATCTGCTGTGGAAAGAAAAAGGGTCAAATTTTAGTTATGGCAATCGTGCTGGTTTAAATTGTACATGATATGTTTGAATGGACTCAGTATTTCAGTTATAAATGTGTGATAATGACTGTTGCTTCCTGATTTTTGCTAGTACTCCGTAATTTGTATTGAGCAAGTCCATTAGTAAATCAGTCATCTGTTGATAGAGGAGAAACCCTTGTATTCAAGGATCCTCAGCAGGCACCATTTTTTTTCTGTTTTATGACCACAATTCCTATTGATAATAAGATCCTTCCATTATCTGCTTCACCTGGATCTGTTTATTTTTTCTGTCTTTTAAAAGAGATGCTTTCTTCTTCTGTAGAAAAATTATTTGGATGTTTATCGCTTTGACTCATGGGGTGGAACATTACTTCCAACGTACAACATTGGACAGCAGGTTTGATGTAATCATATTTCATACTCTAAATTGTTTTGGTCAAGTTGTTTATCCTGCAAAGATAAACAAAAGCAGATTAAACACCGCGGATAAATTTGTAGTTTGAACTAAAAATATGGTGGTACATTCATATTATTGATGATGTTTATGTAAACATGTGATACATGCAGCACTGTACATTTCATTGCAATATTTATGGAGTCGCTCAATATTTGTTGATCACAACTAGTTGATTGATTTGATTTAGAGAATGGCGATGCTCTCCAACATTCGAATCCTATTAATCAAATACAAAACTGACGTGAACTATCAACTTAAAATCATGCAGTTTGTTCCGACAACTTTAACACTTGATTCTGGAGTGACTCGGCCGCCCCCTCTTCTTGCTGAAGCTGACCTTCTTAGCTGCATGGATAAAGTACAAAAAAAATTCCTTCTTTCAACCTATGATATATTCTTTTTCTGAGGCAATAACTACAAATCCAGAATTGCTGGATTGTGCCACTTACTGAATCTACCTATCTAGAATTTTAAATCATGCAAATTTGACCCTTTTCGATTCTATTTCCAGGCAGGAATTGGTACTGATGCAACCATGCATGATCACATAAAGAAGTTGCTTGACCGTTGTTATGCAACCAAAGATGAAAACACACGTTTCTCCCCAACGAATCTTGTATGTATCCCCTTTGATAGCCTATTATACATTTGCATGCAGATGTCATGTAACTATCCTATCTGATCTTGTTTTTCTTTCAATTATATGTTTCCACTTGTTTGTTTCTTAAAAAGAACAAATACTCATCTAAATTCTGATTTGACTAGAATACTCTGCATATTGTCCATATATCTAGATGCAGGTGTTGCTTTGTTAAATCCACTGATTTTGTGTGGAAAGTACTCTTACCATCATGGGGTTATTGTTATTTGATGTCTGAAAGCAAACTTTTACATTTCGCTTATGTAAGAGATGCATACTTTTCATGCTGCACTTGGATGTTCTAATCCAGTTCATGCTAATCATCAATGACATTTCTTCTGCCTTTTTCCTTTTCTTGTTTATTTAGCTTCAGACTTCAGATATCTCTCATTCCTGATAAGCAAATTTAGTATCAAATTTGAAACTAACAGTGGGCTTTGGGCCTGGTTGACAACGAGATTAGCTTTTCTACGATTTATTATAGTTTAATTCTTTCAGTTACCTTGATAATGAGTAATGTGGCCAACTTTTGAGTGCGTTTATCTTCTTGAAACATACCTCCGTTTCTCTAATGAAACAAACCTCTGATTCATGGGCAAAATGCAGGGTGAGGCATTGGTGATGGGTTATGATGAAATGGGGTGAGTTGATTCTAGAATCGCTGCACTTATTGAATCTGATTCTGATACGATGACATATGGTTGCTTAATGCTGGCTGAAACACTTTGTTTTAGGTATGAGCTTTGGAAGCCTTATTTAAGATCAATGATGGAAGCTGATATGAAATCAGTAAGCATAGGTACAAAGAGTAAATCAGAAGTACTTGAGAGTTGTTTGCAGCAGATGAAGGCTTGCTTTCTTGATGTAAGTTGTGAATTTCTTGTGTTCCATGATACCTATCCAAATATTGTCATATTAAAACCATGACAAAACAAGAAATGAAGAAAAGCAACTCTGTTGTCACTACTTTATTTAGCTACAGTTAGTCTGAATGTATATACAGTAATTTGATTGCATGATGGTCGTTGGTTCAATGCAGGCAAGGGTGAACAAAGCGAAGCTCCTTGATGCAATGGGGACATTCTTTGCAAGGTGTTTGATTTTGGACACTAACATCATCCTTTTTTACTTCTATGGCCTCTTAGCTTGAATTTGCCTTTTCCTTTTCCTTTTGTAGGTCTAGTAGGCCTATAAATGAGACACAAAATCCAGTAGAGGCTGTGAGGCCATGTGCTGCATGCCACGAATCTGAAATGGTGCTGAAGCAAAGGCAGGTAAGTTGTCTCCCTATGACTCTTTCTTTATTTGTTTTTCTAGAGAAATTGGCTATCACCCTTATTCATTCCTGTGCTTTGCTTTCTCTCTCTCTCTCTCTCTCTCAGACTGGTGAATTTATGGTTGGGTGCCGAAGTTATCCGCAAGTGAGTAACATGGTCTTTTGATACAAGTAAATTACCTTATCATGATGGAAAATGGCATGCAGAATTACAATCAATGATACAAATATGTGAACTTCAGTAATAATTTTGATATTAATACTCATTGAATTTTCAGTGTAGAAATGTGGTATGGCTCCCAGGATTTATTTCAGAAGCGTCTGTAACTAATCAAGTTTGTCCTATCTGCACACCAGGTCATCTTTAGAGTTCCATTTGTGACATAGCACTAGGAGCTTGACTTGTGTTGGTTTTTGTTTAATTTTGTTCGTTTGCCATTTCCATTAAATGGTATGCCAACTCACATTTGCAGGTCCTGTTTACAAGATTCAATTTAAGTTCCGTCGGAGGGATATTCCACCAAATTTTGATGTTGATCACCTAGGTAAACCTAACTCCTAAATGCATAGCCCGCATAGAATTGTGTTTTTCTATGCTGCGCAGTTCTATTTGGGAGCACTGACGTAAACTTAGACAATCAACTTGTCAACTCTATCTGTGTGCTTAACTGCTTATGGCCATTTGTTTGATAGGTTGTGTGGGTGGATGTGATGATATACTCAAAGAGCTTATGGAGATAAGTAGGTTCGGAAGTCGTAGCCAGGCTGCAACTCCAGGTTTGTGATGCTTGTCCCTACTCCCTGATTCATACGTGGGCTCATATTCCTTTTTTTTTCTCTAAATGAGATGTAATTAGTTTGTTGATCATTCTCATCTGTCTCCAGTCTCCACGTTATGCTACTAAAAGAATGGGTGTAACTTCTGTTCTAAAATATTAATTTAGTTTTACGACCATATTACTTCACAGCAAGAGGACGACAGACTCCGAATGGTGCAAGGCAGGGGCCTCCAAGACAGGATTTACATACTAATATCCGTCCAGTAGGCCAACTTAATAATGAGAACCCATCGGTTATGCATTCTCAAGGTTTCCGTTCAACCCATACTCAAAACCCAAGTAATGCATCAGGTATCTGAGTATTTGTGCTACTTATTCTGCAACGATATACATAGCTGCTAGCCTGCTACCTTATCTCAAGTTGCGTTCAGATGCAGGTCAAGTGCTGTGCACTTCATGTGGAGAACCTTGCATATTGC
Organism: Panicum virgatum; assembly: GCF_016808335.1. Taxonomy (NCBI): domain Eukaryota; kingdom Viridiplantae; phylum Streptophyta; class Magnoliopsida; order Poales; family Poaceae; genus Panicum; species Panicum virgatum. The sequence goes on from NC_053153.1 coordinate 78,071,781, forward strand.
GGATCGCGAATACAGATGCTAACAGGGGGAGGAAATTCTATAAATGTCAAGATCCTGGCTGTGGCTTCTTTAAGTATGTGATGTTCTCGACTCCGTGCTATGCCTGTGGTATATCATTAGTTATGCAGGTGGTCCGACAAGGGTGTCATAACTTGCTTGTATATGTAGTAAACAAATTGTTTGGATTTTGAACAGGAGAGTGGGACCGTTTATCTTACGTTTAAGCTGTTGGCTCATGTTTTTTTTAAAAGAAAAACTTTTATTTCGTGCTGGTAGCCTCTGTTTGCCATGTCATGGAAGATTGATTCCTAACTTGCATGAGTTGCCTGACGCAGATGGGAAGACGAACTGGAGAACGCTATGCCGGGAGGCCGACGCGGGCGTGGTAGCAGCAGGCAGGCGCCTGCGTCTGCATCTGCAGGACGGAGAGGAGGCGCCCAAGCCCGAGGCCGGAGGGGCAGAGGCCGTAACGCTGACGGTGGGATGTTCGTTTCAGCGACGGGCGACACCGTGTCCGGCTGCTGCTTTACCTGCGGCGACCCTTCCCACTTCGCCAACGCCTGCCCGAACCGGAGATAGGCACCAGGAACTTTGCTCGCGGGGCGTGTACAGAGACTGGCATTCTTCGCCAAAGGCTGAACCCTTCAGATGATTTTCATGTACGAGGTGCATAGCAGCATAGGATTAGTACTCATTTCATGCGCACCTGTCCTGCTCAGGGTGATCTTCTAGGCAAGTAAACAGAATGTGTCTATTACTACTAAGTAGGAGTATATATAGGTATGATTGCTTAGAGAAAAAAAAGCAGAAATGGACTAGAGATCAAGAAATGCCTAAGCAGGCTGTCGCCCGAGCAGTGCCGCGGGGCAAGCATCTGTACTTGAAGCATTGCACGTTGGGCCATATAACCAGCACCAAGATCGTAGCAAATTCCGACGCGTCGTAATTCGTAAGCCGCCGGGCGTCTCCCTGGCTGGGTCTGACGGGATGATGACACAAGCGTGGTGGCGCCGGCGGCCCCTGCTTGCCGAATCCTCCGTGCGCTTGGGGATTGGGACGTCGCACGCCGTCGATCCGGTGGCCGTCGGCGCTGAGCAGGAATGGACGGACTGGGCCAACCTGATGCCTGACCTCGTCGGCGAGATCTCTGGCCGTCTCAGCATCACCCGGGACCCCACGCCCTAGCTCCGCCTCCTGAACTTGGCCACCGGAGCCTCCCTCGGCGTCGTGCTCCATCCCGTTACTCGTGCTCGTAACGTTGCTTGCCGGCGATTCCCCAAGCTCTCACGCGTGACCACGCACGCAGAAGCACCTCCTGTTGCCGCGCTCCGCTCTCGTAGTCGTCTCGTACGTGCCGGCTTCGGAGCACACCGCGGTGATCTCGGTGGCGCCCATGCTGCCGTGCGGTGCCGCAGCGCCAGCGCTTTCCAGGTCTTGCTAGGTTGTCCGTCCAGGACTCACCCCCGCCAGGCCGCCACTCACGACCCGCTTCTGCCGCCACGGCGCCACATGTCCGGCTCCAGCAGTCCAGCTCCCTGTCCAGCCGTCCGACCGCGCCAGCGCGTAGCACGAGCCGCCATAGCCATTGAACGCTTCCATCGGAGCGAGTTGCTCCGATCCATCAGCACGTGCAGCAGCTCACGGACGACGGCGCCCGGCCTGGCGAGCCGAACCGCGGCGCCGCGACGGTTTCGGCCGGCGCCCTCCTCTCATCCTTGATTTGAAGCACAGCGATGGCGCCGCGTTCTCCCTGGCGGTCCGGAACACGCCTCTCACCCTCTTAGGCTTAGGAGATATGGCGGTGGAGGTCAGGACGGCATGGCTGCCGGCAATGGCGCCGGCCGGCGTGAACTGGAGGCGGACGGTATTTCATTTGCCGTCTGGGTGGACGGTAAATGAAATACCGTCCACCCCTGGGATCCCTCGCGGCCGTTGGATTGTACCTATGCGGCTTAGATCGACGTTGCGTATTACTGCAGGGAGCGACGACCCTCTTCGTCTTCCTCCCGCGACGGGCCCGCGCGCTTTCTGTCCCCCGCACTTCTCGACGACACCGGGATCCTTGGGCCCTCATCCCAAAATTGATCGACGGCGCCGGCTTGAACGACTGCACTTCCCCGCCCACCCTCGTGATCTGCCTAAGGGACCAGGTGTCCAACATCGTCGTCGCCAAGCCCGGCCGGCGACGCGTACTGGACGGTGGTGACCCGGGGGGCGGCCGGGGCAGACGTCCGGCGTGTCCCACTGGCTGCTCGACTGGCTCGGTAGGGTCGTCGCGTTCCAGTCGTTGCTGTCCCTCGGAGTGAGTGCGCTGCTACGTCAGCACGCGGGAGGGGCGGGGGCCCGTCTACCTCTCTCGCAGCTGGTGCAGCCGCAGCCTCGGCTGGTCGTCGTGGTCCAAGTCGTCAACCAGCGCAGCGCAAGAGGTCGCTCGATCGACGACGCCATCCGGTACAGGTATGTCCTGTCCTTCCTGGTGGGCTGGTCGGCGACGAAGGCGGCGGCGGCCGGGAGGGTGCTGATAGATGGTGCGGTACTGCCGTTGGAGAAACATGGCTTGTTTGGAAGGCGTGGTAGCTTACGAGCCGGCGGAGGTTTTCACGGCGGCCGGCGTCACTGGCCGCATGCTGGAGCTGTTGGAGGGGTGGACATCGCCGGGAAGAGGCTGGTACATGCCACGGAGGAGCCTCGCCCGCCTACCATCAGGCAGCCGTGAATTTCACCGCATGCCATCCATGTGCCCATGAATTTGCGCGATGATCAAATGATGGTACTGTACTTTTGTAACGACCATAGCAACATTTATGCCATTTCAATTGATTTTGGTGATCGTATGACAACGCAATCAATGAGACTAATGATTTTATTAAGTGAACATTTCAAGATCTCAGGGGTGAAGTAAAAAAGCCATGTAAAGCAAAATACGAAGAAAGAACTAAAAAACGTTGAATTGGATGAGTTCTGCAGAAAACAGGAGCACCGGAAGAACCGATGCATGTAGCATCGGTGCATCCGATGGTTGTCGGAAGTTCCGACGCCCTAGCATCGGTGCAAATCTGAGCACCAAATGGAGATCAAGTGAAGACCAATTCAAGATAGCCAAGTCACCGGTTGAACCGACGGCGTCAAGCTAGGCATCGGTGCATTAGATGTACTATGTTCCAGAGACGATGTCAAGCACGCAGGAGCCAAGTCTTCAGCACCGGTTGAACCGGTGGTCCATCGGAGCATAGCACCGGTGTAATGACGTCAGCAGAAGAGAGAAGTCTAACGGCTAGTCCAGTTGCTGTTGTGACCGGTTGAACCGACGCCCATAGCATCGGTTCATCCGATGGTCTCTGGAGTCCCTGCAACTGTGTCAGCAAGCTAACGGCTAATTCAGTTGCTGTGAGTGACCGGAAGTTCCGACGCCTCTTCACCGGAAGTTCCGATGCCTACGCAAAATTCTGCCAACGGCTACAAACGACTAGTTCGACTTGGAGGCCTATATATTTGTGCTCCCCCGGCCATTTGAAGATTGCTGGAGTTGCTAGAAATCATACACACACACCCAAGAACACCTCCAAGCCATACAAGAGCTCATTGATCATATCCTTAGGTTTTAGCACTAGCTTTGTAAAGTGTGAGTGCTAGATTAGCTCTTGAGTGAGTGAACAAGCAAGGTTGAGATCCTTGTGGCTGGTTCTAGAGCGAACCACACTTGTATTACGGTGTGCCGGCCCCTTGGAGCAATTGGTGGCTCGCCGGCAAGTCAACGATCCTCCGGCTTAGTGTGGAGTGGCGTCGACGACTTTGTGCGGGGGACGGAGACCCATCCTTCGTGGGCAATCTCCCTTAGTGAAGATCGGGATCAAGGTGACCGTGATTGTGTTCACGGAAGAGACTTGATTGCCGGGAAGCGATACTCTTCGTGAGTGCTTCAACAACGTGGATGTAGGGGCACCTTTATGGCAATCTGAACCAAAGGATAAATTCTCGTAACGAGAGTTCGCTTTCTCTCATCCATCCATTTAAGCTTCCGCATTTCATATTGCAATTTGTGTGCCTTTACTTTCTTAGTGTAGTATCTTGCTAGGATTGACCATAGGTTGCAAAACTCTTTTGGGATGAGGGTTTCACACTAAGGTGAACCGTAGTTGCACATCTAGATAGCTTGATCTAATTTAAGTTTTGTGCAAACTAGTTGGAGCCATAAGTTAAAATTTTAATAGTGACTAATTCACTCTCTCTCCCTCTTAAGCTAGAGCATCCGATCGCTTTCAACTTTGGAATATAAGTTCATCGTCCACTGGAGTGTGGGATTTTCTCTAGTCAAAAGTTCAGCGGAAAAACAGGATCAAGGCCGGCATCACTTTTCCCTTGCACTGTTACCATCATACCCACTGTTCTTGTCAAGTCGCAATCGTATGACTAGTACTTCACCACACGCTATATTATGTAGCTAGTACAAGCTACTGTGCGTCACATCATTATCTAATCCTGCGATCGAACTACGCAGATGGTTTGTTAGGAGCTCTTTGGCATGCTGCATGAGTAGGAGAAATGCAGTGTAGGAATGCATGCCCTGACACTTGTAATTCACAGTGGGAATTTAGAATGTAAGAAGTTGATGCATGATTGAGGTCAATGTCAGAAACAACTGTCTAGATGCAACGCATAAAAAAACACAGGAATTTATTACTTGAAGGAAAAGAACACATGCATAACGTTGGACATAATAATGCCTATTTTCCCAAAATAATCGTGTAGCTAAGGTTTAAGTTAAGTAACACAGCTGAATCCTGATATGGTGATGATGACCTGAAAATTACGTGTACGTTTATTCGGGATTAGAACGCTCTTTTCTGATAGATTGTGTCAAGTAAGACACCTGATGATGACCTGAAATTTATGTTAAGTTTAGGCATATAGGTTTTGTTATTCGGATCCAGAATCTAATCCCGTAGTACGTTGAAGGTAAATAATGATGAGCTTTTGTGACTGAGTAGGTGCTTGGGTTCCACCGCCGCACCAAATGGTGTCGGCAACGGGCATGGCTTTATTTGCAGAGATGCTTCCGTTGCCACACATGAAAAATCTTGGAAGCGATCTTTCCATGATCGGAAAGATTCGTAACGAGGACGACACCAACCCAGCTAAACTTTGCGATCATCATTGCCCACGCCCACCTTGTAATATATATAAAGTTCTCACCAAGAAATATATATACTGTATTGAAGTACACCAGCGATCTTGTTACTTCAGTTTGCATGTTGCTATAATTAAGCTTCTGTCTCTATGTAATTATGTGTGACAAAGAGGCTTTACGTTGGGTATTATGCTCTTCTCTTCTCTCTCTCTCTCTCTCTCTCTTCCCAGAGGACAAAATGGAAAAGAAAAAGAACAAAAAACTTCAGGCATTAGGCCTAGACTTATACTACAATTATAAATTCTGAAAACCTGAAAAGCCAATGTGGTAATAGAAAGAGAGAACGGAAAAATAATTATCTTTGGAAAATCGTCAAACTTGGAGCAAGTATGAACTAGCAAATTAGAGGCCAAACGACTAAACAGACCAGTGAATTCAGTGATGACAGTCTGTCAGCATCAAACAAGCTGAGATAATTCTATATAGAACAGGATCAAGGAAAAGCTTACTGTCTTACTGAGGAATTGTGGTGGTGCATGTTGGAGTGTTCAGACCATGGGATCTGTTGGTACTTGGTAGGGAGTTGAGTCGTCCTTGACAAAAGATCATCGTCGTCCTCGGTGATTCGGAGAAGGGAGAAGAGTTGAGTTGGGGGGAATGAAGCCTGGTCCGAAACCATCCACCATGCTGCGATGCTCCATGGATCCGCGGTGTTAGATCTCCGACCAGACAACATTCCCCTCAACTGCCATATGTGAGAGAGATCGACGAGAGCAAGCTTGAGTGTTCATGTGGATTCAGGAGTAGTGTGTTTATTTGTTTGTGTGTGGTGGAGAGAGAGAGAGAGAGAGAGAGAGAGAGAGAGAGAGAGAGAGAGAGAGAGAGAGAGTTCATAGACTTATATGCACGATTAAGATAGGAGAGAGAAGCAGGCAGAGGGAAGCTTGTTAAGAGAGAGAGAGAGAGTTCATAGACTTATATGCACGATTAAGATAGGAGAGAGAAGCAGGCAGAGGGAAGCTTGTTATCGCCCGGGCAAGGTCGGTGCGTACTTTCACAGCCTTATGGCTGATTGATATACAAGATGCTTCTTTCTCTGCCGTCGCTTTCACACCACATATATCTTGCATGACGAACAGTACAGATCGTAATTGTACATCTCCTGAATTAGCAATTTGATCACGATGTTCTAGTTCAAGTCAAACCTGCTCACCTCTAGCCATGCATCTCACCATGAGCTATGATGAGTTCATGACTAGCTAGCTCTACCTCCTGAATCCTGCAGAAAAACATTGTTTAACCGCCATATGGACAGTGAGACGATGAGAAAAGAATCTAGAGCTCCTCTAAGACATGGTCGTGTAATTGTGTTGTTGGCAGAAGTAATGCAGATTAAGACGCAGGGCCGTATCTAGGCCCGTGCGGGCCGTGCGACCGCACAGGGCCCCTAAATTTTAGGGGCCCCAAAATATAATGAGTATACTAGGTATAGTTACATAGTAGATTTTGTTTTAGTTATATTTTGATCTAATATGAAGCAAACTGTAGCCCAAATATGTCATAGAAGAGGAAATATGCGGCTTGACCATTGTCTTTCAATCAAATCTGCAGATCGCAGTGCAATCTTTTTCGCTTCCACTATAACCGCTGGCCAGGCACGACACAAGTCACGTCTGCACTTCCACCTTCCATATTTCACTGGGCACTCGCAAGTGCAACCATGGTACTAGGGTCCAGTTCATAGTTTCGCACAGGGCCTTCGAATTTGCCGGTACGGCCCTGTTAAGACGCATAGAGTCGTCTGAAGAAAAAAAAGCTGGCCTTCATTTCTCTGAGAACCAAGGCCTGCTGCGACGATGCAGGCATGCTGGTACATGATTTTATTCCCAAGCAAAGGATTTCTTTTGCTTTGCATGCACGTACTGCGTCGACGCGCTGGCCGGGTTGCATCGCATCGCATGGCCTTGCCTGCCCAGCCAGTTGTTTTGATTCCAAGCTTAGCGTTTAAGAAACTTGCCTGCAGCAAAGAGAGCTTTTCTTCTCGTGGGGCTGTGAAAGACAGAGCAAACAGGTGGTGGGGATGCTGTGAAAAGAGAAACGATGGGGACTCTTACCGCACCGTTCATCTAGTAATTTACTTGCATTTTCTCCTTCTTCTTTTTTTTAATTATTTCTGCACAAGAAGATGGGGAATCGCAATGCCACGCTTTGTATGACAGGGACTCATGGGAGAGTTCTTGATTTGTGTAGGCAGGAATTTTGCTGGAAGGTTGTGGAGGAACGAAGAAGCCAACATGTATCACACACATGTTAGCTAGATTCTGTATGGGCGCGGCGTCGGACCAAACGGCAAGCTAGCTAGATTCTGTTGATCACCTCTAGGACCTTGTATGAACTGAGCACTGAGCTCCCAAGGCTGCACCATACCTTTTGCTTTCATAATTGAAATGCATGCATCATTTATTTTCTAAGACCTCATACGAAAATATGTATTTCATACGAAAATCATTTATTGCAATTGTTGCAGAAGTACTCAGTTCGAACCCACTTAATATCTCCTTCAGAAGAGTTTTAGTTGGGGATAAGTTAACCGAGTGGTATAACTTTGTTGCAAGTCTGTTACATATCTATATATCTTATATAAGTGCAACCCACTAAGAGTCATTTACTTTGATTTCTCTGCAACCACATTAAGCCACATCATTCTTTTTGTTTCAACCGTTAGATCTTCAGTAGATAGATAAATCCTGGCCATACGCTGTGATTCATCATCCTCCATCCCACTTACAGTCACTAATTGAAACATTGCGCTATATCTCAGCAAAAGAAATAGTTTATGTGAGAATCATTAGTGTGGAGGCACTAAATTTATTAGCACATCCAATTACTGAGTTCTTTAGTGCTCACCTCATAAGAAACTGGTCCATTGCATGCGTGCCTGCCCATTTTCTTTTGTTTACTTTCCCCAGGTAGTTTTTATGTTGCCATTAAGGTGGCTTAGAAGACTAATGGCCATTTTGCATGTGTGTCTATCTGTTTTGCATGCCCGCATGCATACTTTAGGTGGCTTTGGTTTTGCATGCATTGCGCAAGGAGAGAATTTGCATGCATCCACTTCTTCTTGGTATATGTGTTTAGCCTCATGGCGCCTAATAAAATGGCATGGAGGAAGTAATCCATAGCTCTTCGGGTTCCATTCTATGGACTGCTTGGCTTTCTCAGGCCCGCATATGAACACCTCACCAGTGGTATCGTTAGGCCAGACCAGAGCAAATAGATGCAGAAGAGGAGTGGAAAGAAGGCCATGAGTTGTAGCACCAACGCAGCTGCCAAGAAGGCGAGAACACCGACGCCACATCAACCGAAAGTGCCGGTGCTGTAGCGAGCCCATGGCGACCTCCGCGATGAGCAGCGGGAGAGCCTCATGGCGGCGATAGTGAACTCATGCCGGTTCACGAGATACGGCAGCGACGAGGCCCTCCAGTACACCGAGAAGTGTGGCCACGAGGAGACCTACGAGCAACGCACCCTTCGACTCCCCGTTCGGCGCGGTTGTGGCTACTCAAGCCTGCAACTCTATGCCCACGTCCAGGACGCACGCGTGCAGGGATCTTATTCACATTTTTCTCCATATATCCTTGAGATTATCTTATTCACATTTTTCTACATCCATCATTTATAAATTAATTTGTTGTCTTCATATATCCATTGTAATATCTTCTTCATATTTTTCCCATTCATCTCCAAATATGTTAGCTAAACAATAACCTCAAACTGTCATCTAAACTATAACTTTGATTCCCGCAGCCAGGGTTTCTAATCCCGACCGGACCGGCCTAACCGCCGGGCTCCGGTACCGGTTTACCGGTCCGGTTAGGCCGGATACCGGTCGGAACCGGACAAAAGGAAGTTTGAATTTGTTTGAATTCAAAACTCGCAGGTCAAACGGTACGGACCGGTATACCGGTCGGACGGTCCGGTTTACCGGCCGGTTTGACCGGTATACCGGTGATGTGGGAGGGGTAGCCCGAACCGGTAAACCGGTCGGTTACACCGGTATACCGGACGGTTATACCGGTAAACCGGCCGGTTGGACCGGTATACCGGTTTGTTTTCCAGCGCTTCAAAAATAGATCCCGGTGTAAAATAAAAGAAAATTTCGGCATGAGCTATGCACATTTTAATGTAAATGACCATACCAAAGCAACAAGTTATAATCATACATACAAATACAATAGTAATAAGCGTGCATACAAATACAGAGTCATACATCTAGACATATGAAACGAAAGTTCAACGTAGAAATGGGAAGACCCCCATTTGGGACGCGGTTTGGTATTCGGCGTTGGACATCAAAGCGATACCTCGCACTCTAAGCAGCTCAGCCTTGTAGTGTTGCCAAGTTTGGCCCGTCCACGCCGATGTTGTCTGCCATTCCTGAACTAACATAGTGTAAAAATGGGGGTCTTCCCATTCGTACACCCATCTCGTCGGTGGCTGCATGCTGATGTCAGGAATGGGATAGTGAAAAGAGTGCCTCGAATCGCTGTAGGAGGAAGAAGAGTGCTGTGGACTATCATAGTCCGTTGGTCCACCTGTTCTCCTCTGCGATTGCGGTGCTCCATGGTCGGTGTCCTGAGTAGCATGTGTGAACTGAGTCTCCCCTGCAATCAACCATATTTCATAATTAGTAGTCAATAGTCAGAAATATGTGTCTATTTGTATGTGCAATGTATACCTGTGAAACGAACACTACGAGCACGACCACTACCACCAGCAGCAGCATCAGCACCACTACCACCACCACCAGCATCAGGCCCAGCACCGTCACCATCATCACCATCATCACCATCATCGGCCGAGCTGCTATCCTCGGACTCCTGATATGGAGGACTACGCTCACTTTTGCCATCATCAGTCTCGGTGTCGCTGCTCACTGGTTTTGCTGTTCCTTTGCCTTTTCGACGCTTCGGGTCACCCTTCTTAGGTCCTTTCTGCAACTTTCTCTTCCCTAGGTGAGTGTCACCTATATTTGTACGTGCCCAATCGCTGATGGAATCATTCCCCGTAGCCTCACGTAGATCTGACTCGTTTATTTGATCTCTGACAATATGGGACGGGAGAGGGATGTCGCCGTCATCATCATCCTCGTCCAGAACTGGAGCCCGGTTAGATCTACCATATTCCATCCATTCCCGCACCGGATTTTTCTCATCATAGAAAGAAAGATGGGCTAGCTGGTCAATGAAATCACCTTCTTCACGCATCAGTGGCCCGGAGACCTCCTCAAGTCGGAGACGAAGATTGTAGTTGACATAAACAAGCTTATTAAGTTTCTTGTGCGACAACCGATTGCGAACCTTTGTATGCAGCAAGGCAAAAGTACTCCAGTTCCGCTCGCATCCACTGGACGAACAACATTGTGAAACAAGCCTCATGGCAAGGTACTGCAGTTTTGGAGTACTTGATCCGAACATCATCCACCAGGACGCTGCATGTGCAACCGAGTATGTAAGCAATATTTTCGAATAGAGAAAATAACAATTTCATAGGGAATAACTCTTACATGGGGATGTCTTTGTGTCCATCGCCATCCGCATTGCCATATCACTGCTATACTCGCCAATTTTCTGCCGAAACACGTCAAACTCCTGCAATGCCTGGACGGCGCTCTGGAGATCCGTCATGCGCTGAAATGTATCCTTAAGTCCACGAAACATTTGTTGAGTTGGATCCATCGTATATGCTAGACACGGTGTCCAAACTATGTGGTCATACACGTCACTTAGTAGTTCGTTGCATGCTTTTTTGTAATTCGAGTTGATGACACTCATCCAAACTATGCAGCATCTTGAGTTCTTCCGGTCGCATCAATAGACTTATGGAACCACATGACCCCATTGCAATATATCAAAAAGTTGATGACACTCATCCTCGTCGGACCAGTCCATGAATCACACATCAACGTGACGCCAAATAAGGGCCAGTCTTTCTGAAACTTTACGTACCTTGTCTTCAAGTCTTGCTCGTTCTGATCAAGGTACTTGCCATCAATATCCCGTCCAGTGGGTGATGCGATACCTTCACCTGCAAACCATATGAAAATCATGAGATACAAGGATGTACGCTCATAGGTATCATTGCAATGAAAGAAAACTTACCCCACTTTTGTGTCTCCCTGACCGCACTGATAAAGTATGGACTGTCAGCCTGTCTTCCAGGAACTCCTGCAATATGGAAAAACTTTGACCAAGCTTTACCAATAGCTTCCTTTGCGTTCTTACCCTTCTGCGTCCAGGAGCCTGTATCAATCCTTAGTTGCATCATTCCTCTTCTCCCACCAGCTGCCAAGTTATAGTCCTCCACCACAGGACTTTCCCTCTGCGAAGTGGACCTTCCAAACATCCTCTGCATAACATTCCCCCTCGTCGAACCACTACCTCCTCCACGCTCATATGCACCTCCTCTCTGTTCCACCCCCCGTCGGAACTCTGCTTCCGCTCTTGATAGATCCATGGCACGCTGCACCTGAGCTTCCTCATCTTCTTCATCACCGGGATAGTTTCCCTCCGCTGCAGCCTTCTCCCGTCTCAACCTCTCTCGAGCCCGGTCAGCAGTTGCCTTCTTTGCCCTATCCAACTCACGCTGAAAGAAGTCCCGCACATCAGGTGGCACATTCCTGCAATGGACCACCTCCGCCCCGCGCCCAGCCAAATGTTGTTTCAATCTAGTCGCACCACCTCCTCCTTTCTGCGTACGACAATAGTTGCATCGCCATCCGGGATAAAGATTTTCCCCGTGTTCCCATACAACATCTCTGCTTGCCATTGTCTATCTGCATACATGGACAACAAAAATATATCATCTAATATTCTAACTCCTAAGTCATAGTGTCTAAAATCATCTAAATACACCTAAATCCTAAAACATTCTAAATCCTAAAACATCCTAAATCCTAAATCTTACCTACATTCTAAATATACCTAAGTCATACATCTAAATCCTAAAAAAAATCATCTAAAATCATCTAGGGAAAAAAACCTCACCTGCCGGCGGCTTACCGCCGCTCGTGGCGGTTTACCGCCTAGCCGGGCCGGTAAACCGGCCTCCAAGGGCGGCTAACCGGTGGATCCGGTGGCGCCACGGCTTACCGGTGCGGGGGCCGGTTAGCCGCTCTCAGGAGCCGGCTGGCCGGGTCAGGGCGGCGGACGGCGTATGCGGGCGGCGGACAGGGCTTCCTAGGGGGCGAGAGGAGCGGACGAGTGGCTGGTGAGGCTGCGGGATGGTTGTGGATAGGTTAAATACGCTGTGCCGCGCGATGGGCCTTAATGGGCCGTCGTTTTTTTTCTTTTTCTTTTTTGATTTAACTTCTAAATTCCGCAAACCATACTAAATGAACGAATTTTTGAGAAAATTTTACACCATTAGATTCATCACACCTTGAAATATTTTTAGGAATTTTTTGGGAATTTTTCATTTTTTTGAATTCAAATTCAAAATTTGAATTTGGACCGGTTGGGAACCGGTCGGAACCGGAACCGGTCCGGACCGGTTTGACCGGTAACCGGTCAAACCGGACCGGTTCCCAACGGTAAGGTTAACCATGCCCGCAGCAACGCGCAGAATATTCAACTAGTTAATCTAAATGAGGGGACGGGGCATTCACCGTTAATTTAATGTATAGGCACCTAGTCAATAATAGTTTGAAAGTTACGCAAGAAGATTTTTGCTTCAGAAGCAGGCAGGTTCGGAATAAACTTGAGTAACTCAACTAGATGAACCATGGAGTTTAATTGGTTTTTGCATAAAACGATAAAAGAAGATCTAGTAATGCATCTCACATGCTCACAGTAGCACTACCAATCGTTACTTCATATCGAAAAAGCATCACCATGCTGTCGATAGAGTCCAATGTTTTGAGCAAATGATTTGAAGGAACATATAGGTCTCTTATGATCACTACTGTTATGATCTGATTTGCACTGCATATTCTTTTGCTTTATTTCTTCAGGCTTGGGTGGTCTTCTTCCCCTATTGTAACGGGAGGCCATGCTTAAATCTCTCGACCTCACATCACATGCAAAGGCTAGAGAGAGAAATGCGGGGTTCAGGGAGGAGACGGCGGACATCTGTTCCCTCTCTCTCCTCCGGAATCCTGCACCGAGAGGGGGGGGGGGGGGGGGAGCCATTTTGCCTCCGCTTTGCAACCAGAAACATTTTTTCCCCCAATTTCTCGGGATTTCACCCCCATACTTCTGGACCCTTTGGTTGATTCCACTGTATCGATTTCGTTCTTTGCGTTTCCAAATCGGTGATTATTTAGGGAAACGCAGCTTCTTGATCGAAGATCTGCATAGCTGGTACGTTCCGAAATGCATTCCCCTTCGAATCTGAACAATCTGGTGCCAATGTGAAACCCTAAATTCTACATTTATGCAACTATTTTGCAGGAAAGAGAGGATCTTGTCATCCATTGGTCGAAATATTGGGTTCTCGCGATCTATTTTGTATGAACATTGCCGATCGATTTTGTGCGAGCATTGGTGCGCGATTCAAAGAAACCTGCAGCTTCTTGTGCATTCGTGAAGTTTGAGGATAATTGCAGCCTCTTGCTGCATTGGTGAAATTTTTCTGGGGAAGCTTTCATATTTTGGAACCACAGATTGGCATGGGTGACCAAGATTCTAACACTGCCCGTTCCTCGTCAACAATGTGGTGTGATTTTAGTATCCTTGTGCCTCACTGATGGGAACTTCATAGGCAAGATAATATTTTGGAGCAACCTACATGCAAATTGGGGGTGCGTTGAGCTTCCCATGGCTGCACAAGCTCGTGCAAGGCCGCAGAACTTTTCGCGGCAATTCTGGCCCTTGCTTCGCCATGCCATCAGCGAGTGCTGCCTGATCATAATGCTCGTTGCGACCGCCGCACTGTCATACATGGCCACAAGGTTCGCACGCATGTGCAGGCTCCGATCACCATGTATGCTCTGCTCGAGATTAGATCGGTTTCTACTTGGTAAGGCCTGGTTCTCTGAAGAACTGGTTTGTGCTTCACACAGGCTGGAAATCTCACGTTTATCATATTGCCAGAGTCACAGCAAGCTTGCATGTTCTGATGACATGTGCGATAAGTGTCTGCTTTCTTGCACTACCTCGGATGTCAAGCCTTGTAACCTGACAAACTTGAATGTTAAGGAGAAGGTGAAGACTCGGTCAAAATCTAGGCACAAGCAGCTGTGTTCTTGTTGTTCAGTACGGTTCAAGAAGGCACGGAATTCACACAGGCTATCTGAGGATGAAAATAGCAGGTTTCCGGGTGATGATATGAACAAAGTAAGAAACATAGCCATGGCAAGTGTTGGGCATTCTTCAGATGACGACTCTGATCACTTGGCTTTTGAAGGTTACAGAAAACTAAAGGTTGGCCACGATTCTGAATCTGAGATTCACATCTCAGATAGTGATGATGATGTTGGCCATGCAATACTTCATGAAGCTAGAGGATTAGCCGTTGACACCTCAAGTCGTGATGTGCAGCTGCAACCGATGATCTCCAGTGCCAACCACTTGTCAATGCTTCCTTCTGATAATACTGTTATGATGAAGCCCAAGCAACCACTGAATACGGCAAGAGATACTGACAGTCAGCCTAGTGGCACCAAGGTTGCAAAATCTTTGGATCGTTCTATTGGGCATGGTCTGGATGAAATCAACTTGAGCCAAATCAATGCAAATTCAAGTGATAAGAATATCGACATGGAACCAAAGGCTACGCCTGAACAAATTCGTGCAGAGCATCCAAAAGAGAAAAGTACGTACGTTATCCAAAATGTTGTCATCCTTACCTAACCTGAACTATTTCTGAGCATGTCAAATTTGTATTGTAGCTTTTCTTGTTGGTATCGAGGAAGTCGGCGATTCTTTTGAGGGTGTTCCAGGAAGCCCTGATGAGGAAGTTATGAATGATTTTGCTGCTTCTGCAAATGCTGGAACAAGCTCAAGTGCAGACACTCATGTCAATCACAATAACAGCATAAAGAATGCTTCTGGCAGTAGAGGCTACCTTAAATCTCCTCGTTTATCTGAAATAATCTCTGCTAGAGACACCAACTCAAAAACAAATCAAGAGGTGAAGACATTTCTGTCACAATTTTCTGCACGAGGCCTTGATGTCCCTTTCAATGAGATGACAACAAGCCCCAGAATCAGCGCACAGATTGATGAGTGCAGGCAATATGATGCTACTGGTATGGCCCCATTTCTTGAGAGGAACAACTCAAATCTGGAGCCATTTGATGTGAATGCCACTAGCGAAGATGAAGGTGAAAGTTCTATTGAACGCTTGAAGCAGCAGGCTGAGGTTAACAGGAAAAAAATGAGTATGCTTTATAAGGAGCTCGAGGCAGAACGAAGTGCTTCAGCGGTAGCAGCAAGCGAAGCAATGGCTATGATCAACAGGTTGCAGGAGGAAAAGGCTGGAATGCACATGGAAGCACTGCAGTATCTCCGGATGATGGAAGAGCAGGCTGATCATGACCAGGAAGCAATTGAAAAATTGAACGACTTGCTTACAGAAAGGGAGAAAGAATTACTTGACCTGGAAGCTGAACTAGAGGGTTATCGGAGCAGGCTTCATGATGAGCCATTTGATGTTGGAAATTTCAGTGCTACTGATGGAGCTGTAGCATTTGGAGTCCTGGATGGCTCAGATTTCATGAGGCATACCATGTTTGATTTTGAAGATGAGAAGGCAAAGATTTTGGATTCTTTACACAAATTGGAGGAAACACTCAGCATGTCTTCCATAAATAGACTTGATTTGGGTGGCACAAACGATACCCTGCAGATTGGGCCATTGAGAGATCACCTAGTGAACAGCAGCCAATGTCTACAGAACTCGGAGATGGGGACTTCTCAAATGCCTCAAGAACACGTGATTAGTTTACCAGTTTCTTCTCAACAAAACGATGAAAATCAATATGTTGAGAACCAAACAAGTTCTCCTTCATGTTCCCAATTAGATGGTGCAAAAAATTGTTCTCTGACGAGCGTTAAACATGACATTTCTCTCCTCAATACTAGATTCAAGGCGCTTGAAGCTGATCAGAATTTTCTCAAGCAAATACTAAGTTCTCTTAATTGCAGCAGAGATGGAGTGCAATATATCCAGGAGATTACTAGCCATTTGAGAGAGCTGCGAAGAATCATGGCTGAACAAAGAGACATGCCAGTGCTATGAGCTTGATCACTCTGAAGGTAATCGTTTGTAGTTCATCTGTTAGTAGTGAATGATTATTTCGAATGCTTTAGATTAAAGTAGTACTTCAGAATCATTGATCTTACAGAGGGTACACCTTCACCAGATTGTCATGTAGGTGTATCTTTTAGTCACTTTTACTGCTGTATCATCGTATACCTAACCTTTGGTTATTTGCTTCAGTTTTTTTTCCCAATATGCAGTTGCAACTCTCATCATTTTATCAAATTACATTTCCAATCTAAGCATTTTGATCCAACCTCTTCTTTCAGTTTCTGCCGCTGAGCTGCTACTGTTAGTGCACCAAGTGGCAAACTCCATGGTTGAAAAATGCTCCAGTTCGGAGATCTGACAAATGGCAGCAGCAGACAATCTTCCGGATGTGATTTTGCTTGGGAACACATATCATGGCAGCACCTCCTGAACTTGCTGAATGTGACTTAAAATTTCGCAGCTGCCAGCAATTTCTCAGGCGGCTTAGATATTTCTTGTACATTGTCATCTGGTGGTGGTGGTGGTTGTTACTTGTTAGGAGCTAGTTTGTCAGTGTAATTAAAATTACGACGCCTTGTTGAGATCAGTTCAGTTAGTAAACCAGCTGTTGATCATGGCAAATGAGTTCGCCCCGACACTTGGAATTGGGACGCATGTCCTGCAGCACGCCCACATCCACACAATCCACAAACATCACGTTCAGAATTTTGCCTTTCCATGATGATGCCAGAATGTGAAAACTGTGCCTGATCAGCATAGAAGGGTTTAGAGCATAACGAAATGACAAGCAATCTGATACTGTAGCAATCTTATTGACGATTGCTACTCAGTCATTTTTGTAGGCAATGAAAAGCTCAAAACATGTTTTTCTTTTGCAAAACTATCATGAGAAATCTGCGGTGGGTGAAAATGAAAACTACCTGCCCCTGCGCTCCTGTTGAATAAAGGAAGTCAAACCAGGAGAATGGAGATCATCTGGGGTAATTGCCTTCATCTCTAAACACGCAAAAAAGTTTTGCTCAATAGGAGATGCATTTGTTTTTTTAAAATAAAAGCAGGAGCACTGCTGTCATATAAGAAGGAATCAAGCAAGTCTTACAAGAGGTTGTGTATTACATGGAAAAACCAATACACTCGTGAAGAAAAGAAGACACGATCATGATAAAACTAAGTCAGCACCAATCATCGAAGTACCACTCAATCGGAGATGCATTTCTAATCTAAACTTCTGCAGTATCTTTGCAGGTGCAGCATCGATCTTGAAGTGAACATTAAAAGTCTCACAAAAACCAAGCTTGGTGCCAGTACACTAGTAAGACAGCCTCAGGAGTGAGAACTATCAGGGTATCACAAAAATCTGAAGAAAATAACTCATGAACCAGGGGGGCACTCGGAGCCCCAAATCGCGCTCAGGATAGAACAAAACTTTAGATGTTACCATCATTCCATGCGATGGCACCAGCTGTAGAGCTAACAAGCTTCACAAACTTCTTCTCAACAAATAGCTTTACCTGGAGGCTAGCCTCCAACTATCAGTCATCACCTGAAAACAGCGTGATGGTGGGGGTAAAAGGAATAACCTGTATGAATGACAAAATGAATACAGCCATCTACTATTCAGCATGGATTCAAGCCTGGACAGTGCTTCGCTCTGACACAGCTTCAAACATAGGCAGAAGGTCGGAAACTACATCACAAACAGGAACATGCACATGGTTCTCACTGAAACCATTGACTGCTACCCTAGACAGAACTGTGACCTCAGGACAGCGAGAGCTTGCTTCAATCAGCTCACTCCATGTTGTGTCTTCATTGAGATCGGATTCTCTCAAGAGTTGTAGTACTTTATCCAGGTGAGCAACATTCCTACCTGCCCCACAGCCGGTGGCGGTGGCTGCACCAACTGCATTTGCTAGTGTTAGTGTGTTAACCGCTGGCAAGTCATGGAGGAACCCGAAAGCTATAGCAGCAGTAAAGCTATCTCCGCATCCAACCGTGTCCACAACATTAATCTAATGAAAACAGGGAGCATAGTGAGAATTAACAGTATGATAAATCAGAATGTAACTTTGATTACTTTCGTCAAACTTCACAAATGAAGGCCACTTATCAGTACAGTGAATACCTTGAAAGAAGGTGCACAGGAAACAGCATTCTTAGTGATCATAATTGATCCCTTGGAACCCATTTTGATGACAACCTGCTTTGTGCGGATTCCCCTCTTTAGCAACTCTTGCCCAGCCTCAATAGGATTTTTAACATTCGTTAGAGATTCAGCCTGTCAAATAAATATGAGAAAAAAGAAATAAGTAAAAACAGAATATGCAGCTTAGCTGTGTTCCAAAAGGGCCAGATTCAGCAAAGTATTTTTTTTATAAAAAAGGCATAGCAATGTTTTGTAGTATACTAAATCTTTTTTAAAAAAAAAACAGAATTTACAATACCTTTATCTAACCATTCTTTTTTAAGATAAAGAAAAGGAAAAGCCAGAGACAAATATTCAGGTTTTACCAACCACAACAGAAACAAACAGAAAAACCACAAAACGTAAATCATTTATAGCTCACTCAACCTTTCTTAGAGAGTCCAGTCAGGTAAAGAAATGTGCTACAAGAATGTTAGGCTGGATAAATGATCAATTCATCATCCCACTGAAATGAGAATTTGCATAAAGTACTCAAGTAGTAATTGGAAACTACACTTGCATGTATGCCAGCTAACCTCATCTGATGTCAAAAGGAGAACATCACTGAGCCTCAGAGCATGCTCAAGTGCTCTTCGCTCATCAAGGGTCCCATTTAAGAGAGATTTTCCACGGGGACCAGGATCAAAAAAC
Organism: Panicum virgatum; assembly: GCF_016808335.1. Lineage (NCBI taxonomy): Eukaryota > Viridiplantae > Streptophyta > Magnoliopsida > Poales > Poaceae > Panicum > Panicum virgatum. The sequence goes on from NC_053153.1 coordinate 78,090,998, forward strand.
ACTGCTGTTCCCGCATCAATTGCGCAGTCAATAGAGGATGCGATAACATCAGGAAAGAATTCATCGAAAGCATAGCCATTGCAAAACAGTATTTTGGAGTGACGAATTGCTGTCCTGATATCTGCCGGAAGCTTACGTATCCAACTGAAAGCTGGCTCTTCACTGAAGTCTGCACGGCTGACATTGCAAAGAAAGCAACACTGATAAATGACCAAGCACATTGCAAAGAACCCAGTGAAAAAGTTAGATTAGCTAACATGAACCCTAATAATAGCATAATAAAAATATTATGAAGAATCTTTCTTCCAAAGGAAACACAGGGCATGAGAACTGTCAGTTCTAACCTGCAGAAACCATGTTTCTGAAATGGGTCTACAAGAACCCAACATAGAAGTGTTTCATAGGCCTGACAGCATGCAGTAGCATCAGTATTTTCAAGCATCCCAACAACACTAATACCCTCCGCCTGAAGCACATCAAGAAGGAATTTCCCGTATACTTCCTCTCCTACATGCCCCAGTGTGGAACAGCGAAGCCCAAGCCTAGCTGCGGCAAAGGCTAAGTTGCAGTTCCCACCAGCCTCCCAAAATTTCTGTTCAAGTTAAAGAATACAAAATGTTAACAACATATGACAACTGGGTATTCCATCATGTGGTTCAGGGAGAAATAGACACAAATCAGTCATAGTATTCTTATATGATAGAACAATAAACATAATACCCAGTTCTCTGCATTTCTCCCAAGCAGATAAATCTCACCAGAAACTAGCAACCCAAAAATATAGCTACTACATTTTTCCTGCTCCATTCCCTGAAACTGCAATCAACCTTGCAAACATAGACATTGGTACAAGCTTATCCATATTGAGCCATCAACGTCTAGTTGTCACTGAAAGTTCCCAATCATTCTCCACCACTCAATCTAATGCTAATTACAGCTAAAGAATAACGACAAGTGAAAATAATGTAATCCTTCCCAGTCGACAGAGAGGAATCTGTAGCCGAATTTAAAAAAATACATCGAAAGCATTATATGCTCATACATTTCTGCTTCCTCACATCATGTCCGTCTCTAACGCCAAATCCAAGCAACGAATAGCTCGAGAACTCTAGATTGTGTGACAACAACAACAACAACAACAACGATTTAATCCAGGACGTCCGACCTGATCAGGCGGGGAGGCGGCGAGGCGCTCCATGTATGCCTTCCGCTCCTCCCGCTGCGCCAGCGGGAGCTGGGGCACGCTGAGCACGACGTCAACGCAGAGGTTCCCAAGCGTGGCGAGGTCCGCCTCCTTGCCGCCCTCCCCGGCCCCGTGCGGCGGCCGGCCCCGCCTCCGCGCCTCGTTGACGGCCCCCGAGACAGCGGCCGCGACGGCGCGCGGGCGGGAGGCGCAGCCCGCGAGGCGGCGGCGGGGCGGGAGGTGGAGGACGGTCTGCGGCGCGTGGCCGCGGCGCGGGACGGGCTCCGGGGTCGGGGAGGCGGCGGCCGGGTGCCGGTGAGGGTTTAGGGTTTGGAGCGCCATGGGGGAGGAGCTTCGGAGGGGGCCGCGCCCGAGGTGGCCAGGCGGGCGGGGTGAGGGCTCAGGGCTGTAACGAACGAGGTTTGGAACGCCTTTTTTCTTTTTTGAGGCGAAGAGAGATGAATGATTGGATCAGATGACGGCTTTTCTTTTAGAAACTCTCGATTCTGACTCGCGGAGTTAAAGGCTGTTTAGTTCCCAAAATTAAAATTTTTGGATGTCAAATTGACTGTTTGACGTCGGGAGAGTTTTTCGGATACTAATTAAAAAACTAATTTCAGAACTCACCTAGAAACCGTGAAACGATTCTTTTGAGGCCTTTGACCACATCATTAGCACATGTGTGTTACTATAGCACTTATGGCTAATTATGCGCTAATTAGGTTCAAAAAATTCGTCTCGTCGTGTACATTCAAACTGTGCAATTAGTTTTATTTTTTAACTATATTTAAGTGTTCAAAGGGGAGCTAAAAATTTTTGGTAACTAAACGAGCTCTTAGACAGACAATCACGCAGAGCGAGTGGCACACGGTTCCGTTGGATCATTTTACCACTTTCTTAAATCTGTTCCAAAATTTCTAAAGTAATTTTCTTTTAGAACAGAGGAGTATACATTATCTTATCCTATATGAGTATACCCGCATATAGTGTTTGAATAGCCTATATAAAAATGTAATCTTTAAAAAGAGAATTGCGAAAAGAAAAAAAATGAGCGAATCACATTCTATGATAGGTAGGTTACCCAACTTGTGAAGAACCAAGGCATCGTAGATAAATGGATAGAAAAACTATATATAAAATAAAGGTATCTCTATCTCTACTACTAAAAAAGACTTTTTTTTCGTCTTTTACGTTTTCAATGGTCAGCGGTACGCTTTCAACCCCGCCCCCGCCCTCCATCCACCTCGCCCCCGCCCCCGCCCCCGCCCCCCGCAGAACCGCCTCGCCGCCCTCCATCCACCTCGCCCCCGCCCTCGCAGAAACGCCGCCGCAGCGGTTCCTCCGCCCCTCATCGACGCCACCCTCGCCCGCCGTCCGCGCCGATCCGCCCCTCATCGACGCCACCCCCGCCCGCCGTCCGCGCCGATCCGCGCCGCCGCTCCGTTCCCGGCCGCCGTACGCGCCGCCGCCGCTGCGCCGCCTCCGGCGTCGCCGATCCGCGCCGCTTCCCCCATCCCCGGCCGTCGTCCGCGCTGCTGCTACCTCGGTATTACCCCCTTCCTATCTGCTCCCTCCCGCACCCGCGCTCGACGCCACCGCAAGCTCTCCCCTCCCCCTCGCTCACCGCTCCGACCTCCCCCTCTCCGCTCCCCCACCCTCGCCGCTCCGCCCTCCTACCTCGCGCTCCACTCCACCCTCCTCCCCATCGCGCAGGACGCCGACGCCCGCGCTCGCAGCCGCCGCGAGGTCCCCCGCCGGGAGGGGAATCGCCACCACGAAGCAGCTTCGAAGCCGGCCGCCGCCGGCCGGATTCCGGCCAAATCCGGCCCTATCCGCCATAGGTGAGTACACCCCCTCCCTCTCCTCTTCCTTTTTCCCTCCTCTCTGGCATCTCAATCCCTCCCTGCCGCCGGCGAGCTGGCCCTCTCCGCCATAGGTGAGCACAGCCCCTGAGTTCCCCTTCCTTTCCTCCCCTTTCCCCTCCTCTCCGGCATCCCAATCCCGCCCTGCCACCGGCGAGCTCGTCAGCCGATGGCCTTGTCTGCCATGGCCAGGAGCCCGTCAAGCTTTTGCAAGGAACGCCCTGCGAACCCCCTAATCTTGGTTGCTCGTCATGCTTGCAGGTCAGAGATCCCTGCATATAGAATTTGATTCAATTCGGCTCCAAGTCAGGTGAGCCCCTCTTACAGCTTGAATCCACGTCTGCTTATCCCTGCAGCAGCATCTCACGGTCTCACCCTTTTGCCTCCTCCAATAGTTTGTGATTTTCTCCAGTTTGATTTCACTAAATGTATCTTGGTTCTCCTCCCACTGCGACTACGAGATGCTGTGACCAAAGGAGTGGGGGTTGTTCAATTCCACTTGTTACAGTACACAAACACAACTAATTTGTTTTGCTTCCTGTATCGATCTCAGAGGATGGAACATATGCCATGAAGAAGGTGCTGATACAGAGTAAGGACCAGTTGGATCTGGTGAGGGAGGAGATTCGTGTGTCACCTCAACCTGTTGCCGCTTCTTGATCATGCTATAATAGCCGTCAAGGTAATCTGTTTTGCCTTATGTTCTTTTCTTTGTATGTTACTAGAGATGCTATAATTAACTGGACATTGAGATGACAAACTATGTGCAAGATTTAGGGAAACATGTTGAATTTGACTAATTTCACCGTGATGGGTAGGCATTATAAAAGCACACTATTTTTAAAGAAAATTCTGAGCCCTTTCTTTTCTCATCTGAGATGTATAAAAATGGATTACAAATGTGTGTATAGTCTGCTGTACTGATGAACTGTCAAGTAAAATTGTTTTGTTGGTTAGGGAACTTAATGTTTTACTTAACTATTTTTTTTCCAAAAAGTTACCTCATTTTGAGAAGGCTTGTGGTCTTGATATTTTAGAGTACACAGGGAGATTGGAGCCATGAAGCATACCTGCTCTTTCCAGTCCATTTGGATGGTACATTGTTTGACAACGCTAACATCATGCTGTCCAGAAAGGAATTCTATTCAACAGCTGACGTTCTGCAAATATTCCATCAGGGAAGTCCATTGATGAGATGAGATCACTATATTCAAATTTCTTGATGTTGCCATTACTACTTTTAACATTGCTTTCTTGCAATTATAATCCCAATTGGTCGAGAGTCGAGACCAATGTTCAATATGAAATAAGTTATCATGTAAGTCCTTCGTAATCTTTCTGAAATAAAAGGACTGCTGGCATGGCATTACTTTGTTTGTTAGCTTGCATGGTTTGTTTTTACTCGAGTAGAATTATAGCTCATTGGTAACAAACATGCTTTGGCATTACTTTGTTTGTTAGCTTGCATGGTTTGTTTTTACTCGAGTAGAATTATAGCTCATTGGTAACAAACATGCTTTCTACTTCATGTACCATGTATGCCTCATGTCATATTAAATTGGGAAAGCTCGGGAAGAGCAAGTTGTAGTATGTGTATAAAGTAACTCTAATCCTATTGGTTTCTTATAGTCTTCTTATGTTGCTGCATCAAAATTACCTTCCTGTATTGGTAGAATGGGATATCATAACTTGCATGCGAAATGGTTACCCTTGTTCTTTTTCATCCTGTATGTACTTCTGTATTGTGTATGCTGATAGAAGGTTACTGACAGATGTGTGAAGGACTGAAGCACATGCACAGCTTTGATCCTCCATATGCTCATAATGATGTGAAGCCTGGTAATGTTCTTATAACCCGTCGTAAAGGACAAGCACCTGTTGCAACTTTGATGGATTTTAGAAGTGCAAGGCCTGCAAGAAAGCAAATCCGTTCTCATTCTGAGGTGTTACAGCTGCAGGTTTGAAGCATTAGCTTCTGGGTTTTTTGCCGCATAAGATAACTCTTGGTAAACTGTGTTTTCATTTTTCATATAATATTAAATATTTATCTCCATAATCTAGATATCCATTTTGCTTGCTACTCAAATGTACAAATAAGTTTCAGTGACTCTTCAGAAACCAAAAAATAAGAAGGAAATGCTGACTGTAAGTTCTGTTCTTTCCATAAGTTAGTGAAATTGCAAGGCTGTGTAATCTTCTAGACAGGTGATCTTACTTTTTAATATTCAGGTTCTAGCTCAAAGAATTTGAAATCTTGGTACATTGAAAGCTATCGTTGTCTAAGTATTACTGAATACTGACCCATATCTTGTTCTGTGTAGGAGTGGGCTGCTGAGCATTGCTCTGCACCTTATCGTGCCCCTGAATTATGGTTGTGCCCCTGAATTAGGAGTGGGCTGCTGAGCATGGACCTTGCAGAAGCAGGTTTGTCCAAGTATTTGGATATGGCGACAATAGTTGTGCTACTGAATGTCACAGCTCACAGTGTTGTACCACCTTATTACTGCCTTTGAATAGTTCATTTGATCGTCACTAACAGTGGAGTGTGCTATCGAATATTAATGTAGAGATTGGGTCCTTTACAATTTAATTTGTCTCATGGTTCACTTTGGTTATTGCAACATGTGATTGTTTGTTGATGCTCCGGATGACCGGACGAGATAGCAGAGAAAATCACACTCCGTTTCTTTTTGTTTAACCTCGCGTGATTATCCTGTTGCACGAAATGTCCATGTCGGATGGTTCACTACGCTCTTTTTCAAAATGTTTTTTAGATTACCATTTTATTATTTCCTTCTAATGTATATACTTTAAATATTGAAAATTTTCTGTCCTCCATGTATCACTTCGAAATTTTTTCTGCTCCCGTAGCAACGCACGGGTATGAATCTAGTATACGATGAAAGAAATGATACGGAGAAGTCCGGACACAGCAAAGGCAGCAAATCTTTTCCCTCGCAGCTTGCTGCCACTCTTTTTTTTTTTTGATAGAGAGAACCGGTTCTATATGAACATATAGAGTTCTGGTGGTTTACATGCTACATCTTACAAAGATATCTTTGAAAGAAACAAAAATTATAGTCAAATTCTTACAAGACAATCCCGATTATCCTTATCGTGTACTGCATTAAATACTCTCCACGCTAGTGTTTATTCAGCCAGCGGTGGGCTAAACCATAAATCTTGCTTTAAGAGAACTATGCTCCTATATATCTCCCTAGTAAGATGTATAACACGTGTATTCTCTAATGACACCAGTGAGACGGCCTCGACAGTGACCGGTCCCATCCCGGATCGCGGTGCAAGAAAGAAATTCACCGTCGGTCGGTTCCAACGGAGCTATTTTAGTACTGAGTATGTATTAAAAAGTGGACTTGGTGGAGTGTAGCAGACATCTTAACTGCTGCTGGAAGAGCGGAGAGGGGGAGGGTGGAGCTATGCAGGGCTCCGGCTCCTCCAAAAACAGTTCCGGCTCTGGCTCCTCAGATGGAGCGGCTTCTCTGGTGGAGCTGGAGCCGTTTTAGAAAATATTTGGCAAAATAGCTTCACTTGTTAGATTGATGTGTAAGCCGCGTGAAGCCACGATTTCATGGCTTCACCTTGCCTGTGTAAGCCGCCGATGGCTTCAGGACCGGCTTCACACGTGAAGCCGGTTACAAAACTACCATTTGGGAGGGCTTCGCCTGGAGCCGCTCGTGGAGCCGCTCCCGAAGCCCTCCCAAACGGGGCGTAGTATCAACTTTTACTGAGGCATCATTTCAGGGACAAACGATGACGCAGCCCTTAATGACATCACTCATCACCACACATATGTTGGACAAAAGTTCCAATATAAAAAGTTATAAATATTAAATCGAACATCCAAAATAAAAATTTGATCACACTATTACTTTTCTTGTAACAAGATGGTAAATCACACTCGAAATGTTTGAATAATATTTTGAGAATACCTTTTTTCATAAAGCTGGAATTTTTTTTTATGAAGCTAGGAAAAAAAATTTCAGGTCCAAGAAAAAATGTTCTAGCTTTAGAAAAACAGTTCATAAGGACCATGGACTATAATATGAAACAATTAATTTAGCTACTCAGGAGATGATTTCTTTCTGCAGTTAAAGAAGTAAATATGATGCACAAATGATAATATACCATGAACAAATATTAATCATCACAAACTAGTTAAAGGCCAAAATAGTTACATCCTTTCTTATATCTGTCACGAGGCGACTAGTGTATCATTAATATGTTAGCATCAACCTCGAACTTGAGAAATGAGTACTAGGAATGAAGCTGTGTCTCGGTCAGAACAGAACATTGTGTTGTGCCACGTTAATTGTCTCCACCAAGTGAAACTATTCAAACTTGGGAATTGAATCCAAATAAGGTGCCGACAAATCATTGAGGCTGTTCGGCTTATCTAGGTTTAGTTTGTTTCGGTTTATTTCCTCTCACAGAATAATATTCATTCTACCAGTCCTACACTATTCATGCGGTCAGCCGAACAGGGCCATTCACACATGAAACAGTCCTGCATTAGGCAGAGATGGACTATGAATTCACGAACCCAAGGGATCGGACAGACTGGATGATGAAAACACGAGGAACTAAGTCTGCAATCAGATCGCTTATTTTGCTAGGCCATTCCCGCGGGGCACGTAGACGTTGAACGACTCGCTGCGAATCGAGGAGACAAACGATCAACGGTAAGAGTAATTTTGTTCATGTATGCATGCACGGTCCAGGCCTTTAGTTCATACATATACTTTCGTTATCGCTACGACGTAGAGTAGTCTTGGTTGTATACTACACTACTGTAGCATGGATTTCAGGCTTGGAAATTTGAATTGAAATGCGGACCGCGCTGATCAACAGTTCAAACCGTGTACCTAGGCTTAGGCTTACCCGTCTGAAAAATAGTAAGAGGCGAAGAACTGACCCGTTCATTTTTTTTTCGACAGTACGTTATTAAATTGGTTGATCAGGCATGGGCAACGAACTGTCTATAAATCCATCATGCATGCACGTACGTCTCCCTCCAGCAACGTAACAGCAAACCAACCACTTGAACGCGCGCATTCCACGTACGCACTCTACAGTAGTAGCTTGATTGCAGTCGAAAAACCTTGCACAAAGGAATTTGTTTTGGTATTGTCGAGTATGCCACCGGTAAGGGCGGCGGCAGTGGCCGTGCTGCTGCTGCATTGCTGCGGCGTGATGATCCTCGTCCTCGCGGCGAGGCCGCTGCTGCCTCCGGCAGCCGGGGAGGACGGTGGGTGGCAGCTGCGGCACGACGGCGCGGGAGCGTCGTCGATGATCCTGCAGGTGCTGGACAAGAACAACGACGCGCCGAGCCAACCGGGGCAGGGCAATAACTGCGACTGGCAGGGCCCAGGGCACCCCAAGGGGAGCTGCCCACCGCCTAGCTAGCTACCTAGAGGATTGGCTAGCTGCTACTTCCTCTCGCAAGCGCTGGATCATGTTCGTAGCGGATTGATAGTGTTATTAGCGCTACTAATTCCGTCCAATGAGACAATATGTAAATAAATAAGCAGTCCTGTCACTGACGCAATCAAAACTAGTGTATAGATGAATGCATGGCTAGGTGATTTATTAATTAGATTGAATAATAGCTGGGGTTGGAATTAATAATAAATTAATTAATTAAAGGTGCAACTCGATCGATCGCAGTTATAGCTTGTAATGTATGTTGGTTCATTCGCCTCCAGATGTACAAGCAGGCATTTCAGGATACCGGTTATAGAACCGGTGCCTAAGAGTCGTGACACCCGGTACCATAAGGCTTTTTTCTACTAGTGTTTGCGTCCAATTGCAATAGATTCGTGCCCATTTGCAATCAGTTCTGTTCAGAAACAGTTAATATAGTTTCTCAGTTGCAACTGTACAGAGAACGAATGCACCTTGTATGTAGGACCTTACACACCTTACACACAATTACGGTGGTTCGATCAACGTAATTTTCTTTCCAGATAATCATTCGTTTTATGTTTCTAATCTTCTGCTGTAAACAACGAAATCTGGCCGTATTTCTCTTAGGCCATGTTTAGTTCCCAAAAAATTTTGTACAGTACCCGTCACATCGAATTTTCGAACACATGCATAGAGCATTAAATGCAGTTGAAAAGAATAACTAATTATAAAGTCGAACTGATTAGTACGAGTCGAATCTTTTAAGTCTAATTAATGGCCGTGTTTGGTTAGTCCTGATAATGATTTTTTAGGACCAGTTGATTTTTTAGGACAAGTTGGGCCGATAATGATTTTGAATTCAGGCTTCTTTTTGGAACAACGCTTTTGCATGGAGGCTCATCACATGGTCCGGGGGTGGGCCTTATCAAGCCTAGTACAAGGCCCACAGTGCGTGTACAAAGCAACAGCCCGCGCATATGGCGGATGATCGGCCGGAGGTAGGGGGTGTTTTGTTGCTAGCCACACTTTTGCCATATCTAATTTTAGACAAGTTTGACTAAATTAGTAGATGTTTAGTTGGTAACTAAGTTTAGGCAAGGTTTTTTTGGGTTCCACATATCATAGACAAGAAAAAGTGTGACAAGATTCCCTTAGGCAAGAAAAGTGTGGTGGCTAAATTCTTTGTCACATATGCCACATTTGTCTAACTTTAAGTGTGGCAAAGTGTGATTGGTAACCAAACAAACCCCTAGTAACTTTAGCTGAACCCCTCAAAAAAAAAAAGAAAACTTGTGAGCTCTGGATGACCGATCCACCGCCAGCGAAATGTCTCCCGCGCCGGCAGTTTCTGGGAAGCTATGTGCGGTTGCGATTTGCGCACAACGGCCGGCAGAACGACAGCAGATTAAGCAGTTAATAAGCTTAATTGTGGAACTTTGACGAGTGATCATGAAGTCTCTCGGTGATACGACCCGACCATTCCAAACAGTAGTAGTATGACAGCTACTAGCTGAAACCGACCGAGACCTGTTCATCACGGGACCCAAGCCGTGCAGATGAACGGTCAGTGAGAACGTACACGGAGAGGCAGCAAGTGAACCCCGGCACCGAACCGTGTGGTTAACACTACACGGTGAGGAGATGAGGAACAGATCAATGAGTCCGCGGGGACTCGATCGTTAACCAAATTGGAACCGGCCGGGCACCGAACCGTGTGCCGGCCGCTCGCTAGCTGCGACTGCCGATCGAGTAGTCTGATGCCCGCTGCGGCTGGTCGTACCTCCGGTGCAGCTCCGCCAGCCGCGCGCCGGCGAGCGCGCAAAACTTTTGCCGTACTGTGTTCCGGCCGGAGCGCCACCGGCCAATCCTGTCGCCGCCGAAGGAACAAGACCGGTGAAAGTTCGGCGCCAGAAGGAAGTCCTGAAACATTTGCTCAAGGATACCGCTCGCTACGTCCACACGCGAGAGATGAGAGTCGACTCCCCCCCCCCCCCCCCCCCCCCCCCGGGCGACCCGCCGACCCTCGCCAAACCTCCGAGCCTGCAACATCTACTACTAGAGTGCCAATTTGCGGCAAAAACCTGGCGTTGTCGCCTGCCGGCATCACAACAGCGAGATGCCGACTACTGGAGTACCTTGTTTACTATGTAATATACACCACCTTGCTCTTATTCTCTCTTTGTACACATCTGCAGTTCTGCCTGCCTGTAAGTGCGCCACGCACAACCCCTTTCATCACGGGATCACCCCGGCATCAATGAAACCTCATTCATGTGGGGACTCATCGTCCCCCCCCCCCCCCCGGTGTTACCATCAAAAAAAAAAAGTTCGGTGCCAGCAGGCATTTATTTTCTCGCTCGGAGCATTGGCAGCAAGTAGTTCCAACGAAACGCCCGCCGGCAGAAGCAATATAATTTGGTCAGAGCACGCAGCAGCCGGTTGTGAATCCTAGCTTACCAGTCGCCGTCCCCCGCGGCGACGGCCGGGCGACCCCATCGGATCCGACCCAGTAGTGTTGAAATTGGACCCCGCGCGCGCAATGAAAAACTGTCAACTTTAGCTACGCCGTACGCACGACAAGCAAGTACTAAAACTAGGGTTGCTTTGACCTGACAATTAACAGAATGAATATATAATCAGTCACCAAAAGCTTAAAAGTACGAGGTGAGGAACCGACCTGGTCCTCCGTTTTACCATTTCGTTGCCGTTGCTCATCATCGTGTGCCGTTAAACTATAAAAAGGAACTCACCATATGCAAGTCTCGCTCTCCCTCTCAACAAACCACAGAGTTCAAGGCGCAAGGTTCGAGCGACGTGGCACGTAGCTCATCGTGCTAGCTAGCTGTTACTAATATACTAGCCACCTTGTCAGCAACAACACGAGAGCGAGGTTAAATATATAAAGACCTGCCTTTTGAGGTGTAGATTGCACTGATGACGACGACGACGATGATGGCTAGGGCGGTTGTGGTGGCCGTGCTGTTGATGCAATGCTGCAACGTCGTCGTCCTCGCGGCGAGGCCGCTGCTGGACGGCGGCGCCGGACGGTGGTACTCCGGCGCTGGGGCGCTCATCGTGCAGGTCTTAGACAAGGGAGGATGCTCGGGGCCCGGCGGGGGGAACAACGGCGGCTGGCAAGGTCCCCACCCCGGCGGAGGATGCTAATCGTGTGCCCCGCGTGGGCCGGGGTGCCTGGCTGCAGCTTACTCCTGCAGCTTGGTCAATTCAGTTTGCTCATATAACTGAAGTTTTTTTTTAAAAAAAAAGTTTGTTCACACTTAATTTGGAGATTACGTACAGTTCGTAGAATAAATTGGTCCCTGACATGAGTCCTGTATAAAACTAAATTGTACCGATGACTAGAAAGTGATTACTACGCATCTTCCATCGATTTTTAGATTTGAATGTAATAGAGGAAACAACATCTTTTTACGCTCTTCAACAGGTACCATGCGGTGGTACAAAAATGTAACAGGCCCATGCGGTTTGTATTATTTTACCTTTTCAAGGTATATATTCATCATCCTAACTAACTGACTCAGTTATGCTTATGCACTCGTTTTGTTCCACCATATTTGGTTTGGATGCATATGAAAACTACCACTATTCATGTATAGTTTCGTCCTTATAACATTTTTCAACAAACTTTTCACGAGTGGCCAACGATTTCTAATATATTTGGACAGCTGGCTACATAACTGTAGGGAATGAGTTCATCGGAAGTTACTTTGTGATTTTATAAATTTATTAGAAAATATGCAAAGTATATTAGGAAAGCTGCTGGCCACTTGAGAAAAATATTATATAGATGGCACTAAAACTTTTGGCACTCTTACAAAACTGTTGAGAAAGATAGCAATACCGGCCTCCTAGTGTTTTGGGATGGACCACGCCATTTTTGAGGATTAATAAGTATATTTTACAAAAGGTAATGAAATTATAATAATTGGCACAGGCTCACGTTGGGCCTTCATCTACAGTCATTCACTACTATAAAAAAGATTTTTAGAGACGGGTAAAAGGTATAATTTTTTGATTGAATATGCACACTTACATCACCTATGATTCAAACCGCCGATCTCAAGCCTTGTGTGCTCCTTCCTTAGGGCAGTCCCAACCCTCCAGCTCAGCTGGTTTCCATAGCATTACATATGGTGCCACGTAAGCAAAAAGCTGAGTTGGCAAGTGAGTTAATGAGGATAGAAGAAAAAATATGAAAAAAATCGGGTCTCATGCAAGAAACCATATCTACGCGAAAACAAAGACAAAAGAAGAGGTGATTGGAGGGAGAAAAGAGAGAGAAGAAATATGATTGGATAGCAATTTATTTTGAAAAAACCATCCATTGGGGATGTAGTTTCTATGAGTAGTGTCTATATGACATGGCAAGTATAGAAACTACTAGTAGTGTCTTGGGTTGGGATTGCCTTTACCACCACATCACACAGCCACTTATGACTCAAAGGGATATGATATTGTTTTATATTAAGTTTGAAGTTGATTTGTAGGGGCAGGTGATACCGTCACTCGCCCCAAATAATCATTTTTAGAGACGGATGACGCCACCACCCGTCCCTAAAAATATTTTTTCAATTTATTCTGAAAAATCATTCAATTCATTAAAAATAGCAAAATATTTTAAAAATGTGAAAATTATACCAGAAACTTATTGCGACCTGTATAATTTAGAGAAAAATAACAAAATCTAATTCGAGTGTCCATATTAGTTCAAGGTATGGAAACCACAATGAATAACTCCCACACTAACTTATCTCATACAAGTCAAGGCTCACTTTGTGGTTTCCGCACTCATAATCACTTTATACTATGAAATGTGCTTTTAATATTGTTTTCTAGTTCTACGGATCGGATCAAAATAGGCTTATGGTAAAAATTTCACTTTTTTGACATATTTTGCTATTTTTTGATTTAAACGAACTTCTGAAATAGATTTGAAAATTATTTGTAGGGCGGGTGAGGGTGTGACCCGACCCTAATAATGCATTTTCATGGGCGGATCAGATGCTATAGTAACTCCGCTCCATTTGTAGCAAAAGATCAAATTTTGACTCACCTCTAGAAAAAAACCGGGGCATTTCTACAAATTATTTTTTGTAGTTGTGGTTGCCTTTTTTTTTTGGCCGAGCACAAGTATGTCGAACAGTATCATTACTATTACTATGAGTCTTTGTTTAACTCCTGTAGCTGGACTCGATCAACAATTGAAAAAGAAACTATCTCTCGTCGTCCGACACGAATATAGCTGGAACAATGGCCATAATAACTACAATAAGTAGCCATCCCCGTTCCAAAAGAAACGGATAGCGACTTGGAATGTCAACTCCAAGATGAGCAGATATCTCTCCCGGCCCACTAGATGTCTAGATATATATGTAAAAATCATATTTATATTATGAGCAACTTTATACGAAAAGTGATTTTAGCTTTGCCATAGAGTAACTGATTGGAAAAGTAAGCGTTGAATATACGAGAGGAGAGTCACGCAGTCGTTGTTGAAAGCAACAAGCGAAAGAGGATTAAAAACATGCCCTGCATTGCTTTCTGGAGACTTGTTTTACCACAACTATATAGAAATGTTTCATGCCAAAAAAAATCCTCGAGGTAAATTGAAACCACAAATAACGTTACAAATAAGAAAATTATACCTCCTTTTTTCTGTTATACCTACCCTGTTTTTTTATTCAAAAAGGACTTTGAGCCCGGCGTACTGGATGGCTCGACTGGACTGATGAACCTGGCCGGACGGCTGTGTATACTGTAGACGACTTGAAAGGCGCCACTTTCTCGGAAGCAAAAGGCCCGGCCGGTTACATTGCTGGTGGGGGAAACCACGCGCGGAATTGAACCAGGTCAGAAAAGCATGCCGCGCGAGAGGTAGCTGATCACTTTGTCCGCGGCGACTAATTGAATTCGACCAGACTGAATCCAGCAGCCAAACAAAATCCGACCAAGTGTTGTTGAAATCAGACAAACGAACATCTCAAACACGAGAATTCAAACAATGTATATGTGTTCATGGTGCATGGACCTCCTACTATAGTACTATTGGTCGGTCCAACAAATAGATCAGCTAGCACAGACCATTAATGCTTTGATTTTTTTCCCCGCTAAGTACATAATTCGCTACTTCCCGCGAAAACTTAAGGAATATTATATTTTTCACTTTCTTATATATTCGCAAATCAGCAAGAAAAATCGTATGGGTCGGTGCAAATTATTAAATACTAATGTGCAACGACTCGATCACTGTACGAAAACGTAGGCACGTACGTACATTACATCGTATGATACAAGCACAAAACGTACCTGCTAGTATATGCATGGCACCCTGGCTTTGATCCATGGAAATTTCAAACTTGAGGATTGAACTTGAACTGGACCGAGCGCTGAATACCGCGTAGCTATCGGGTCAGCGCGTACGTGCTTGCGCTGTTGATCGCCCGGCCCGGGAAATCGAAAGGCTTAAAAGTACAAGTCCAAGAATAGACCCGGTCCCTTGTCATACTTGTTAATTAATTGGGGGTTGAACCTGAACCTGCTGCGGCGCCGCCAAACTATAAAAGGCCACCACCTTGTCTCTCTTCCCACAACCATTCCAATCTCCGAAGCAATCCTTCCATCCCCATCGACGGACTCCAACTCCAGCGCACGCACCAGCTCCATCGATCACCTCTGCAACCACACCTTTTTTTTTTTAGGGTCCTCTGCAACCACACCTGTGTGTGCTAGCTATAGCTACCTCGATCTGTTCGTTCTTGTTGGAGCCTGCGCATTTGGCGAGCTAGATATATAGCTAGCTAGAAGATCAGAATCCGACACACGTCTAAAAATTAAAGGATCTGCTGCTATGTCGTCGGCGACGGCGGCCATGGTGAAGGCGGTGCTGCTCGCCGTCGTGCTGATGCAATGCTGCAATGTGATCCTCGCGGCGAGGCCGTTGTCGGAAGCAGCGGCGGTGGCGGGAGGCGACGGCGGCTGGCTGGGGCTGATCATGCAGGTGCTCGACAAGGGCGGGCCCAGCGGCCCGTCGGGCGGTGGCAACCCCGGCGGCAGGCAAGGTCCGTAGGCTAACCGGAGTGCCGGACGGCCAGCCGGCGGCTCGGTCAACTGCCTGTCCGCCGCGCAGGCAGGAATGACGCATCTGCTGACTCTAGGCTGCTTGCGGTTTCGTTGATTTGCGGACGTTGGTTAACATGTACATGCGTAGAGAATACTACTGTTCATTCCTTGGATCTCTGACAGATTTGTAGTCAGTGGATTGACGATTCCTAAAAAAAATGCTCGGAATCTCTCTGACATAGTTCGTGTATTTTTTGTAATTTAACTTGAGGTTGTATTCATTCTTTCACAAATATAATAGAGACGAGCGCCCTGGATCAACTGAAAAATATATATACTTTCTCCATTCCACTATTTTTATCCATAATATTTTTTTCAAACCACTGAAGATATCTATAGTCTAAATATTGCAATATTTTCACTCTCGGTCAAAGAAGAGAAGAGAGGTTGTATCACATTATTTAATAAGAGCAATTTCACATGCCTTTTATATTATTATATATTTGGAACTAGTACTTCCTTGTTCAGTGTGTATGATAGTGCTGTGGACAAACATTGCAGAACATCTATCGAGAAATTACTTTTTGATTGTCTCAAATCAATTAATCATTAGGAGACCGGTTGGAAAGCACAGGTACGCTGGAGTTCGAGTATGTCTAGCTAGATGGAGCGTGCACTAACTAAAAAGCACTTGAAACCCAATTAACACATGAATTCGAGGGCTTTTCTTAATTTAGCCCGGCTGATAAATACTCAATCTCCAAAGCACTCTGCATAGAGTAAAGTCTTATATAAGAAATGGCCTATCCATACAAACTGTTGTGTGCAATAGCTCACTGAGGCGCAATCGGTGATATCATGTATTTCTCTTCTTTAATATCTACTATATAGGCTCTATATATATATCCTATACTAACCTCTGTTTCAAAATAATTGACAACTTTGACTTTTACTATTTATAGTTTGACCAATAATATTTCTTTAATTATAAAACTACGCCAAGAGAAATAAGCATCATTAGATTTGTGACAAGAAGTACTATATCAATGTAATACACTTCTATCTATGCGTGCAAATATTCATATAAAAGACGTAAGTCACACTTTGAATAGTAAAGTCAAAATTGTCAGTTATTCTGAAATGGAGGTTTGTATTTCTGTACGTGTTGGGAGTGATCTATTACATATACTAGTTGAATACCCCGCGCGTTGCTGCGGAATTTTAGAGCAAAATTATTGAAGTTGAGTGGGCTGAAAAGATAGAGTTATGAAGTTGCAGCTAATTTTAGCATTGGAGATATATGGCATGGTTGTGTATAAGAAATGCTAAAATACTGAAGTTGATGTATATATAAGAAGTTCAAGTTGCTAAAACTGATAAAAGAGGAACCATAATTGTTACGATAAGGACGCTTTAATGTTGAAATGGAAATGTCTGCATTATTTTGTGAAGCAAGAGATTGGACTTTGCATTGACTCTCTTTGGATAAGTGATTTTTTTGCAAGAGATTTTTAAAAAAATTAAGTGTGGGCAACACAGTTTTGTAAAATGTTGATAATTGGAAAGAATATATTTTGTTTAATGGTTTTGGTACCTATGTTTAATTGGACGAATGTAGATATTTTCAATTGGTTATGGATTCTCCACCATCGTGATCTTTACTGTAGTATAATTGGATGTTAGGAATGGGTGTAATAAAAATTAATGAGGAGTGTTAGCACATATATTATTTTTTTGACGTTTTGTTGCTAATTCCGTCATATGACAATAATAAAAGCAAGTAAAAAAGTAAGAACTCTTAGTGGGTTGTGGAAGGCTAGGATATGAGGTTTCATTCAGATCTAATGGTGGAAATAAAATGATGATGTGGCTTCACCACATGTGAGAGAAATAGCTATTAATGACTCTAAGTGGGTTGCACTTATATAAGATATATAGATATCTGCCATACCAACTTTTTCTTAGATTGCCGTACGTTGTTCTCCACGGCTGGACCAACAAATAACATTCTGGCTAGCCGTGTATAGGAAAGGACGTCCACTAAATAGGGCGTGTAGACCGCACAGCTTCTCTTTTCACCTACACTTTTTCACTTGTTTCCTCGCAAAAAGATAAAAAAAATTATTCACAATCCACCAAAATATAAAGTTCCACTCTGGCCGCGATGACATACGGAATATACAGCTACTACAAACATTCCCCTTATATCCATGTGAGGCTATTTTGGTAAGCTAACAGGATGTACCGGAAGGTACCTTTTCTATTTTATTTGGTATGGATTCCACCTATTTTGATACTGATTGGTACTTTTTTTTTTCTAGGTACCGCTTATATCTCAGCCGTCGATTCAGCTTGATGGACGATCCTCATTTATTTCAATCATTGTAAAATTCCTCATATATATAAACAGCGGTGTGCCTATGCAATTGCGTGAAAAGCACGTGGCTCAACACCCATGCAAGCTTAGCTTCCACCCTCTTTTTATGTATTTCATATCATCTAAATGAAGAGATAATCAATTATTTTCTCCGGTCAACATGGTAGGGGTACCTCAGAGAGGTAGGGTTGCGTGTTTCATAAAGGTTAGTGTGTGTGCCCGCATGTATTTGAGCATCCAAACCTTTAATAGGTCTCGTGAAAAAAATTTAGCGTTGAGAGTTAACATGGAAGTTTTTTATTGACCATTTTTTTTGACTCAGTTGTTGGCCAATTACTAACTTTTTTTTTGGGTAGGCCAAAGACTAACAATAACGGATACTGCTACAAAAGCGTCTTGGTACCATGGCACCCGGCTTTGATCGATGCATGGGTTTTCAAACTCGTGAATTGAAAATGAAATGGACCGCGAGCGCTGAACACCGCGTAGCTAAGCGGGCCGCCGTGTACGTGCTTGCACTGCATGCGTTTCTTGATCGATCAGCCAGGACCAAGAGCCGAAGAATATAGACCCGGTCCGTCGTCATACTAATTTGGCAGTTGTGAAATTAACTTGAGTTACTGAAGCTATAAAAGGAACCCATCCTGTCTCTCTTTCCATCAACCAACTCATCTCAATCCAATCATATCGACACAGCGCGACATCGTCGTCTGCTTGAACAAGTAGCAAACAAGCCAAGCAAAAGTAGCTGTATCTCTCTAGCTTTTAGCAACCCCGGGATCATCTGAAATGACGTCGGCGACTGCGGCGTCCATGACGAAGGCGGTGCTTCTGGCCGTCGTGTTGATGCAGTGCTGCAATGCGATCCTCGCGGCGAGGCCGCTGTTGGACGCGGCGGCGGTGGCGGGAGGCGACGGCGGGTGGCTGGGGATGATCGTGCAGGTGCTAGACAGGGGCGGCCCCAGCGGGCCGCCCAACGGCGGCAACCCCTGCTGCAACCAGTCTCCCGGCGGCGGCCGATAAATAAACTAGCTCTAGCTGGGCGGCCAGACGGCGGCAGGCGGCGGGAGCTCCATCGTGCATATATGCATGCCTGTGCCCGCGCGGTCGTGTTCACTCGTAGGCGTAGACGACGATGTTTAACATGTACATGCATGGCATCGATCTCTGTCTAGCTACCTAGTAGTTGATAAGATTAGATTAATACATACATTCCGTGCAAAAAAATGCATGGATTCTCTGCTTCTCTGACAGAAGTTCTTGTGTAACTGGTTTATTATTCATCCTTTGATTTCTTTCTACAAATATAATAAACGAATCCTGATCGACAAAAGGAAAAAAGAAATCACAGTGTCCTACATTGTCTAAGATCTTTTTTATTTTTTATTAGCACAATATAAATAATTGGATGTAAGGAAGAAAAATAAAGCGTTGTCTATCAGACTATTAAAAGGTAGAAGTAGTAAAAAGGAATACCTTTCGTCGGATCAAGACCAAATTCACCAGCTTTTTATTTGAATATACACAGCAGCAATTTCTTTATTGCAAGTAACACATGCTGATCTGATAGTCCAGTATGTGGTGCCGTAACAGTTTGACGCTTTGACCTTATTATTAATAATAATAATTAATAATAATAACATTTGCTTGGACTCGATCAACAAAGGAAAGGTCAATGCGTAGGAGTATGTCCGAGGGACCTGTGGACCTACTGCGCTACACACGCGGCCACTGGCCACAGCATTAGACCAATCTCAGTGGAAGTGTTATAGTGTCATGGACATTAAATTTGCTAACATGTATCAATAGTATGAGGAGAGAGGAGTGTCATGAAATGTGAGGAGTGTCATCACCATGATACTCCACTGGCACAGTTCTCAAGTTTTCAGTCTTGGTAACCGTGTCGATGACACTCTCACTGAGACGGGCCTTAGACGAGCGAACATCGGCTAATAGGTTATTACCATCGGCTAATAGGTTATTACCATCACTACCTTATGATGAATTTATTCCAGTTGTTGATACATCACACATAGCAACTAGCGGAGTGCTGTACTGGTCTATAAAATTTATAAATACGATCGTTTAAACACCTTTGTTTGACTGAATTGCGTAGACACAACGATGTTTTGAGACTACTCAAAACTGTTCAGACTTGATTGAGCTACCGGCCAATAAGATATTTTCCTTTCTCTCACCTTTTCTTTTTGATCTCTTAAGACCATTTTCCGACGCTACATATCTATACGACTATTCCCTAATAATTTCTCTTTTAGGATATACTAGTTCTTGTATGCGCAAAATTTTTTTTTTGAGAAAGGGACCGGGATTTCTGTATGCACAATTATTAATTAGTCAGTTCATCATTAGTCTCTTAGGATCATTATGGATTCTTGTGAAAGTGACAGGAACAAAAAGAGGAAATAAATATGTTCGGATGGTTCTGAGATATTACACCTGGTCCGTCAAGTGTCATATACAGTATGTTAGTCAGGATTCAGGAACCGAGACCACTGTGATTTCAAGGTCCTTGCAGTTGGCCGGTCCTTCCCAGTTTTGCCTGGTGTACTCGACTGATGAACTTGCCGGCCGGCCTGTCTTGTAGACAACGAATTGGAAGGCACAAATCGAGAGCAGCCACCTTCGCGGAAGTGAAGCTGGTGGCTGGTGCAGTTGCAGCTCGGTAACGGCAGAACCAAGTCAGAACAGGCTGCATCGCAGCACGACTATCGAGCACGGCTGATGATCGTCAGGACCGGACGACGGTCGACCAATGAGTCGCGGCTGAATTCGGCCGAATTTGGAATCTGCCGAACATGAAAACATGAGAATTCAAACAATGTATATGCATCCCCTGGACCAGTAGTTGGCCCGTCCAACAAACACAAGGGCGACGTACTAGACCAGTAAGTATAATTCACTTTAATTAGTACCTACTAGTCCAATTCACTAATCTCATCGATCGCAAAAGAAAGGCAAAAACTTGATCACTAGTTCACTACACACCAAATTCAGGGTCTTACCTGCGATGCGCTTTCAAGTTTCAACCTTGCGAATTGAAATTGAAATTCAACCGAACCGAGCTAGCTCTGACGAAAACCGCGTCTCATAATAAATCGGGAGAGAATGACAAGGCTTACTGAAAGTACAAGGTAAAAAGGTAAGAAATGACTGATGACCTCCAGTTCGTTGTGTTGTACCTTTTGGCGGTTAGTTAAACCTGCGTAATCAAACTATAAAAGGAAGCCATGCATCCTGTCTCTCTTCGAACAACCATCTCGACTGAGGCATCCCACAAACGGACAACCAGAGCTCTCGCTCGTCGTCTCTGAAGCATTTCTTCGATCCGCTTGTCCACAAGTCAGAAAAACCAAGCATTATTGCTTGCAGCAAGTGTAGAGCAACAACTTTGACAGACCTTTACGTGTTTATATATATAGGCAATCTGATATGGCGTCCTCGGTGGCGGCGATGATGGCGAAGGCGGTGCTTCTCGCCGTCGTGCTGATGCAATTCTGCAACGTGATCGTCGCGGCGAGGCCATTGCTGGAAGTAGCGGCGGTAAAACAGCCAACAGGAGGAGGAGGCGGGTGGCTGGGGCTGATCATGCAGGTGCTAGACAAGGGCGACACCAGCGGGCCGCCGGCTGATGGCAACCCCAAGGGCGGTGTGTCTCCTAAGCCACCAGCCATGAACTAGCTAGCTAGCTGCTCTGCTGATGAGTTAGCAGGCGCTGTCTGCGGTTTCGTTGATTAGAGAAGATGCTGATCGATCGATTAACGTGTACATGCATGCGTAAGAAACTATCCGATCCGTTCGATTTTTGTACTCATTAGCTAGCTAGTTGTTCAGTCATCGGATTAATAAGGGATTAGCTAGTTCTGTGCGTAAATACAGTTAATGTAATTTTGGGTCCAGAATTTGGCAAGTGCGAACTGCATGCACTTGAAGTTGTATCCATTATTGTTTTACAGATATAAAAATTATTGTTTTACAGATATAAAAATTGTGTCGGTGTTCAGACCCAGGGGCCTGGCACTGACTAGTAAAGATGCTGCGTGTCCGAATCCTAGATGGTTGATGCAACAGGTAACACAGTAACGCACGGGGTTTATCCTGGTTCCGGCCGTTGAGCCGTACGTCCAGCAAGAGTGTGCGAGTGCACTGTACTGTCTTACACCGAGGTGCCTGTAGTAGGTGGTACAAGCGAGGCGAGAGAGGGAGGGAAACTCTCAAGTCTCTGCTAAGAGATTGAGGCAAGTGTCGATATCGTACTCCGGAAAGCGGGTGTGTGTTCTACGGGATGAGTTGTGTGCCTGGGCGTGTGAGATGATATCGCCTCTTTGCGAAGGAGCCCGACTCCTCCTTTTATAGACTCAAGGAGGGGATGAGTTGTGTGCTTGGGCGTTGTGGTCGTTGTGGATGGGTACCGTCCTTCATGCGTGACGTGGCGGCGCGTCGAGGGTCCTGTTGGCGGGGGTCTTGCTCCGGTCAAGATCCGTACCCCGTCCGAGGATTGCGCCCATACCCGTCGAGGGTTCTGCAGAAGAGAAAGTACGAAGAGTAGGCATCACAGTGGCAGGAGCAGTGCCGGGCACATTTGCATAGAGTGTCGCAGGTTCCCACAGTGTCGGAATAGTGTTGGGGATGGCGGAATAGTGACCGGAGTCGGCGGACGGGACTCCAGTCACAGCTGCTGTCACTACTAGAAAACGGGCCAAAGGTACCAGCTGCTGCACCTGGTACCAAAACTCAAGAATAAGCACCGGGTGGTGCCACCAACCGGTACCAAAAGCGTAAGGAGGAATAGAAACCGGTTGGTGGCACCAACCGGTGCCTAAAGAACGGACAACGGCACCGGGCCTTGCGATTACCCAGTGCCACCAGGTGGCCAGGGCAAAGGCACCGGTTGGAACGTTCACCCGGTGCCATTGCGTAATATTTAGCACCTGCTGCTGATCTCCAACCGGTGCCGTTGTGCCGGCACTATAAATATCCCGCCCCCTTCCCCCCTCCAAGCTGCCGTGAACTCACTGTTCATGGCAGCTGAGTGAGGAGAGGGGTGGCAAATTTTTTCAATTTTTTTTAAAAAAGATTAGTTATTTTTCTCCATAACTTAGCAATTGGTTTTTAGAAGCAGTTATCACTTAATTTAGTTTATACATGTGATAATTAATTTTAGTTGTATGCATTATCAATTATATATTTGAATTCAAATTTTGTATGGAAATATGATGGTATTTAAAATTTATATTTTATAATGAATAATTTATTTTGACACTTTAATGATGTATATAAATGAATTGGGAACCCAGATTGTTATTTAATTTATTATTTTTACATTCTAATTATGTTAGTTATAATTTTGTAGTTAAGTTTTATTAATAGCGTATTCAATGTTAGTTATAAATTGGTAGTATGAATGAACTATTTGTACACTACAATGATGTATATAAATGTATTGTGGACCCAGATGGGTCGGCAATGGATGTACATGGCCGACCGGCGTTCAGAGGAGTTCATTGATGGCGTGCATGAATTCATAGAGGCAGCCGAGAAACACAAGTATGGCGGTTTCATTCGTTGTCTATGCAAATTCTGTATGAATGAGAAGTATTATTCATCATCAAGGACCATCCACAGTCACTTGTTCAATAGTGGTTTTATGCCGAACTATTATGTTTGGACGAAGCATGGAGAAAGAGGAATTATGCTGGATAATAATGAATAAGAAGATGACAGGATTCCTAACTTTGCAGCCAATTACGCTGCCTTTTTTTATGACGCTGCAATGGGTGAACCTGAAGAAGATGCTGAAGGACACGTTGTAGAAGATGATCTGGGTCAGATGCTGCACGAAGCTGAGGAAGTTTGCGAAACAGAAAAAGAATCGAGAGATCTAAAGCGTATGTTGGAGGACTACAGAATATTGTTGTACCCAGATTGCAAACAAGGCCAAAAGAAGTTGGGTACCACATTAGAATTGTTGCAATGGAAGGCATCAAATGGTTTGTCTGACAAGAGATTCGAGGAGTTGCTGAAACTTATAAAAAGCTTACTCCCTGAGGGTAACACCTTGCCGGAGACAACATACGAGGCAAAAAAGGTTGTTTGTCCTTTAGGATTAGTGGCACAAAAGATACATGCTTGTCCTAATGACTGCATCCTATATCGAGGTGAGTATGAAAATTTGGATT
Organism: Panicum virgatum; assembly: GCF_016808335.1. Taxonomy (NCBI): domain Eukaryota; kingdom Viridiplantae; phylum Streptophyta; class Magnoliopsida; order Poales; family Poaceae; genus Panicum; species Panicum virgatum. Next base: position 78,115,121 of record NC_053153.1, read on the forward strand.
CATGCCCTGTATGCAACGCATGCCGGTATAAGATCCCTCGAGATGATCCAGGCGATGTTGAGGGGATGTGTGTCAAGAAGAGGGTGCCTGCCAAGGTGATGTGGTATTTCCCTCTAATACCACGTCTGAAACGTTTGTTCATGAACAAAATGAATGCTAAATTAATGTGATGTCACAAAGAAGAACGTAAGCAAGACAATATGTTAAGACACCCCGCTGATGGGTCGCAGTGGAGAAAGGTGGACAGAATATTCCCAACATTTACAAATGATGCGAGGAATATAAGGTTCGGCTTAAGTACGGATGGCATGAATCCTTTCGGTGAGCAGAGCAGTGGCCATAGTATCTGGCCTGTGACACTCTGTATATACAATCTTCCTCCTTGGTTGTGTATGAAGCGGAAATTCATTATGATGTCGGTGTCGGTGCTTATCCCTGACCCGAAGCAACCTGGTAACGATATAGATGTGTATCTAAAACCACTGATTAAGGATCTTCTATTGTTGTGGAAAGAAAAAGGTGTTCATATGTGGGATGCGCACGCAGAGGAACATTTTAACCTTCGTGCATTGCTTTCTGTAACCACCAACGATTGGCCAGCACTAAGCAACCTCTTCGGACATTCCAATAAGGGTTATAGGGCATGCACCCATTGTTTAGAAGAAACCGATAGCACGTACCTCAACCACTGTAGGAAGATCGTGTATATGGGTCATCGTCGATTTCTTCCGATCAAGCACCCATTAAGAAGGAGGCATGCTCACTACGGTGGAAAGACACATCATCGTACCAAGTCTAGTCACCGTTGTGGGAAAATGGTGTTTGAAATGGTCAAAGATATAAAAGTAGTATTCGGAAAAGGACCTGGCAGCAGATCAGTGCAGAGTGATGACGGACGTGCACCTATGTGGAAGAAGAAGAGTATTTTTTGGGAGTTACCTTATTGGGAAGTCTTAGAGGTCCGTCACGTAATTGATGTGATGCACCTAACAAAGAATCTTTGTGTGAACCTTCTAGGCTTCCTTGGTGTTTACGGTATTGTCAAAGGATACACTGGAAGCGCGGCAAGATTTTCAACGTATGAAACAAAGGGCCGCCCTACATCCAGAAAAAAGAGATAAAGGACGTCATTACCTAGGTCCTACGTGCTACACTCTTAGTAAGGAAGATAAGCAAAGTATGTTCGACTGTTTGAACAGTATCAAGGTCCCATCAGCCTAATCTTCGAACATAAAGAGGCTACTAAACCGGAAAGAGAAAAAAATTCGCACATGTAAAGTCCCATGACTGTCACGTGTTGATGACGCAATTGATTCTAGTTGCACTTAGATTGTTCCTCCAGCTAATGTTCGAGCAACAATCATAATGCTATGCGCTTTTCTCAACACAATTTCTCAGAAGACAATCGATCCATCGAGTTTAAGCAGGCTACAAGAGGATGTTGTCCAAAGTTTAGTTAGTCTTGAGATGATATTTCCTCCATCATTCTTTAATATTATGATGCATCTTCTAGTTCACCTGGTCAAATAGATTGGTATTCTCGGTCCTATTTTTCTTCATAATATGTTCCCTTTTGAACGATACTTTGCAGTCCTAAAGAAATACGTTCGTAATCGGGCTCGTCCAGAAGGAAGCATTGCGAAGGGTTACGTCACAAAGTAGGTCATTGAGTTTTGTGTTGACTATGTGGAAGAACTCTGCCCAATCGGGATTCCAGTATCACGTCATAAGGGACAGCTGATTGGAAAGGGCACACTTGGAAGAAAATCAGTAAATGCCACAAATCATGCCATATTGAGAAAAGCACATCTCACAGTTCTGCAACAATCAGCATTGGTGGCTCCATACATGGAGGAGCACATGTAAATTATGCGAAGCATGTACCCTTTGAAGTCTAAGACATGGATTACAAAACATCATAACGATACATTCACCACCTGGTTGCAGAAGGAAGTCATGGTCAAAGGTGAAATTCATGAGCAGCTGGCTTGGCTGGCCAGGGGTCTGGCAAATTCAATCCTGATGTACCAAGGATATGAAATTAATGGTTACACATTTTATACATGAGCCCAAGATAACAAGAGCACCAATTAAAATAGTGGTGTTCGTATTGATGCCACTGACTCTAGTGGCCAAACGAACTCATATTTTGGTTACATTGAAGATATCTGGGAACTCGACTATGGGCCGTTGAAGATCCCTCTATTTCGTTGCCAATGGGTTAAACTGACAGGAAAAGGTGTCGATATCGACGAGTACGGAATGACAACGGTAGACTTTGCGCCGCCGCCCAATCATCAGCAGCATGTTCCTGTACGAATCTTAATTATATATGCATGGTGACTTCGGTAGATTAGTTTTGCAATTAACATGCCTTTTCTGTAATTTAGTCGACCTCCGCATCGACTTCGTTGAGCCAATCAAAAGGGAGACGCCGGCCAACCAAAAAAATAGAGGGAAGACAGGTCGTCACAGAAGTGGACGCAGAGGGCTGTCCAAGTGCTCCAGAGACTGCTAGCACAAAATTTATCAATCAATGTGGGGTTATTGTTCGAGTAAGAATTCCGATCACCACAAAACTATAGAAAACGAGCAAACCCGAAGAACAGCAACACGCCATGCCTCCACATCAGAAGGAAATGCTATGGGCAGAACTCAAGGATATGTTCACTCTTCCTGAAGGAGTTGACCAAGAACTTGTGAAGAAATGTGCCTTGAAAAAGATGGCCCTTGCCTTTGCAACTTTCAAGAAGAAGTTGTACAACAATTACATCAGGAAGGATAAGGAGCCGAACTGGGACGATCTTCCTCAGGTTAAACTATACTGGGAGGAGTTCAAACAATATAAACTATCAGATGAAGCCCAAGGAAAATCCGAACAGGCCAAGGCAAATGCATCAAATAAGAAGTACAGCCACCACCTTGGGGCTGGCAGGTACAAGAAGGCAGTCAAAAAATGGCAGAAGATGGAGCAGGACCTTATGGACAGAGGCATCAGGCCGACAACTTGGGATTGGCCGGATAGATCCAAGTGGTGGTTATTTGCTAACGACGTGACACTAAACTAGTTGGATGGAACTTTGGTCGTGCCCGAGCATATGGAAGAAGTGTCCCGCGATCTGGTCACAGCAATAGATGAGGCCCAACAAGGAACATTCCAGCCTCAAAGGGAGAATGATGAGCTGACCAGGGAATTAAAGAATCCGGAACACCCTGGACGAGCCCGCGGCATCAGCGTGGTCCCATGGAAAGTTGCTTGGGCCGGAGATTCCTCTTACAAGACTCACTGAAAGAGTAAAGCCGAACAAGAAGAGAAACTCTGTGCCATACAAGAAGAGATGAATAGGAAGGTTGCGTCCTTGGAATCTCAGATGGACGCCAGGGTCAATAAGGCAGTGCAGCTAGCTCTGAGCCAAAGGGGCACTGCTGGCAAAGGCACACAAGGTGAGAAATGTGAAGAAAAAATGTGGCAAGACCATTCCTCAGCTTAGCACACAACAAAAAGAACTCGAGCCCCTCCGGGTGCAAGGGTTGCCACTCCTACACCCGACGGACGTACAACTTCAGGCAGACCTACAGGCCGCGATATTTCTTTCTGAAACTGGATTAACGCTAGAGCAGGCAACGGGCAAGTGGAGGCGGAAATCCCTGTCGCTCCCGTTCTTACTCCATTCGAGCATGGAAAACCTTTTGTCACTGAGGAAGAAGAGAAAAGTCTAGGCACGCAGATGTTCAATTTGCATAGATGGTATCTGCGAATGTCGAATAACGAAGGGAAAATGTTTGGAGTCAAGTATCGTGACCATGATTTCTTCCGCGGGGAGGACGACTTCTGGGTGTATTTCGAAGATTTATATCACATTTACCATCGACAAGCCCTCGACGCCTCTATCATCACCATTTGGATTCTGTAAGTATCACTTACCTCTACATTAATAATTTTTGTTAACAAGACATAATTATCTGTGTGCATTATATAATTTCTATTGTATTGTTTAGACAGGAGACTCAAAGAAGCTGAAAACATAGATGGCACCATCAGATCGGCTTCATGTCTCCTTTGCTAGTCAACCAGAAAATGCTCAACGAAAATTACACGGCAACGTGCCAAAACATGTACGATTCGTTGACTAGGCAAAATTACAAATTCTATATATACATACCATACAACTTTGGGTAAGCCTTGGTCGACTCAATCATCTGTTATATTACTAAATAAATACTAAGTCGTCTAATGCATGCATGTAAATATCCTATCTATATTTGCAGTTATCATTGGATTTTACTCATACTTTCCGTAGAGACCGGCAATCTTGTAGTCTTTGACTAAATGAGAAATCCAAAGTCTGCAATCCAACGTAACTTTGAGCGCAAGGTTTGGAAAAAATTTGTGAAAACAAACAAAGGACATAGTCAATAGAGGTCCGAACTGAATGTTAAAATGGATTATCCGGTATGTTGATTCACAAAGATTTGTCTAGTTAAGTAATCCCAAATTGTTCTAAATTGAGTAATTTATTTGTTTCTCCTTAAGTGTGCGAGACAACAACAAGGAATTGATTGGTGCGGGTACTACGTATGCGACTACTTGCACATCATGACTCCATGCGGGAAGCCTACTACGGAGGAATTAAGAGTACGTACAAACCATTCACTAGTACATTTTCATAATTATACTATAACCCACATGATGTTAATCTTTTTTCCTAAATGATAGATGTCTCAAATGGGGGATGAATGTTACTCTACTGATCGGATCAACGCCGTGTACGAGTAGCTCGCCGGATTCATTTTGAACGAGATCCTGAATCCTAGAGGCGAGTTCTACCACGACGGTCACATCCATAGAGAATTTCCATCGAGCTCCTGATGGGCCCAGTAGTTGGACTACAAACATGACTTCTACATTTGTAAATATTTCTAAACGTGATTGTGGCAGAACCGCCTAAATTATCCCGGCTCAAGTGCGCAGGCCATCACCATAAAGGCAACATTAGCTTAAACGCACTTCAAACGGAACAATTTTTGGTCTGTCGGGTAACGTCCCGATACAACCACCGATTCTCGGATCGAACAAGCATACCCCGCACGAAGGCGAGTTCAGAGATATTACAACCACAATTTTACAATACAAGCATAGTAAAGATTACAAACCAGTTCAAACGATTATTACAAAACCAACTTAAGTAAAATAGTTATACAAGCCATAAGTGTAAAGCTTCAGGGTTTAAACAGCGGAAGATAAAACACGATGGCTACAACACGTCGCAAAAGGATACCAGGCTAGCCCAAGCATGGCATCACTCGTCATAGTCATTGCCGGCCGAAGACGTATCCCACTCTACGGACCAGCCAGGAGGCAACGAGCAAGGATAGGTCAAGCTAGCGATCTGATCCTCAAAACTCATACCTGAAAAAGGGTTTCAACAGCAAGGCTGAGTATTCTAATACTCAGCAAGACTTAACCGCCAACGGGTATAAGTAGTCCACCTTAGCTAGACTATGCAAGGCTTTGTGAGGCTCTGGTTTTCTTTTGCTGAAAAGCAATAAAGAGTATGTCCTTACTTTCAAGTTTTAGCTTTCAAGATTCTAGTTGATTAACCATTCTATGTAAGCAACTACTATCCAATTATGGTAGAAATCTAAGCAAACATCAAGATTGATTAAAGTATTGTTGCTCTTCTTACTCTGTGTGGCAAAGAGATTAAGCAGTCTCATTTCATCGTGAGAGGCGGACGATTCTGAATCGAAATTCAACCTTGCAAGGAAAACCTAACACACACGTTTGGAACACCGTCGGGTCGTTTCCAAACAACCGTTTGCCTTTCTTTTCGGCTCGTGGATAGGAACACTCTCCCCGACTACAGGGCTCCAAGGTCCACCCGTGCCCGGTCCACCCTTGTCCCTAGAAGTCGTAGTGTTGCGCAACATGAAATAAAACCTATCTCTAAGAGAGAGTATCAGGTATATCCACTCCCCGGTCCAATCGGTTACTAGGCTTACCGCGTACCATATTTACGGCATGTGGCTAGTACGTTCAAAAACTTAACCAGCACTACCACACACCGCGACCTTAGCAAGTTCATCAACACAGACGGGGTCTCACATAAAGTCATGATATCGATCACAACCCCGTCCGTCGTCCTTATATTGATAACAGAAAGTAAACAGGCAATTCTTATAAAGCTCGCGAGTGACAGGCAATCACTCGACTTTTACCGGTTCTATAAGCTTAGCAAGTAGTCGAACTCAAGTCTAGTGTTCAGTACATAGGTTCCTAGGATCCTGCATCTAGGGTTTCAATTCAAATCCTAAGAACTGTAAATGCACAAGTAAGTAATAACAATAAGTGATAATAATTTGAAATATAGGTTATGTCCGGGGCTTGCCTTCTCGGTAGTTGCTAACTATTTTAGCTCTAGGCTCTTCCGAACTTTGGTCCGGGGCTTCAGTTAGTTCAGCAGTGTTCGCTTGAGCTTCGAGATCACCTCCGTCAGATTCCGGGATCAGTTCGTACGTCCCGTCCGATAAGGCAGTCGTGTCTATATGTAATGCAAGAACAACATTATAAACATACATGGGCAATCGTTTATAGAGTAGTTAAATAACAAATTTAACTACACAAGGCATCATGATCAACAGCACAAGCAAGTCATACTAACTTCATAAAATGAGTGGTGGTTGATTCCTATAGCATTTAACTCAAGGTTTGCTAATTAAATAAACAACTCAGATCACAAATAGCAATAAATTTAGTAAAATTTACCCTAAACATAACATGAACAGACTAAGCTACCCTGCAAAATTCATGCCAAGACATGTAGCCAACTAATCACAACAATTCTTTCATTCAGATAACACCTAGATCAAGCTTGAATTATACAGGTCGAACTAGAGCAAAGTAGAAGCTCAAAAATTAGTAACAGACCTAAACAGGGATGATCTAGCTACTGTGAATTTTTCATGATTTTATCTACACAGAAATAACTCTGAGAAAATAAACAATACAGACAACAGATTAGCAAGATTTATTTTTAGCCCCTGATCTAGCCATGAATTGAAACTCAAACTTCCTAGACAAGCTAATATACTCCAGATGAACACTCAGGAATAAATTCAGGATTTATCAAGAACAGAAACTATTTATCATAAATAAAGTCTATTAAACAATGATTAAATCAAATAAATATCTACACAAGAGAACTAATCATGAAATTTTTACATCGAAGCTAGTGTTACATAAGTAAACTACCATAAAAGTTTCACTGCAAGACATAGCTTTATGCAGTAGTTAAGAAAAAGATGAAAACAACTAATATTTATGTACTAGAAACACAAATCAAAATCTACAGCAAAAACTTGCAACTCAATCCTAACATATTATGGATCTACTGCATAGAGCTCTTCAAGAGGATTCCAAAACATCAAGATTTGCTATTTTACGAATTTTCTACGAATTGATATTGAATTTCAAAGTTCACTGAAAAATATTACAAAGCAGTCCCTAAGGCACTATTCATATGTGTCTTGAGCTATTCAAATAACCCCCTGGGGTTTCTCAAATTCTAGCACAGGGTCCTCGGCCGTGGGGAAAAGCACAGAGGGAGGATGGCCGGCCAAATCCGGCGATGGTGAGCGCCGGCGGCGAGAGTGGAGGGGCATGGGAGGTTAAGGAGACCAAGGCGCACCTCTGGGTGGCTTTGGAGCTCGAGAGGAGGGCCGGAGATGGAGGGTCGACGGCGAGCGGCGGCTTGCGGGCTCGGAGCACGGCGGCGGAGTAGCTCCGGTAGGGTTTGGGCGACGAGAAGCGGCTGGGAAGCTGCGCTAGGACGAGGCGCAGCTAATGGTGGGGGCTGTAGGGGTGGAGCGGGCCTGCAGTGGCGGCTACGCGGCGGGGTGGAGCTCGCCGGGGTTCGGGGTGAGCGGCTGCGGCGTTCTGGGGCGTGGGGTTAGGGAACTGGCGAAAAGAAGAGAGGAACAGCGTGGGCTTCTTGTAGTACTCAGGCGCGCGAAAGATCGAGAGCTGGGCCTCTGGTTTGGGCTCTCCACGGCGGCGGCGAGGTGGCGGCGGCGCGGGTGCTTCTGGACGCGGCGGCGTGCGTGGCACGGCTGGGGGGCTCCAGCGCGAGGCAACAGGAGGGGGAGGAGGAGTGGCGCGACGCGTGGGGGCCAGCGCGACGGAAAAAGGCGGCCGGGAAGCCTCTCCACGGCGCCGGCGTCGGTGCCGTCGGTGGGCGGCGGCGAAACAGAGCAGGGGGTGGTGGTGGAAGAAAAGGACGATTTTGAAATTTCCAAAAATTCCAAGGACTATTCTATAAACCAGCGATAACTTTTAAACCAAAGCTCAAATGGAAAAGTGCCCAACATGAAAGTTGTTCAACTTTTCAAGATCTACAACTTTGATGTTGTGCAAAAATTTATTTGACCAAAGACTCAAGAGCTAAAATTAAAAACATTGAAGGGATTTTGAATTCTATGAATTTTGTCTTTTTCAAAGCAAATTCACTTCAAACATAGACTTAAAAGTAAATTTTGCTGCCATGCAATAAATGCACTGAAATTTTACAGAAACACCCTCCACAAAAGCTATATTCATAAATAACTATATAAAGGACCTTGCATAAAATCATAATTACACATATAACCTTTCATAATTACAAAAAGATCTTTTTTAAGCAAATCAAGCACATGATGCATATCAAACATACCCAATTACTGTGCAGACACCTATTTAATTACTGTGCAGACACCCGGGGTGTTACAGTGATGCCTTAATGTTTGTGTATTTGTAAATATATTAGTTCATCTAATTTGCTTAATTATCTCTGAAAACGAACACGTACGTACGACCAATGAACATATAATACTGTAGAGCTCGAGTGCGTTTAGCAATTATAAAAGAATAAACAGTAATAAATAAAACAAACAAAACTGGATTTGGAAAAACAAGGGGAAAGGTCATTCGTACCGGTTGGAAAGACTAACCGGTACTAAAGGGGCTGCCACCTTGCGTCAGCGTGGCAGCCTCTGTGGTACCGGTTGGTCTTTCCAACCGGTACCAATGGAAACCTAAGGCACCGGTTGAAAAACTTATGGTCTCGGTTTGCGAGAATCAGTTGGAAAACCGGTGCTTAAGGCCTTTTCCAACCGGTTTCCATAGCCTGTTTTCCAGTAGTGTGTGCGGCATGGTGGCCTTAGGGATGGCACCCGCGGGTGCGGGTGCGGGTTTGGTGAAAACCCGCCCGCAGGCAAACCCGCGGGATTGGAAAAAAACCCGCCCGCGAGCAAACCCGCGGGTGCATTTCTGCACCCGCACCCGCACCCGCGGATTTCGGGCGGGTTTCGGGTGCCCGCGGGTCTAACAACAGATATAATAAAAATGTACAAATTCATCAATTTAAACAGTCAAATAACACATTTCTATAAATAATAAGAGCAAACTAGCAACAAATCCATTAGTTCAAAGTAATAAGGATAAACTAACAATAAATTCATAAGTTATGTGCTCATTTTGTAGTTAGGATAGTTGTGATGGACCTTATCTAAGTAGTTTTGTTTTTTTTTCGAACGGATGCGGGTCCACCCGCGGGTGGAATCTCTAATCCGCACCCGCACCCGCAATATGCGGGTGCGGGTGCGGGTCCACCCACGGGTGAAATATCAGACCCGCACCCGCATATTGCGGGTTTAAAATCCGCGGATACCCGCATCCGCGGGTGGAATTGCCATCCCTAGGTGGCCTGATGCCGTCTGACTCCTCACTCCGCGGTGGAGTGGTTGGCAGTTAATGCTCCTGTCAGACGGGCCGGTGAGCAGATGGGTTGCTAGTTCCAACTGCCGAGGGGTAGCCTCGAGCGAGGCGGAATTTCCCCCTGAGCCGAGGCCCTGCAGAGGGCTCGGTTGAGGCGGAGTTGGCCTGCTCTTCCGAGGGTAGGTCCGCTACCCTCGAGCGAGGCGGAGATGAAGTGTGCTGTCGAGGGCCTTGGCAGGGAGGCCTCGAGCGAAGCGGAGGTTGTTCCGCGGGTTCGAGGGGGGTTCGGATGGGCTGTACCGCGGAGCTGGGCCGCGGGTTGAGCGCGAACTGGGCCTCTTCGGGATCTGGAGAGGATTTGGGTGCTGTGGGCCCAATTGCCCAACTGCATTTTGCGTTTGTTATGGTGATTTAGTCCCAAGCTGGCATTGTTTTCATCTTTATCGAACCATATATGTGTTTAAAGGTTTAAAGTTATATGTAAATGATCTTTTGATCTATGTAAAATGTAAATGATCTTTTGATCAGTCTCGAGCCGTACATCATGAACTTTATGGCCGGCCGCCGTGCAGACGAGTTCTGTAGTTCTGTGAAGCGAAAGCTGCAGCTAGCAGTTCCTGTAGTTATGTGCATATTGGTCGTGCGTTCCTGATCAAATTGTTCATGTAGTTCTGTGCGTTCCTGTTCATGAACAATGGCGGTCCGCGGCTTCTGCTCTCACTGAATTCGACCGACCAAATTGAAATCGGCCGAACAGGAAAGCAGGAGAATTCAAACAGTGTACATGCACGCCTTGGGCCCCTGGACCAGCAACAAAGACGTACGTACGTATTCATAGGTGTATGTCTTACTTAGTAGGGTAATGAGAGACTTTTTTTGATCAGCCTAGCTTTGATAGATCATCAACGATGCTTTTTCAACCTTGCGAATATATTTAAATTCAACTGGACCGATCGAGCGCTGAAACCGCGTACGTCCCCGCGTCTAATTAGCCGTGAGGGTACTAAAAGTACAAGGCCACGAATAGACCCCGTCCGGCCGTCGTCAACGATGAACATGAGCAAACGTAGCTATAAAAGGAAGCCGGCCATCCTGTCTCTCTTCGGCCAGCAACCATTTAATTTCGACCGAGGAACGAGACGAGAGCTCGCTCCATCGCTCCAACGATCGTCGTCGTCCGAAGCATCTCTTCGATCTGCTAGCTGCTTGTCCAAGACACTGTCATTGCAGCTAGCCAAGTGCATGCCTAATAAGGAGTACTAGCTAGCTAGTTAATTAGTTGACCATCTGATATGGCATCGTCGACGGCGACGATGGCGAGGGCGGTGCTGCTCGCCGTCGTGCTGATGCAATGCTGCAACGTAATCGTCGCGGCGCGGCCGTTGTTGGAAGCAGCGGCGGCGGCAGGAGGTGATGACGGGTGGCTAGGGCTGGTCATGCAGGTGCTAGACAGGGGCAACCCCAGCGGGCCGCCGCCGAACGGCAACCCCGGCGGCCGGCAAGGTCCACGTCGCCCATAAACTAGCCGGCCGGCCAGCAGCCGCGGCGGCTCCACGACGGGTGCCCATCGGCGTGGGCGTGGATGATGAATCTGCTGAATTAGGCTGCCTGCGCTTTTGTTGATATACGTTGATTAACAACGTGTACATGTGTAGATATTGTTCACTTTATTATTCGATTTACTTTATTCGATTTTTCGTCCTATTATTTAGGTACTTTGAATTCTAAAGGGACGATTATTAGTTCCGCACGTGCAAATAATGCACTTTCTGTGTAATTTTAGGTTTGTAGAATTTAATAAGTGCGAAGCGCACTTAAAGTTACACTGTATTCATTCTTTCTATAAATATAATAATCAAAGCATTTTTAATTTAGCAGAAAAAATCACTACGCGTACGCAGTACATTGATTTTAGCATTATTTTGAGAGGGATTGCTTGCCTGGATATTAATATATTATACGGGGTAAAAAAAAAAGAAGGTATCGCGCCATGTTAGCACTATTAAATTTCAAGAGAAGAGCATGGTGCCATAACTATTTGACGCTTTGACCTTTACCTTCGCTTTGGACTTGGTCCACAAAAGAAAGGTCAACATGTGCGAGCAAAGACCTACCCCTACCTACATGCGGCCACTGGTCACGCCATTCAACTCGACGAACAGCAGCTGGCTGTTGTTACCGTGCCGCCGTCGCTAGAACTGTATGTAATTAGTATGATACGTAATTAAATAATATTATTTGGCATTATTGCTTCATGCAACCATGCGTGTCCACAGCACATCAGAGTACTCGCTAGCTCTACAATGTGTTTGTTTAAACACGTTTAGTTTACTGATTTGCATAGTACATACAGATCAAGGTTGACACTCTTTCGAAGCCAATGCAAATTGTTCAGACTTGGCTGAGCTAGCAGCACTCTAGACCAGTAATAAGTAAACTTGCCGCCTACTCTCCTTTGGGAGTATTCCTTAAGCCTTTTCTCACCACGATTGTGAATGGCTTGCCTATATCCCGGGAAGCCGCAAAAACAACCTAAATTTTCTCCCTTAAAACTTTTGAGGATATAGTTTTATGCAGAAACTAGTTCAGTTAGTTCTTTCTCACTGTTATACAGTATGGCTTCTTGTTGCCCCTTGAAAAAAAAAACTTCAAAAAGGTACGACTTAGAAAAACAAGGCTTGATTAGGTTTGAATACCGTAAGTAGGCCGGCATGCCGCATGCGTCTGCGTGACTACATGCTTTGAACAAATAAAAAAATTAATGCCACTCCTTTGAACTAGACTGTATATATGGCGTTACTCTGTAGGAATAATCTGATGCAGAAACGAAGAATGGCTAATGCATGCCCTGATCTACTCCTCTTGCTAGCTTGCCACCTGTAACAGTGACACGTCGGAGAAATGACCGTGATGAAGGCGCGTGTAGTGTGGTGAATTATATCTTTTTACAATTTGACGTTTAAGTGTGCATCTTTATGTAACATGTACGTACATACATACTCCCTTTATCCCGCAAAGATTGTTTATTTAGTCTTCAAATTTTATCCCACAAAGAATATTCATTTAGATTGCAGTAAAATCCATCTGATTAAAACAATAATATCGAATACCAAAAAATTATTACATTGAGAAGGGCATGGAGCCAATCAAACGTTTAAGTAGATGTTACTTTATTTCTTGTTCCAATGCATTTGTATTTATTAAGGATATAGAGAACCAAATAAACAGCGTGGTTTTCAATCACGACTGCTATAGTTAATTAGGGATAATATGATTATTTTCCACTATTAGTAATATGTCAGAATTTTTCTAAACAAACAATATTTGCTCGACGAAGGGAGGCACATACACACACGCCTCAAGCACACAGCCAGACCGACCAAACCCCAAGCCTGTAATAAGCAGCGTGTGGCGCGGAAAGTCCGTACGTCTGATATGCGGCGTTCCACACTGATTTCTTGTTTCCACCGCGACATCACAGTCGCACAACGCAGCTATTTGACGGCGACTGATTCTATAGTTTGACATGCACCCGAGAGGGTATGTAGGCCGCAACCAAGACAGGTTTCAACGTTCAAACCCATGCACGTTTAATCGATCGATCACGCGCGCCGCACATGTACGTACGCTGATGACATGCATCCACATGGAGTATGCTGCACGCTTTTTTTTAACTGTACAGGAATGGCATGTAATAAAAAAAAAAGTCCAGTCAGATCTTACTTGACGGTGCAGCTGTGCGGACCTGTCGTTTCCTGACTATGCTGCACGCTTTGAACAAATTTTTTTTTGAATCGATATATTCATGGCGTTTCTTTAATTTGAACTAATGACACACAGTTTGAAGGGATCTAATTCAGTCGCCCCCCAGCTAGCTGCCACACAGATGTCCAAGTGTGACCGTGATACTAGGTCATGAGAAGCAAGTACACACAAGCACCGTCGGACCGTCCTGTGCTTGTGGAACAGTAAAAGTCCAACGTACCTACTCAGTATGTTCCGTGTTGGTTGAAACTTGAAACATACACAAGATTACAAAGTAACTACGTATGTATGCACGCGCCAAGAACACAAGACCGGATCGATAGAACCGAGCCAAACACCGTGTGATACGGAACAGTACGGCAGTGGCACAGTCCGAGGGGAAGTCCATTGTATATGCACGACTCCCTACCCGAGCTATCAGACTGCGACCAGTTCAAGTTGACACGCCCGACAGGCAACGAAGCATGGCACAGACATTCAACGTTCAAACCCATGCACACATACACCTACGTACGGTACAGGCGTGCCGCGTGCATGGTATACAAACATACTTGGTTCTCAGTTAAGTTCATTATTTATAACACCGGAGATCCACAACAAAAACCGTGTAAAAATTCAAATATCCAACTTGGGTCTAATGATAAGGAAGCTACAATGTGTGCACGATAGCAAGATACAGGGCCATACCCCCCACCATAATCTTTTTTTTTCTGTACAAGAAACATTTATAAATGTTAAGATCATCCTAAAATTGTTAAGTGCCTGACAAATATAACCGAATGCTCATGAAGCAGCATTCCTTACTTATTACAAAATTTCCAGACTGTAAGACAAACATCTGCGGCATTTTATTTCAAATAATGGGAAGACATAGGGCAACGGCTCAAGCTGACAGAAAAAGGTCATTTCTATGATACACCTTCGCTAGTTTGCTAACATGGATTTCTCAGAAACTGCTAGCCGTACTGCTACTCACCCGTGTATTTCCAAAATTACATTCTGCTTTTGTCCTGGAACAGGAATACTACTCCTACAATGCCTGCAAAATAAATGAAACTTGGAGACAATGCCGGCAAAGAAAAAAATAATAACAGCGGTATTTCTTCAAATGAAAAACAACAGGGAGTTGCAAATTATGAATTTATGTCAATCACTCAATTCAAAGAAATAGAATGACAATAACCACACTTCATTCAGTACTAACATCCAGAGTCCAGACTCCAACTAGTAGCCTGAGAAATAAACCCTAAAACTCAAATCCCAAACACCTAAATAAAATGGGGCTTTGCCACTCTTGCCCATATTTCGATGTGAAATGGTGATTTTGCCCTTCCTTTTTAGACTGTGCAAATTTACCCCTACTTTTTGAAAATGAAGGAAGCATTTGCCCCTATTCCATGAAAGCCAGTTAACGGTGTTTAAATCTGTATAAAAAGACTAATTTGCCCTTGCAGATTTGCCCTTACTATTGTGTGAACTTTATGATTTTACCCTTGTTTTGAATAGAAGAATTAGACAACATTTTAACAGGTCTAAAAGAATTTTCTTAAGAAAATTCAAACCAAATTGAGGGAGTAATTTGGTTCCAGGGTTGAGGGAGTAATTTGCATTGGAAATTTCGGTATGCTTCTGGGTCTTCACCTCTTCTCTCTTCTGTTCCTGTGCCTGCAGAAGCAGGAGTTGTGCCTGCTCGGCCAGACGCTCAGCCAGCTGCAGCAGGGCACGTGGACTAGCAGCAGCCAGCGCTGGTCCTCTGCGAGGTGGCGCTGCGCTCGGGGCGGCGGCCAGCAGCTATGTGCTAGGGAGGCCGCGTGCGTCTGCCTGAGCACTCCCGTCGGCGCGCACCCGCCTGCTCACTCCCACCCACGCTGGGTGGCCGCGCTCCCCCGCCTGCGCGCTCCCGCCTATGCTCGCCCGCGCCTGAGCTGCCGCGCGCGCGAGCCCTCCACTCCTGGTCCGCGCGAGCCCTCCACTCCTGGTCCGCGCGAGCCGCCCTCTCACCTGCCGCCGCCACCGTCTGCGCTAGGGTTGTATGGGGAGGGTCCGGGTGTGAGAAAGGAGATGAGAAAGGAGCTTTTGGATAGGATTAAGGGTACTATGGTCTTTTCCTATTGCTCTGAATGTTTATCAAATGTTTCTATTTTTTTTAGTGGACAATCAACTAACAGAGTTAAAACCAGGGGCAAACGGTGCCTTTGTTTCCAAAAAGCGAGGGTAAAGTCGCAAAGTTGAAAAAATAGGGGTAAAATCACCATTTGAGTGTGAAACAGGGGCAAGAACACCAAAATCCCAAATAAAATTCATCAATCGAGGTGTCAAGCTGTTGATAACAAAAATAAGTTTAAGACAACACTGCCACTGCTCTGAGATAAGCAAAGAACAAATTAGCTTCCGGCAATCTAAAAGAACTATATGCTTACCTCCTACATAGAATGATATCTACTACTTAGTTGCAACCTCATCTTTAGATTCTACCTGCAATTGCATGGGCAAAAGGTGTAATGAATCATATAAAATACGAGAAGCAATAACAATTCCAGTAGAAAGCAAACTATTCTAAAAAATAATATTTTCCCAGTAAATATGCCAGTATGCCAAGGTAAAATTTTGTTTCAGGATGGCATTGTGGACCTGATCTGCAGAACTTCTCCGAATTTTTCTAGTCGCATTCCTCATCGTGACGAATTCCTCTGCAGATGTTGGGTGAATGCCAATAGTGGCATCAAAATCTTGCTTTGTCAAGCCAGCCTTAACAGCAATTGCAATCCCCTGTCATAGAACGTGTACATTCAGGAACCAAGTCGAGAACCTAAAAGAAATGGCAAGCAAAGATGCATGAACTCATGCAGACCTGAATTATCTCAGGTGCATCATCACCACACATGTGCACTCCTACAACTTTGTCTGTTGTAGCACAAACAATAATCTTCATTAATACACGGTCAGGTAGTCCAGAGAGAGTGGCCCTGAGAGGCCTGAAGTTGGCAACGAATACATCAACATCTCCATACTCTTCAATAGCCTGTGAAAATATGCATATATTAGCTTCCTTTGTATATTAAATTACTTACAATACTTAGATGCATGCCATGTATAATCACCTGCTCCTCAGAAAGACCTACTTGTCCAATTGGTGGTTGGGAGAACACAGCAGAAGGTACAGCTCTGTCAAAAATTGTAATCCACAATGAAATAGTACTCAATTAATATCAACAAAATAGGGAGACCAATTGCGGTTCGTGCAGTAGATAGCTCAGAGTATGTGTGGCTGGATGCATAAGCAAAATGAGCAATCAGCAGGACAAACATTATGAGAGATCCTGAATACCCCAAAAATCAACTTATGATGAATCAAGGCACAAGGATGCAAAATGGCACTCTTGGCATGCTCAAATATAGGACACAGAAAGATCACAACATGAATGTCAGCATGGTGGCAGGTGATAAAAAGGATACTGTGCCCGTGATAATTCTCAATTCAATTTCACCAGATGGGCTCATCCAGGGTCAAATGGTTCAGTAGCCTTGATGCTATAACAAAAGAACCAGTTCCCTCAAATATGTGGCGTTCAAGGTTATGATGATGAAACATGATAAATGTCTATACCTGTAATCTGGTTTGGTAGGTTCATTACCAAAGCAA
The DNA here is from genome assembly GCF_016808335.1 of Panicum virgatum. Classification (NCBI taxonomy): domain Eukaryota; kingdom Viridiplantae; phylum Streptophyta; class Magnoliopsida; order Poales; family Poaceae; genus Panicum; species Panicum virgatum. The sequence goes on from NC_053153.1 coordinate 78,132,280, forward strand.
GTTTTCGCAAATGCCCCTCCCTCCATCAATGCAATTGGGGTGAGGTTAATCCTGTTGGTAACGTCTCCCACCGCCCAAATTGAATCGACTGAGGTATGGGAGTACTCATCAACCTAGCACAAAATTGTTGCAAAAGCTCACAAGATTACATAGTGAAACAAAATCAGATAACCTCGACACCATTTATTGTTTCACCTACCACAATCGCACCATTCTTATCCATTTCAACCCCCACCTCTTCTAGTCCAAGGTTCTAAAAGGATAGCATGTGTGTTAGGAATTGGAATGAATGCATCAATAAATATATATATATAAGATCTCACGAACTGCAAGTGCTCTTAACCTTTGTATTCGGTCTACGACCTGTTGCAAACATTACATGTGAGAACCCACCAATAGTTTCTTTATTGGTCTTCAAAGATAGCAGATCATTTGATTTAGTCACAGCTTGAGGGGTCTGTTCAGTATGAAATGTGATTCCCCTTAAAGACATCTGTTCAGCAATGAAATCTCTGACCTGTTTGTCCGAAAAAAGGGGAGAGAACAATAAGCACAGAAGTAAAGCATTTGATTTGTTATCAATGCTATCTTTGATCTTCTAAATATATGCTCACCTCTTCATCAAACCCTCTTAAAACTTTCTTCTGCCGAATAAACACATGGACGTCACTTTTTAAGCCATTGAAAATGCCAGCAAACTCCAAAGCAATATACCCGCCCCCCACTATTGCAATTTTCTCAGGTTTTGAGGGCAAATCCAGTGCAGCATCCGAATCTATAGCATACTCTATTCCGGGGATATCTGGCATCGATGGTCGGCCACCAACACCAATTAGTATGTTCTTAGCTGTGTAGAGCTTACCATTCACGCTAACAGTATGAGGATCAACTATCTGCACTAAGAAAAACAATAGATAAGCAGATACACCTTCCTATACGGTATTCATTTCAGAAACAGTCATATCCAAAAGAGTAAAATGCACCGTGGGCACTTGAACTTGCAGCGCTGTGTCAAATAGATCCATGAACTTAGAAACCAGACATCTAGCCCCCCGAACTTGCGAACCCGTTCACCCCAGGTCCAGCCCGGTTTTGCATGGTTTCGAGGGGCTAGATGTTTGGTTTCTAAGTTCATGGACCTATTTGACAGAGCGCTACAAGTTCAGGTGCCCACGGTGCATTTTACTCTATCCAAAATATAACATGATACACAAACATCACCCAACCTTTCCACGGCCTTCAATTAGTGTGACTCCTGCATTGTTTAAGATATTCTTGTAAATACCAACTAGGCGCTGCAGCTCTGTATTTTTGTTGGCTATGAGAGTGCTCCAGTCATGCTTCGGATCAGTGTCATATGTCCATCCGAAGCCATGAGACTCTTCGAACACGTGTGAATACTTGGATCCATACACCAACAGTTTCTTTGGAACACAGCCACGAAGCACACATCTGTAATTCAAGAAGAAAAGGTGTTATGCTATACATCAAAAGTCAACAAGTAAAACATATTTTAAGGCTAAACATAGAACTGAATTCATGAATATTGACATGAACCAGAAATCATTGGCAAACACAGAATATACAAACCACAGGATATTTATAGAAAAATGTGTTATGCTAAATGGTAACCAACCAAGAATAGACATCTTAGACAGAAAAGGCATGTTGTAGACATTTAGTAAAAGGGGTCACCGAATGCAGTCTCAGTTCTGATATTCAAAATTCTTATAAATGACAAATGGTGGAGCAATGCTGAGACAGGCTACATTACAGTGGCACAGGTAACACAAAACAGTGTCTGCAGCTGATACATTGTTTTTACAGCCAATCGAATTCATCAACTAACATTGAAGTCAGAAACAGCAAAACTTCAAGCATTCAATCAGAGTTTCATATGAAAAATATTTGCTGCTGGACAAAGGTTGGAATAACAAGAAATTGCTCATGTGGAAATCATGTGGCTCAACCACTCGTGTAACACCATCACAATTGCATGAAAAAACATTCTTCATCAATAATACCTTAGACTCTGAAAAAAAATAGCATGCCATTGTGATGTGTGGTAACTTTAAATCTTATTAGTCCACATACTTGGTCAAAAAGTACTAGTAATGCACATAGTACTGCAGTAGTGTAGTCCCAACACCAACAGAAACATTCATCACCAAAGAGCACTAACAATTTAATGCAACGGAATTGTTCCATAATTCAGCCCAACTTCTCGTGGAATAATTCCAACTGGAGAGCAATTTACTAGGCAATCACTCTCTAGTGAGAATCATTCCACGAGAAGTTCAGCTCAACTGTGGGGACGGCAGATGCAAAACCGAAGTAAATTTTGTCGCAATGGCATGATCAAACCAAGCAAAAAAAAACATGGAGACCAGGAGGTGCGTCCTCTTACGTGCCGCCGAGGCCGCCGTGCTCATCCGAGGCGACGGTGGCGAAGGGCATCTCGCAGATGGCGACGCGCGCGCCGTAGAGCGTGGAGGCGAAGCGCGACGCGCGCACGCCGCCGCTCCCCGCGCCGATGGTGAAGAGGTCGTAGTCGTACTCCCCCTCGGCGGAGGCGCCGTTCGGGGACGCCGCGGCAGACGCCGAGACGTGGCGGCGGCAGGGGCGGGAGGCGCGGGCGAGCCTCGGGAGGGCGGCGAGGGAGGGGAGGCGGAGGAAGCCCCGGCGGTGGTGGAGGGCCCCGCGCGAGGAGAGGGAGCGGGATAGGGTTTGGAGCGTGGAGGAGCAGGAGAAGGGGATGGTCGCGTGCGCCGCCATGGCTGGGCCAAGCCTGTGGCTCTCGCTCTGGCCTACCACACCGCAGCGGCAGCGCCGCCGCTTCCTAGAGTCTAGGGAGGGGAGGAAGGCAGGAAGCGGAGAGAGGAGGCCAGATAGATGATTCGTCTGGTGTGTGTGTGTGGAGATAGATGATCCCGTCGGCAGGCGTACAACTTGGAACCATCGAGTCCCGTTAAACAATAGCGAAGGCGTATTTCTTCTCTTTAAAAGATAGTTTACGTAAACGAAATTTTGAGTCGGATGTTACGTTAAGATCTTTCGTAAGAAACCACGCCAAAGGTGAACAGTGGCACACAAATTAAACCTTGAGCAGCATCCATACATGTTTGGCGAATGGCGATGGACACGTCAAGTTTCAACTTGTCTCCAATTCTGATTACGCAGAGCTCAGCTAGATGAATGTTGTTTAACGTATCTGAAGTTGAAGAAACGGAACCTATACTGGATGGAGGCCACTATAATTTGTCGCAAGTTTCTTCACAGATACACGCCGGAGGTTTGTGAATTTAGTGGTGGTCCCATCATTATGTTCTCTAGCTTCAGATCTGGAAGGAAGAACCAGTAGACCAAGTCGAGGCGGTGCACACACACCTCTGCAGCGAACAGGGCTCCTTAGGTGCACTTTTTTGTTTTTGAAGCAAAGTTATGTGTTTCAACTAGGAAACACTTCATGAATGAGAAAATTGCTAGTCTAAGATCCGAAACAACTGGTTTTGTTAAAATAGGATTCCTAACATGCGCTTGCTAAAATAGGTCTCCAAACATTTGGACTTCAAAATACATGACATTATAGCCATTTTAATTCATTTGATAAATCTAAATACATATATTTTTTCTCATATGACTGTATTGCCCCTCCCAGCCCTAGACGCCGCCTGACCGCGCCGCCGCCTCGCCTGGCCGCCGCCGCCGCGGGCTCGGAGTCCGCGGGGAGCTCCTCGAACGCGGGCAAAGACGATGGCGTCGATCTGGCGAGCTTCGACAAGGCGTTCGTCGAGGTCGACAAGAACACGCTGTACGACCTTCTGCTGGCCGCCAACTACCTCAACGTCAAGGCGCTGCTGGACCGGGGATTTCTAATCCGCACGCGCTCGCCAGGAGGCTTCCTGGCAAACGATTTCAGACATGCCCCTACATACTATTTTTGGAAACCAAACATTGTGTATCTTTCTCTTTCTGAATTTTCCCCTTCCGCACATGTGCACCAATCATCGTCATGCGCGATTTTTTTTACCGAACATTTTGCCACGCACCCAGACCCGTTCTCTTTCACGAGCTTTCCAAGAGTCTTTTTTCGGGCTATGCTAATAGGCACGCGCGCCAGCACCTTTGCGAGCGCTCCATCGGACAACATGCAATTTGTCTTTTCTGCAAAATTTATTCTACACATTTTTAGAATTTACAACTTATATATATGTATAACTTCTTCTAGATAGATATTAACTAGTTGTGATAACTTTTCATCACATCTTTTACAATATACATAACTTTTATCTATAATTTTTTCCAATCAAATTTTTATGTGGTAACTTTTTAACATTACTTTCACAACATGTACAAATTTTACTCATAATTTTTTAGCCTAGTTAATAAGGGATAGTTTTGAGCATAACTTTCACGTGAATATTACAAATTTGAGAACATAAACATTTGATTTTCTAGTTTATGGACCGGGATGACACAGTGGAACAAGTTTATGGACCGAGATGACACAGATGGACAAATTTGAGGACCTGAACGATCGATTTGTGAGTTTAGGGACCGGGATGACACAGAGACACAAGTTTAGGGACCGGTGATAGACTTTACTTTAAAAAAAAACTTCTCACACAACTTTGATATATAAGTTTGTCATACAATTTGTAAAAATACAAGTTCCGAAGATAACTGTTTAGCATAAATTGTGTAAAATATTTGTCAAAAGATCATCTTGGAAATACAATATAAAAAAGGTAAACAAAAAGGATACGGACTCCAACTAGCAACTAGGCTCGTGTATCTCTGTCGGTACCCTGCAACTGGGGTACCCACTCCTACTGTGCCAAGACTCGCGTAGTTATCCGTAACTACGCCCTAAGGAGCTGAGCAGCCGGACCCCTGGGGTCCGACTCCATCTCACCGGACCAACGGTCCCGGACCCGCTTCCCGCTCGGGGACGGATCCGGTGTCACCACGTGTCCTAGAGGTGGAAATGCTCAGTACCTGTGGCCGCGGACCCGGACCCCCGCAGGTGGGTCCGGGACCTCCACGTGCCATCCGGACTCCCGCAGATGGGTCCTGGACCTCCACGTGCCTATCCGGACCCCCGTGAGCTCTCGGCTCAGCTAGCTGCTCGGGAGGGGTCCGGAACCGCCACGTGTCACGCGGGCGCGGGCGCAAGCCTTCCGCTGGAAGCTCCCTCACCCACCCGCATTAAGTGCGAGTGGTTGAGGTGGGCTCTGCTGCCTCTGGGCACGGGGCAGCTTTTGTCAGTCCACACTATGGATCGCCAATTACCGACGCGGCTCGTCATTTACCAAGACAAGCATTAAAGACTCAGCGCCGTGCGCATGCGCGACGAGTCATGATGACCAGCTACTGACTGGAGCAACAGTGCACACTGCTACAGTGGACTGAGTCAGTAGTTCGGCGCTTCATCATGACCTCGACGCGCGGCTGCAGAGGCTAGACTCTACTCTGACAGGACAGCTCAAGACCATCCCTGGTCAGAAACTACGCACGGAAGCCGACGACAAGATCTCCGGATCTGAGGCATTGAAGGCCAAAGTGTAGTTTATAATACATCGCCGGGTCCACATGTCGGGGTCCGTGCGGGTGGGTGAGGGAGGCTCTGCTGCCGCTGGGCACGGGGCAGCTTTTGTCAGTCCACACTGTGGATCGCCAGTTACCGAGGCGGCTCGTCAGTTACCAAGGCAAGCATTAAAGACGCAGCGCCGCGCCCATGGGCGACGAGTCATGATGACCAGCTACTGACTGGAGCAACAGTGCACACTGCTACAGTGGACTGAGTCAGTAGTTCGGCGCTTCATCATGACCTCGACGCGCGGCTGCAAAGTCTAGACTCTACTCTGACAGGACAACTCAAGACCATCCCTGGTCAGAAGCTACGCACAGAAGCCGACGACAAGATCTCCGGATCTGAGCCATTGAAGGCCAAAGTGTAGTTTATAATACATCGCCGGGTCCACATGTCGGGGTCCCGCTCAGTGTACGTGCTCCCCTTGGACATATAAAAGGGAGAGCACACCCGCTAGAACACAGATGCATAAGGACGGACTCAAGCTCTCGCACCTCCTCACTCTCGTGGGAAGGCAATACAACACACAGTGGACGTAGTGTATTACGTTCCGGCGGCCCGAACCACTCTAAATCCTGCTGTGTTCCTTGTGTTCTTGAGGGAGATCGATCTAAGACTAGCTAACCCCCCGAGTACACACCCTCTGGGCTAGGGCGGGTGCGTTCCGCCATCCGACCGTGGTTGCAGCACCACGACAATCTCATATACATGCACGATAAGCATAGTACTCATCCTCTCACAGAAAAAAAAAACATATGTACGCAGACAGCAGCTAGCTTGCGCCGCTATCGCGTCGCGCGCTACGAAGCCAGAATCCGGGAAGGGACGCTAGTAGAAAGGAAAAACGAAAAAGGAGAAAAGGCACCTATAGGGCCCACGCACGATTTCGCTGTCTAATCGATCGCTGGGAAGCTCGCTAGCGCTCGCGCGTAGGAATGGATTTGCGAAACTCTGCTGCCAGAAGGTCGCCGACATGATCAGTGGCAAGACCCCAGAGGCTGCCATGATCAAGTAGCGGAGGCCGCCGCCATGGATCAAGTGCTCAGATCTATCGGGTGCCCCTTTGCCATGCTGTTTCTTCAACGGATCCTGTTTCCAGTGCTACCTCGAGATACTTTGCTGCAGACATTAGTTTTCAAGAGGAGTCTCGCGGCGATGGAGTACTCACGGCGTTGAGAGGGAAGGGAGAGAAGGAGGGCGGCGTGCAAGGGAAGGAGGGGCGGCGTGCGGCGATGTTCTTTCCCAGCGCGACGGGAACGAAATTCGTACTCGGGCCGAGAGGTCGTGGATGAATCGGTAGATAGAATAGATCAAATACCACAATGGTCATTAAGAAAATGAAGTGCAAATGTTTGGGGTCCTATTTTAACGAAGCCGATGTTAGAAGTCGTATTTTAGCGAAGCCGCTCGTTTGGAGTCCTAAAATAGCAATTTTCTCTTCATGAACATACTCTTGCGCTGTGAGATTCAGCAACGTTAGCATGCCCTGTAAAGATCCTGATAGCAATGGAAAGAATCTGGTTCTCCTTTAGGAGCATGGCAATGGTAATCAAGCTCCACTCCCAGGGCCTTCCCACTGCAGGATTTCATATTCCTCATCCATGTGATGGAACCGTTAAATTAAAACTCCAAATTAAGCGTAATGACCGTCATTTGAACACATCGGACGTATTAGCTTAATGGTTTAATTTGGCGATACTTTCTCAACCCACGGCCCTATCGAAACAACACCGGTAGTCCCACGCGAAGGTGGACGTAGATGGTATAAGCACGACAATTACTTGAAAATACAACACTTGACATAATAGGATAACACACTTTTACAAACCAACTTCGAATACAATAATTTTACAAACCGGGTTTAAATACATATTTGATATACAAGTCTTCCAACTATTAAAACTAGAATTTATGCCAAGGAAAAGACTATACTGCACTACCCCTAGAGGTACAGCCTGACACCACCGGTCAGACCGGTGCATTCCACCGGTCAGACCGGTGTGCATGGGTTCCCCACGTAGACACTGGTCAGACCGGTCCCTCCGACCGGTCAGACCGGTCCAACAAAATCTGAGGGGCTGCAACTCTGCCCTTAAGTGTGCAACCCGACAACTCTCTAACCTAGGGGTCTCGATTCACGACTTCCCACCCCTCTGCATCCCGGCGGATAAATTTGACGCAGCAAGGGCAGAAATCCACGTCTGTGTGCCCTGAAATAAAAGTATGGTTGCAACAAACCCTAAGCAACTAATACTCAGCAAGACTTACCCGACCAGTGGGTATAAATTAACCCACGTATCTAGACATGCAAGGCTTTTGGCTAGTGGTTATTTTGCAGAAAAGCACTGTAAGCGACTCCTTATGTCCCAAGTTTTAGCTCCCATTTCTATCAATAGAATTACTAATCATCTATGATTAGCAGAACTACAACAATCAAGGTGATCAAATCATTAATTAGATATCATCAGCCCACATTTCATCTCTTCTCATTCTACTCACTTTCCTTTCTACGATGTGACCAAGAGATCAAGGCCCTCATAACCGCGAGACACGGCGAATCGATTCGATTTAACCTTGCAAGGTGGACATAAACAACACTGCACGCAAAAGCCCCGTCGGACCCCACGCACCAACCTTTCCCCTCCCCGCCTCGAACTACAGGAACCAGCCCAACGACATATGGTCAGCCGAGCTCAACGTGAGACCACCAAAAGTAAACATATGTATCCCCAATTCTCCGCGACTACTCTACTCGCCCCAGGAGTTGGGTGTGGGTTCCTGTAATTTCGAAGCAAAGCAGTACTCGGCTTACCGGTTTCGACTACCTCTTACTCCCGGCATGCGGCTAGTACAATTCAATCCCCGATCAGCGCAGCCGACAACGTATCGGTCCTTAATCGACACAGATGGGGCTACACCTCCCCCCATCCGGTCTCCCATCCCATACCTTCCATCTTGAATATAATAATTCATATACTGTAATTTAAAGACATCCTATATCTCGCGAGTGACAGAATTATCACTCGACTTCTATCGAGCCCTATTAAGCATAGCAGTGCTAACGACCTATTCATACTAGTATAAGGCCCAGGAAGACCTAGGGATCATACAACTAAGGTTTCAAACAATTCCTAAACCTAATGCACAATTATTAGAGACATATATAGATGTCATAATTTGAAATAGGAGGATGTGCACCGGGGCTTGCCTTGAGTCTGCTGCTCAGCGCTAGGGTGAGATGGGCCTTGGGCCGACTCCCCACGGACCTCCTGCTGCGGGGCTTGCCCCCGTGGCTCCTGTGGCTCCGCAACCACCTCGTATATCACCACCTCCGCCTTGGCTGCTACACGTGTGCATATGCATATGATATGAGAGAATGCATGCATGATTTGCAAAAATTATAAGTAACCGATACCCGAATTAGTTTTCATTTATTTACACTAACTATCCCTTACTAACCCCTCTCAACCACTGCCACACCGGTCAGACCGGTCTGGCCTGTGTGCGACTCAAAACAAAAAATCCGGAGTATCCGGACACCTACTCGGAGTATCCGGACTCCCAAGTCTGGGGTTTCCGGGCCTAAACCCGGAATGTCTAAACCACCACAAACCCGGAGTATCCGAACCAATGGCCGGACTGTCCGGACCCCTACCGGTCAGACCGGTTCTGCCCAGATCAAAACCTAGAATCCTTGGCACGGCAAAAATCGCCCACTAATTCCAATATCCTTCTAGACACTGGTTCCTAAATACATTTGGACGTTTTTGACCAGAGGAAAATACCTAAAACCATCTAGAAAAGGAGATCGAACCATCCCTAGCTAAAATACCTTGGATGACCTTTTTCCCCCGCGAAGAACTTGGATTCTCAACTCCCCAGGGAGGGAATCACGAAGAGGAAGCTCTCCCACGCCGGTTTGATCCTTCCTTGGCCTTGGGAATCAAAGGAAAAGGAGAATTTGGGGAGTTTAGGGCTTGGGACGGGATGAGCTCGGGGAGAGTGAGGGGAGAGAGCTAGTGATGATAAGTGAGTTGTTGGGAGAGAGAGAAAAGTGGTTTAAATGATGTGGGCCCAAAACCCACAAAACAGTTTCAACCGGTCAGACCGGCCTGGCCCAAACTGACAGAACAACTTGATTTGGTGAATTGTCGCGGAAGTTAGAGCTAATGGCCGAAATTAATTCTTAATTACAGGTGATTAATACCTTAAGTGTTACAATCCAGATATCCTACATCCAACTTCGTCCAGTAGGCATCAATCAAACAGAAGCATAAGAACAATTCCTCCAATAACTGTCCCAGCAAAGAGCCGGCTGAATCGATTTCTGTTGATCACCGGTGTCAGTCTAAGCAGTAATCGTTGGACCATAGATTCAAGGCTATGCTTGCTTTGCTGCAACAATCTGTTGACACGCCAGCACTTATGTTGTTTCAGCTGCCTGAAGATTGGGGAGCACCTCAGTGAATGGCGAGGACCAATGTGGACAGCTTTGGGATTATAAGCCTCTGGGTCACAGGACTGGATTTCCTCTGGCTCTTTGCTAGACCTGAAGTCTCGCCACTCACCCGGCCTCCCCATCTGCAGAGGCCATCGTTTTCTCACCCTCGTATTACATGCCCTGCACGTATATATGTAATATGTGGGGGTGCAAGCCAGGTACAGCCTGCAGGCTGCAGGTAAAAATATGCACATGCAAGGGAACAAGAATCTTTAACTGACCTCTTAGTTGCTCTGGCAAAGACAGATCTCATAAAGCTGAATCTGTAGAAAGGTTTGTTGAAGGTAGCTAAAGGTAAAATAAACTTTTCCTGTGTCAAATCAGATGCTAAAGGAGAACTTATCTCCCACAGAAAATAGCAAGGCCACACCCAGCTAATTTTGTCTAACTCTGAGTCAAAAAAAAAAAAATCGAAACACCGTATGCATTGATCAGATGGAAACTTCTTTTTTCAGACATCTACATCATACAAGTTGACTGTTTTATCCACTATGTTTACAAATTAATAAAAAAAGATCCTGCAATTGAACTGCAGAATAAAATATTTGCACCAAAGAAGTTCTACAGCTATGGAACAAACAGAATTTAGTCCTCGGCTATATTTTGCTTTTCCTTTGTACGGAAAGAAATGAAATATCAACAGGCTATAGATCAGTGTGGGTGCTAGCACCTTGGCGTTCTCCAGACAGATTTAGCACAGCCTTTTTCTGGTTCGCTTTTGGCTGTTGCATTTTCAGTGTGATATATCAGTGTAAGACAGTCTAGCGTGGTTCTCCACAGGACCTGAGTCATTGTAAGAAACTTTCATATCTTCTTAATGGAAATATATGCAGCCCTCCTGCATATTCTCGAAAAAAATAAAGCAAGCTGAAAGAACTATCTGGAAGTTTCCCTGTCCATCATAATTGGCTGTTCACCTTCGAATTCCGATATCACAATGAGCGAATCAGTCATTTCAAGAGATAGTGGCTCCAACTTGTTGGTAGGATTTATATGCTGCCATGGGGATAAAATAAATGAACTGTATCATTATTAGCACCTAACAAATTGTAGTTGTTGATATTCGAAAGGACAAAAGAACCCCATGTCAAAGCACATCAGGTCAATAGAACCTCAATGGCATCTGAACAAACAAAAGTTATCTGAACAAGACCTAATGTACTTAGAACATCATTTGCACATAAAGCTAACAAATAACACGGGAAAAATTACCTGCTTGCCATCCTTGACGTAACCAATTGCAACTTCACGACGTAAAACTGCCCTTTCAGAAAGCTCCGAGAAGGATATTTTCTCTCCTTCCTTCATGTATAGGCTGATTTCCTAAAATGAAATAAATGCAACAGGGTACATGCTTCAAAGACCAAAAGCAGCCTAGAATGTACTGGGGACAAATTATGGTCATATTACCTTAATATAGATCTCATCACCTTCAGCATCCAGAATGTCCTTCCACACTTCATTCAGCTCGCTAGTTTCCGCAACTACATCCCATTGTTGTCATGAGATAAAGAATTTTTTTAAAAAAATGGAACAACAGGACAACTAACCTTGTGCTGTCACACGGCTCATTACTTCCTCCGCTCCAATAAATGAAAGCGAGGGTCTTATTTTAGATATCTGTATAAAATGGAGAAGTCAAGAACTTTTTGCCAAATTTAAATTATTTTCATGACGAGTAATTAGTATATTAGAAAATTCTTACTTGTTTACCCAATCCTGTGTCGACAATTTCTGAGACAAGGTTCTCAACCTAAAAGGTATTTCAGGTTACAAATCAGATAACTCAAACAAATATGTATCTTTTTAGGATCTTAGCTTAGGAACATTTATAAGAAAAAACGCTGTAGAATGACAAGTTGGACCATATCAGGATCCAATGTTAGTCCCATTGTCAAAGGGAGAACAAAGAATAAAATATACCATCATAGAACCAATATTTCATTGAATAATGATTTGTTCATTCTGGGTTCAAATTTGAGTCTCGGTAATAGATAATTTGAAGAAAATATGCAGGTTTACTTATTGCATTTCAAAGATTATTAGCTAATTATCAGTGAGGAGCTGACCATAATGCCATGTTTCTCGCAAATGTTTTCAGCAAGAAGAAGGGTATATGCCAACTGTTTATCAGCCTGTGTAGCATCTGCTAAAACCACAGAGTCACAGATAAAGCATCAATTATAATAATGATCTAACAACAATGAGAATGACGATGAAGATGACGATGATGATGGTAATTGTACTAATCATAATCGAGAAATATCATAGTTCTTTTGTTGGTACCCCCAATGAGCCAGTCTCTGTCAGATATCACAACAATTGAAAGTGGAACTTTTTTATCAGACTTGGCAGATTTCCGGATGTTAATTATCGTGTCCTTCAGAGTATCATAGTTCAAAGGACACCCCACCTGCATTAGTATGTTTCAGATAAAATTCAGATAGTAACATTTTATGTATGACTAAGCACACTAACAAAGGTATAGACCGAAAGATACCCGATGAGAAACTTTAACATTTTTAAGCTGGCTCTGCAAAGGGGGGTTGATAATACTGCTCCTCTCTTTAACAGGGGTTTCAGACAAGATTTCCTGCACATTGAAGTAAATTAGCTCGTCCAAATTCCACCCTAGGTATCAGCGTATGATCGGTTTCTTTTGCCATGATTAAAGTGTGAGAGTAGGGCAAATGTGTTTATTGTTGTCGCAGTTGGTCTCTGCCTACATACCACTGTACTACCAGGTCCAAGGTAACTATCATACTCCCGTATCATCTCAGTAACTTTTGGTCGCCAACCAACAATAAGCACGCTTTCCTTTGGCCCCAGCATATAATCACTGGTCTGCATACATTCACCAAAGATGAACCCAATAACTTAGAAAGGGGTGAATTCCTATAGATGCATCATTAGATCAGACTTTACCTTAGACAGCGATTTTGAAGGGCGCTTTACAATGCTCTTTAGCCGTGTTTCCTTGTCCGTGGTAGCAGCCATACTAGATCCTTGATCCTCTCTTGATTCTGAGTAATGGCTTGATGTTTTTGTTTCTTTTGGTCTGCTTAACAATGTATATTGAGGTCTTCTCCTCCAACGAACAGGAGCAATAAGAAGCAACTATGAAGAAAAAAGAAAGAAAACGAAATCAAGAGTGCATCAAGTCAAAAACTAAATATATAAAGTGCCATGCATCTACTCATGACTGATCCTAAAATTTCTAAACTTCCACCCCACTTTCTTTATGTAACAGTGAGACAAGTTTAATTTTTTGTTCTGCATAAATGGTTCCGGAGAAAAGTTTCAAACAAGAAAAAGTCTACAATGATACTTCCGAATGAGCAACTATATGGAAAGGGAGCAATGAGTTACAAGCGTGGAATGCGAATTCACACACACTCTATTTGTGCAAGGGAAAAGTATTCACTCATCAGAAAAAAAGTGGAATGTCTCTGTTAGGTGCTTGAGACCTCAACGGCTTCCCTTTACTTGCTTAATGAACCATGATACATCCCCTCTCTTTGTATAGAGCCCACACTGAAGTAAACAATAGATACACTCCTAAGTAAAGACAGTTGGTTCCAAGTTAAGCTGCTTTGGGGAGAGGAGATGGTATGGCTGCCCTAGGGCTGCTGGCCACCATCCATCCCCTTGGTTAGGTAGTAGCAGCTGAGCCAGCTGCTGCCTATAACAGTATTTCATTAGCTCATTTTGATGGATGATTCAGGATAACTAGTGACTGAGGCTTGAAGCTTTCAACAATCACATTGTTCTCATGTAACCCTATGTCAAGGGAAATAATTTTCTATTATCTGGCTTTAATATAATAACCAGCATCCAGAAAGATACATACTTTGTCTGTTTCTTTCAGCACTTCATCATCGCTTGGGTGAAAATAAATTTTTCCAGACCGGAAGATACCACAAACAACTGCCTGACCATGAACATGAAGCGGAAATGTCATAGCAAAAAGAAGTGGAAAAGACAGCAGAGTTGAATCAGTATATTGGAAAGAACATTACATCATGGATTTTACGTCTGACATCCATGTACTTCATGCCCCCTAGTTCAGTCAGGCTGAAAAGATTGAAAACATTTTCTGCAGGACAAAACAACAAAAGTAAAAAATCCAAGTAGGGTAAATTCCCTCTACATCTTATTTGAGGAAAAAAAATCAGCCCAAAACTCATCAGGACACTGTTAAACTAATGTAAACTGAGCCAACAAAGCAGAAATGTATAGAATGATAAAATTACAGAAACATGGCAGTATCAGAACAATCTGCACACATCGGAAGTATACTATGGTATGATTTTCCCTAAGATAAATAATGATTTCAGAAGTTCTAAAGAATAATAAACTAAGTCATGTTTGGCATGTGGCTGTACCAAAACATGCCACACAAAGTGTTCTGAAAAAATTCTGGCCAGATATTGTGATATTAAAACATGGCGAATACATTAGACTGCTATGTATGAGTATGATGATTTTCAGGCGATTGCAGTTGCAGTAGAAATTGTGCTAAAGCAGCTAAACCATCAGATGAACGATGAATGGCAAAAAAAAAGTGAAGCATGAAAGACCTGGGTAACACAGTTTTGCTCCCAGATGCAAAGTATAGCTCACGTAAGTTGTTATTCACAAATACATGTTAGCAAGATAAGAGCATTACTGCACTGGTTAAGCAAGTGCTTGTAGATTTTGAGAAGGCCCTTTTGCCTAGAGCATTGCACAAACAATTTAGAAGCAACCATCTCCACAGGTTGCACATTTAAGCCATTGATTGATTTCAGAAGTTCGCAGGTGGTGGAGTTAGAAGCCTACATTAATACAAGAGATAAGCATAAAGGCCTAAATGTTTATAAATGCATAGTATAGATTGTGAACTTGCATATACCTCAACAATGATAGGGATAGATGCGATTTGTGTAATAGGTTGCAGAGCCAATAAAGAGACAAATGCATCTGTGTCCACTTCATACCTGAGGAGGTTCAGCAGGTTAGAGCAAGTATAATAAGGTACAGTCAGCTGGCGAAATAAACTGCCACATCATCTAAATCCAATGTGGAGTGAGAAACTAGGAAAGAGAATGAAGTAGGCGAGTCATGAGTCGCCGGCCTAAAGCGGGCGCATGCGCGCGCCTACAGCTCCATTGGCTGCGCTGCTGCTGCGCTCAGCAGCTATTGGTCGCATACGCTGCGATGCTCCCTTCCAATGCACTGCCGAATTTAATACTCTGCCACGCTGGATTTCAATCCGCCGACTGCTGGCGACTTCATTAGCCATTCTCTTAGATAGAAAAATAAATTTACAAAAATAGCTGACAGCACAGTTAAACATAATGCAAACTTGAACAACTGGTGCTAAAGTTTGCAAAATGTAAAGAGCTTGTCTTGTTATATTTTCTCACAATTATAAACTAGCTGTTTGTTCCAATACATTCATTCAAATATTCAATTTAAGAGTTACAAATATCCCAACGCCCTTGAAATGTTTAATCAAATGGACCTAGAAATTGCTATCATATTTCACAAGGGCTGACAGCACAAACGTAGGTTGGCTCCGCCCGAGAGAGCCAGATGACCTGCTGTTACAGCACTTGCTATTTGTCTGCAAATTCTTGATTCACTAATACTACAAAGGAATGTTATGAGATACATATAAGTCAAGCTGCCCCTCTGGCCCTCTCTCAAATGGTTCAGTACTGGAAACGTCATGTAATGCTAGCCTGAGCCTGTGGGAAATTCCCTACAGCTATTCATTGAGAAACATGCTCAAAGTCGAAGGTTCATGATACATACATACCGTTCGTTCTTTGCTGGCAAGATGATTATAGACTTTGCTCTGTGTGCTGCTGCCCTCTCAAATGATTTTGGCATGCTAAGGCTACAACTGCAGGTTTAAATGCGCAGCCACAAAATGTTTTCAGTATTCACAAATCAACGAAAATATTTGTGCTCATGGTATCTGCTTGTGTTCTTCACAAAAGTGAAACTGGGATAAAGGTAAACAGATTAAATAAAGTTGTCACTCCTTCAGAGAAGCAATACCGTGATGAGTAATCCCTTTACCTCTTGGTGATTACATCAATATGGTTCAAATCTTTGGCCATGCCATCTGCAATCTTGTCAACTTGCTTCCTTGGAAGATCCGAGAGAAGAAGGATTCTCTGCTTCCTGGACATTGTTCATAAGAAAACAATCAGCTGCATTAGATAGTATAGATAGATCTTACCAATCCTCGACAGCAAAAGGATGGACCTACACTAATCGAAATGATGTGTCATCCTTCAGTTACCTTGCTGTAGCTACACCTAAGCGAATTGCTGATTCGTGGAGCTTATCCAATTGGTTCAATATGGAAATCAGATGGCTATTGACTCCACAGATGATGATATGATCATCCTCAATGACCTGCAACTATGCCCCTTCCCTTACTTTATGCATATGGGTCTGTGGACAACCAGGCATATGTGTTAGAAACCGCATCAACACAGAAGTTTTTTTCACATCAGTTTCAGATGATTTTGAAACCACTCACTCTAAATTGCTCTGTCATTGCGCTTAGTAAACGGGAATAGAATAATATACCCCAGACAGCAAGAAAGAATCCAATGACACGCTCAATACGTGTCTTTTGCTGTGCAAACAAACAAAACAACAGATTAGAAAAGGGTCATTATAGGAAAAGAATTTAAAGAAATAGTTAGTCAATCTGTTAGGTACAAAAACAGCTTGGAAAACACATCAGTCCTTAAGCCTCAAAGAAACTGGCAGTAGTCTCCCTAGTCCCTGCTTACCCTTAGATGGGTAGATGATGAACACAGACATGCCCAGGCTTCCCAAAAGCAGTCCTCCAGGGAATGTTGTTTGTTCCTGAATTAGAAACCAAGATACTTTATCATTTTTTACATCAGAATCAACCACCAAGGATATAGAATATCCTCCAAAAACAGAGAATAAGAAAATAAATGCATTTTTCAAAAATAACTAACAGACCTGAACTTATGAAACAGTAATCCTCCAACAATGACAAATGAAAAGCACGTGATGAGCAAAGTAACAATAGACCTGCAAACAAAATCAAGATGAAATGTGAATTTAATAAACTTTCATCAAGAACTTTGGTTATTATGCATAACTACGCCTTTGAAAAGAAAATCATGATGTGCAAAGAAGTAACAGCTCAGTGACAAAAGAAGCATGAAATGATAGCATACAGATACTACGAAGTTATCTACATCACAGAGTAACACTTACAAGACAATGTTCCGTTCAAGCTGAGAATTGAACAGATAGTATAATCGTGAAATACTCCATCTGACATCAGGCAACGGTGGAAAAGTCACATCTAGCTTAAGAGGTATGGGTTTTCTGATAGGATCAGATATGCAAGCAAATGGCAAAGTTGTAATGCCACTTGACATCCATGGAAGCAAATTCATCAATTGCATCCGGCTAGAAACAATTTTGTGTAGAAAGAAGATTGCCATGCTTATAATGGCAGCCATGTTACTGTTTCCCTGGGGGGGGAAATGAAGCAAACATAATGTGAATTAAATAGACAATTCATTGCAAAGTACTATAACTAAACAGAGGGCCTTGCATATGATATATTGTGTCTTATTAATACCCTTAGTAATGTTACCGACATAGCAACACTAAGCAAAATATCCAACCTGAAGTACTATCATACATCTCCAGTAGGAATAAAAAAAAAGGTACCGATGGGCTATATTTATTTGGTAATCAGTTCGGTAGAAGCAATGTTTCTGCAGAATTTTAAAATTCAATGTTCCATATTCCCCTCAATGCGGCATAAGTATATACGCTATGAGGGGATAAAAAGTCGAGTTGAGAAAAATTACAATAGAAAACAAACATACATCTTAATCATGTGTCATGTGCCTTGTCTATTCAGTTTTCTGTATCAGATTCCTGCAGATCACATGGCAGCCACTAGCATCCCAATATACAAAACTTGCAGGATTGGAGCAAACACATCCACTACAACATATTAGTTGGCTCGCAACAAGAGAGAACAACCATTGAGGAAAAAAAATCACCTGTGTGGGAAATCGCAAGGAACTTGCAGTGGCCGTTGAAGTGTTCGGCGTTTCTGCACTCTTCACAGTAATGTCGTTATCATCGGCCCCGCTCTCCGAGGTGAGCACTCCTACTCCTGATGAAGTAAGACAAGACAAACGAAGCTCAAACAAAAAGGAGCAGGCGTGGGGAAATGACAAGCCAGACCGTGACAGAGCAGCCGCTTCACCGAACCTGGGTTGCCGGGCGGATCGTCAGCGCGGCGGGCTCCGACCCAGCGGCCGCGGTGATGAACGCGGAAGCGCCCCGGGAACGCGTGGAACCTGGAACCGGTGAGCGGGCTATGCGTTCACTCTCCGCCGTTGCTCCGCAGAACAGAAACAAGAGGGGATCGGAGCAGTCCACTCGTTGGGCGGCGGCGTACCTGAGAGCGCGGGGCGTGAAGGAGGGGAGGGCTCGACGGAGGGAGAGCGGTGGCGGCGGCGACACGGCCGCGTGGAGCTGCGACCTCATCATCGCCTCGACGCCTTCCCTCTCGCTCGCTCGCTCGGCGCGCGCCTGTCTCGGGAGTATCGGCTCTCGGCTTGGCCAGTTGACGAGGCCGTGCCCGGAGGAGTGAGGGTCCCGAGGCGAACCAAGAGGCGCTTTTGAGTTTGACCAGGGAACGCAACGCAACGGTGATGCCCCCAAGGGATCAAGGATGAGGGCGGCGGACATATGCGGTGGCTGCCGGCCGGGGGGCTCCCACAAGTCCGATGTCGCGCTGGCTTTTCGCTTTTGGGGGCGTTCGAAACAGAAAGGAACATGGCCCAGCAAACGTACCCTACATCGAGATCAAGCCAAAAGATATCGCGATCTCGAGCTTGTTCCTTCTTGCCCCGAGCATTGTCAGCACGCTGCACCGTTGTTTCGTTTGCCCAGAACATTATCGACACGCTGCACTGTTGACACCGCAGCACGCTCCGGTACTGGAGTGTCGCCGTCAGTGGGATAGGATAGGAACTCTCGATTCTCGATGTGTTAAATAATTTTAACTTTGATTAAATTTATATAAAAATTGCTAATATTTATATTTTTAAATAAATTTAGTGTGAAAATCTATTACATGATTAATCTCACCATCACCAGAATAGAAACTCTCGCTTCCGATGATTCAAACAATTTTAAATTTAATCAAATTTATATAAAAAAATAGTAACATTTATGTCTCCAAACAGATTTAGTATGAAAATATATTACATGATTAATCTAGTCATATTTATTTTATGGTATAAATATTAATACCATTTTATACAAATTTAGACAAACTTTTAAAATTGTTTGACTACTCAGGGACCGAGAGAGTTGCGTAGAGACGGAGTAGAAACTGAGAGCCCTTCCCCTTGACATCACCAAACTCATCAGCCTCTCAAATAAAAAAATGTCATTCCATCATAAACCGTATTCAATAATTATTAACACAGTGATTTAGGACTACGTTATATCACGGATTTAATAAGCATCGAGTCCACTGGTCACCAGTCTACAAATTGATCTACCCTACAAATACATTCGCACCAAAATCACATGGCACAACGCTTCCACAGTCATCTGGAGCACACAAGCATAAACTTGGGGCACTAGCTCACCTTAGAGGCCGAGCAGAACAAAATAAAGCGCGATATCAAGCTTGAAGGAATTGGGGGAAACTGAGGGTGGGAATACGTACTATATATAGTTAGCTATCATATCACTAGAGCTCAACTTGATGGAGAACCACCCGGATGAGTTCATCAGTGTTACTGTGGAGAATAGTTTCAGGAGTTGTTGATGGGCACGTGCAGACGAAACAACCCCTCTTACGATGGGGCCGCTGCGCTGGGACTTGGTCTGAGGTAGGAGGTCCTCACGTTATCTTCTCCAAGCCCATGAGGAGAGCAGTATATACAAGGATCAGGAACGTTGAACCGAGGAATTCTTCCATGAGCTTGTTTTTCCTTTCCATAACATGGCCAGCATCAGTTAGACTCTCCATGGCTTTGCCCTGCAAAAATAAGACCCAATGTCTTATAACTGACCAAGTGTTTGGGTGAAAGACTGCATTGAACCCATGCAGGCAAACAACTTACTGTCAGTAGTCACTAATGATGCACAAACTTTAGCTTAGAGATGGAATCCGGAGTGGCCCATTCCACAGAGTGGAGCCCAGATAATTAACTACACACACAAGTACTAGGCAGCTAGCTGTCCAAATAAATTCTTCTACTGCTGATGTGTTGCAAAATTCTTAAATGGGTCCCATGAGAACATAATACCTTGCAGAACTAGGCAGCTAGCTGTCCAAATAAATTCTTCTACTGCTGATGTGTTGCAAAATTCTTAAATGGGTCCCATGAGAACATAATATTACCTTGCAGCATACTGGCTCGCTACTAATTTCGCTCTGCTCATTTCAACAAAGAACTTACATAGCAATCAATGCCCTAGTACTTGGACTAATCAATCTCACCTATACTAAGGACTACCATGTACCGTGTGAGGCTGCCAAATCACAATTCATTTTAGGAGGTAGACAATCAATGGAATTCTTAATCATTTAACCTTTGAACCCTTTCCTCACACTGATTACACATTGATAAAGTACTCATCATACAATACACTTGGATGCGATATTATGTACTGTTGGTTGACTTCACTCAGAATCACATAAAACAGTCAGCACAAACAAAATGAAATTTCATCTAAATATTTTCATACGCAGATCAGTTATATTGCTTGAATATAGACCATAAGCTGACTAGTCTAGCAGTCTCAAAAATGGAGAAAAATAGGCATCGGGTGAAAATACAGAGTTTATCTTTCCTCGAAAGACAGTGGAGAGCTGTGTGTCATTTCATTAAGATAGAAAAAAGAGTACAACGAGTCTGGTCAAGACCCAAAACGAGTACAGAAAACAGCCACCGACCCACACACACACTCAACAAGAAGATTGAAGGCATGCTACAGACAAACTAAAGTAAATCTTTCTTTGCAATCCAAAATTTGTGAAGTATTGTTATTTTGTTTTGAAATCCAGGACTACCTTTTACGAGGTAGCTAGCTCAAACACTACCTTTTAAGCTTGCTCAACACTACCTTTTAAGAGGTGTAGTGATGCGAACTGATCAAGACCAAGATATCATGAGCACCAAATAAGCACATCAAATGCTGGAGTATCGGTTCATGAGAATGAAGCTTAAAAATTGTTGTCAGATGCCTAAAAAAATCAGCGGCTAATAATATATTTTTAGATACCTTCAGCAATACAAGAGGGACACTGGAAATTGTCCGGGATGCAGCATCAGAAAACTGCATGATTATCAATGTAAGAACCTACAAAGGGTGCAAATCACGATCACAAATCAGCAATGAAATGCACAACCACAAACCAGCAGTGCTCTGAATGTGAAAGTTAGGAACAGCCTGCTCTCAAGAGCTTTTCAACCAGCTATATATGAAATTATGAATGCTCAATGTTTAACTGCGTGACTAATCCTAGATAGGTGCATCCAATATAAACCCCTAAGCAATTGTCTCGTTTAACTTCAGTGACAGTAGCAAAGCATGTTTTAGGAATCAATATTTGTTGAAAGCATGTTTAAACAGGTAAAGAGTAGACCACTGAATTCAAATCGGACAATAAAAATAAAACGCTGCCAAGCAATGCTGAGTGCGATCTAGACAGACCCACTATAATTTGACAGAAATGCCTACAGATTGGAGTTCTTTTAAGTTTCATGCCAGAGTTATCTAACTTTCATGCCATAATACTACCATCACATCGATTCTGATGTCAACTAATGAGGTTGGCTTAAAAGTAGGCCCACCAAAAGGTGAGACTTAAGTAAGCTCAAGACATTTGAAAGTGGACACTCCCACACCAGTTTTCCAGAGCCACCTGGTATAGATTGGACATCTAGAAAAAACTAATCCAGAGGAAAGGCCGCCGCTCACCATACCCAGTCAACTCAATGGTTACTATGATTTAGCTGCAATGTGCCATGATTTGATTTGATAAACACTCAACGTAGCTCTTACAATTCAAAGATGTGGACATCTTACTACAGAGCATCCACCAAATTCAGTTATCCTTGGGCTATGCAAATATTAATGGACGGAATGTACACAGTCGAAGGACAGAATCCAACAGGCACCTGTAAGGCCATGGAGGCACGATTACAAGCCAGGTAATTATGTGGTAACAGCAGAAAATGAACTACCGTACAATGGCAAGCACATTTCGAAGTCCCCAACCATATCACCCACAAATCAGAAAAGTCGTTTTTAGCATCAAAATCCAAGGGCACCGGGATTCTATGGAGTTCTGTAGTTTCGCAAATAATCCAAATGAATACTTACAGGTAAGAAAACTACAAAGTCGCACAACCAACCTATGCTTTCACACAGATACAACAAGGCAGATCAAAATCCCCCTCAGGAGGAGTCGCATAGGGGAAACATGGGCATACAAACAACGGCTACCGAACTGTAAAATAACAACGGAACACATTTCAATCGGAAGCAACGATGGCCCCCAAATACAGAGCACTTACACGGCACCACTAGACAAGGTCATGAAAAAAAAAAGCAGCGTCACAAGCATTTGATTACGAGGACACCACGACACGCGCTAGAACGAACGAGGAACCATGGACCTACCTTCAAATCGCCCGCAACCGGGAAGCACGATCGAGCGAGCGGGCCGGAGATCACGAGGCGCCGAACCTGATCGAAGCGCGGGGCGACCGGGCGGCGCCCAGATCGATCCCGGACGACGACGACGCGCTAACTAAAGAAGCGGGCGAGAGGCGCGTCCCCGCAGCAGGCGGCACAGCATCTGAGCGGACAGCGACGGCGCCCCCGAAGCTAGTTGATGCGAGCACGAAACCCTAACCCCCCACGGCCCCAAGGCCCCGCGGGTGAGGGGGAAAGGGGGGGCAGGGCAGGGGCAGAGCAGCGCTGAAACGAAGCAGAGCTGGGTGATACACGAGTACTACTACCACCCGCCCCCCTCCGGATTTCCCGCGCGAGCGTGGCGCGTTGATATTACCCTCGTGGCCCCGCGCAAGACGACGCGGCGCTCCGCTTGGCGCCCCGGGCGGTGGCCCGCAGGGGCGAGGGCAGGAGGGTAACTTCCACCCGCCGTCTCGGCAGCCGGCGACCTTGCTTCCGTTTTACACTTGTGCCCCCCCCAGCCCAGAAACCGATGGGGCCCGGAGCCCGAGGGTAGTAAAGGAACTGCCCCTGGCCCAAGGCGGGAGGGCGCGGAGAGGAGGGTCTTTGGTTTTTTTAAAGAGAATAGTAATATCTTGATTGGTAATTATGGTGTTAAATAAAAATAGTTTATAAAATTAATTTCATAACTCTGTGTTAGGAACTCTGAAGATTTTAACAAAGTCTTTGACCGCGTGATTTGATAATGGTTAGTATAGCATCACTGTAGCTAATTATTAATTAGCAGAAATGCAGAAGAGGTGCAGCAGCTGATGTGGGGGTGGCGACCGGTGAGCTGCTTGTGCATCCGGATGGGATCGCGAGGCCAGACTGGTAATGATGCGGTTTTGATCTCAGCATCCCCGCTGCTTTCTGCAGCGTACATCAGGGAGCGGCAGAGAAACGTGCCGGTACTTTGGCATTTCAGCGGGAGTGCCGTGATGAACTGCGTGGCTCTTGTTTAGCTGCGCATGTAAAATTTTTAAAATAGAATTTTTTTTCCACATTTTTAATGTTAAATATAGAGTAATTATAAAATCCGTCTGTAAATTACGAGGCGAATCTAATGAGCCTAATTAATTTATCATTAGTGCATGGTTACTGCAATAATTTAGTGTCTAATTATGATCTAATTAGGCTCATTATATTCGTCTCGTAATTTACAAGCAAACTATGAAATTAGTTTTTTATTTCATTTAGATTTGATACTATATATATATATATATATATAAGATTTCTCTTAGATGTGATAGTTTTGGAATTTTGAATTTTACAACTAAACAAGGGAGGGGGTGATCAATGAATCGTGAAAGTGAAACCATGGCAATCCAACGTAAAAGAAAAAGTAACGTATGCTGAGCATAAACATGGGTGCAGCAGAACAAAAACAGGCTGGCCAAAGATGCAGTAGAACTGGAGAATGGACATATGGATACGGATATTGATACATATGGTGCATTTTTTTATTGAGAGGACAGGAACGTTGAAAGGTTTTTATACATACCACACAGTCGGCAACACGGTAAGGTGCAGTGCAGGCCATGATTAGAATTTCACGACCAGCAGGGCCCATGATGCTCCCTATCTATCACAATCCGCGGTCTCTGTACAAAAGTCGCAAAATGCTGCCCCTATGAAACCGTTCCTTCCGATCCCTGCTCACAACAAAGCATGTGAATGTGTGAATCATCACCCAAACAAGAATAGGGCACTGCAAGAAGTATGCTGGCATTATTGAAAATTTATGTTGCCAAGTAACCGTGATGTAATTAAATGAATAAAATCACAACAGGCAGTAGGAGACACTGCAATGTTGGAGATTATCATCAATACTGAATCTTCTGTCGAAGTCATACAAGCTGAAGTAGTTCGATTTTAGCAAAAGCATGAGCATGTACCTTATATTCTGATACATAGAAACGGGGAACATACAAGTAATAACACTCACCTGCAGAAACCTCAGAGGATTCACACGGATGTGAAAATGATTTCCATGAACTCGCTATGCATCAGCCAATCAACTATCAACATTTTTTTCTCTCTCAGAATTAGTATCCACCGTCTCTGTGTACTGATCAGTAGACGGATCGTCATAATTGTGTATCTGCACCTAAGATTTCAACCATTTGAAATCAGTTCTGGAGTTACTTGCTTTCTTCTACTTCCTTTTCTACTCTTTTGATTGCCAATGTCAAGAGGGTGTGCCCATGTACCAGACTGATCAATAATACTATGTTGAAAAGAACTTGTGCTTCATCTTAAAGCTGAAGATATATAGTGCCGTGTCCCTGTACCATTGATGCAGCCAATCACCATTTCCTAGGGGTCCGATGAATCGAGATTAGTTGGCTTATCGCTACTTTGCCACTGGTAAGAGCCACAAATAGGTCTGAGCTGACTAGAAACCTAGTCGTTCGGTTAGTCTGCGACTAATTTTGATTAGTCGTCCGATTAGATTTAAAATGATAGATTTGAGATGACGGGACTCGCCTAGTTGGCGGTGGGCTACTGGGCTGACAATTAGGCCCATTAGATTTTGGGTATATATCTCACAATTGCAGGTAAGTGCTGCCAAACCACGTCACCCATAAAGACCTGCCCAAATACGCGCTGCTGCTCGCCAACAAGAGTGCATCTAGCCATCCAAGAGCATGCCACCGCCGAGGAAACACCCAGGAGCTCCATACCTGCCTGCTGCCAGGAGATACCCGCTGCTTAAAATGGTCGCTGTAGAGATCAGAACTGCAATTAGGTGCATAAAGGCTGGCATGATCTGATTAGCTTGCATGTTTCTCGATCCTTTGCAACATAAACCTACCTTTCGTATAGAGCAACATAACTCTTACAGAAGCCATATTTTTTCATTAAACCAAAAAAATATACGGCAGCTCGTTGGAGCTTTCCAACTTCAGCACGGATCGTAAGTGATCATTTCTCGCCATCTGTAAATCACCATTCTTAGCAAAGCTAATTAATACCACAGAGTATGGAACATGTACAGTCTGACAGCAGTTTTACTGCTTGCATTTTTTTTTTGTTCAAGTAGTGAAGAGCCTTCAATTCTTTGGCAGAACCCGAGTTGGAGGAAGCAATTGCACGGGATATGCATCTTCCTTCCCTGCCGTTATCTACCCTGCTGAAATCGAGTGTAATTTGACAGCTTGAAATTTCCAACGTAAGCATAAACTTTCGGTACTTGCCATGCATGCGGTAGAGATGGTAATGGTCATAGTCCTAATGTTCTCTTCATAATTCAACTCGATCTTTAATATTTTTAGCTTAAAATTATATAAATTTAAGCCCAATTTTTTTAAAATTCGATTCTTATTATATTATCTGAACTAAAAATTAAAGTCCTTTACCGCTGCTAGCTGCGGGTGGCGTAACCGGCGGCGCGCAGCTGCCGCTAGCGAAGTGTGTGCGGGCCCGCCGTAGGAGACGGGGTGCGTGCGTGATGGTGGGCTGGCATGGTAAAAAAAAAAGGCGGGTAGTGTAAAACAGCCGTGGCTGGGCTGAGAACTAGCAGGCCCAAAATAGCAGCCCAGTAGAACTAAAGATGTTTGTTCCGGTCATTAGGTCATCTGGCCACTAAAGATGTTGTTCTCTGTTGCATTCGCTTGCACAAAGATGTAAAAAATTCTCTTCCATGATCTGATCTCCACCCAATAACACGCAACAAATAATGCTCTCGAGTTCACCATCCATACGAAGATTTACACACTAGTAAGTAGTAGTACTTACTATAAGAAGAAATGCCTGTATATAGTGAGGGCTGCCAATAAGCCCGGGCGCCAGACCACGCAAGATATAGGCTGGCGGATGTACTGTAGCACGCACAGCCAAATACTAGTGTCCGTCGTCTTCCTTGCCGGGCGCCTGGTGGTCGTCGTCGAGCGCGATGGGCGCCACCTTGGGCACGTGCACCGGGAGGCGGTCGACCTCGGCGGCCCAGGGGTTGGTCTCCCCGGCGTCGTCGACCGTCCTGAGCGCCTTCCAGACGGCGCTGTTGCACTTGAAGCCGGACCCGAAGGCGATCTGCCAGACGCGGTCGCCCTTCCTGATCCGGCCCTTGGCCTCGCAGTAGGCGAGCTCGTACCAGAGCGAGCTGCTGGAGGTGTTGCCGAACCGGTGCAGCGTCATCCGCGACGGCTCCATGTGCCAGGCGCTGAGGCCGAGGCTGCGCTCCAGCTCGTCCAGCACGCCGCGGCCGCCCGCGTGGATGCAGAAGTGCTCCAGCGCCAGCTTGAAGTCCGGCACGTAGGGCTTGACGTCGGCGCGGAGCACGCGGCGGAGCAGCACGGCGCCCAGGAACCGGAGCTGCTCCGAGAGCGGGAGCACCAGCGGGCCCAGCGTCGTGATGTTGGTGCGCAGCGCCTCGCCGGCCACGGACATGAGCTCCTTGGAGAGCGACACGCCGACGTTGCCCCCGGCGTCCTCCTCCTGCGTCACGCAGCCGTAGCTCCGGTCGCTGGCGCCGCGGTGCGTGCGCACCGTGTGGACCAGCTGGTACTTGGCGCGGCGGCGGTCGGCGCGGCGGTTCGACAGGAGCACGGCCGCGCCGCCCATCCGGAACAGCGTGTTGGTCACCAGCATCGGCCGGTGGTTGCCCAGGTACGCGTTCAGGGTGATGTTCTCCGTGCTCACCACCAGCGCGTACGTGTCCGGGTGCACCTGCAGCAGGCAAAGCGATAGAGTCGATCGATCATCAGTCAATCACGTCCGTCCGTTTCATTTCGTTTCGTTTGCAGTTGCAGTTGCAGTTGCAGACCGATCGATCGATCACCACTATTGGCAGCAACATGACCTGACCCAGCCCATAGTGGATTATTTTGACTTATCTGTTTTCGACTTATTCCGACTTGTTGAATCAGCCGAAATCAGTTAGCCGAACAATGTGCTGCAAGCTAGGTGCGCTGTGCATTGAATCACAGGTAGCATGAAGCTGATTCTTCAGTTATTATTACCATCGAGGACGGCCGTTGGGGGCCGGCCTGGGCAACGAATTCACTGCACGTCAAGATAATTTGCAGCTTCTGGACTTTTGGTCGCAGAGCAGAGCTGCAGCTGCAGCTGCAGCAGTAGGTGAGGTTGCAGCGATTGGCTAGTGTACCAGGCATCGCAGTGCGCCAACCCTGACTAACTGCCACCCAACCACACTTACTTGCCCTGGGAGCTAGTACTGCACTGGATCACGATCACTGGGCAGGGCCCGGTGGGGGGATGGCAATTGGATCGTGTAGGTCGCGACTGTCCTGGCCGCCGGGGGTGAGATTGGAGACGATATGATGTTGGACCCTATGATGATTATCCAAAGATCAATGTCGTTTGACTGTTTGTCCCAAGATCAGTCCTAGCTACCAGCATGCAGTTAAGCACTGGAAAACGGTGAAATGCTCCAGCAAATTCTACATGGCGGAGCTGAGCTCCATGGATGCAGCAAATTCTGTATGGCTAGCTCTAGCTGAGGTCCACCCCATGCATGCAACAGCCGGTAGGACAGACCGGGCCTTGATATCTCAAGTCCCGTCGATCAGGTGGCTTCGGCGGTTGGTCCATGGACGCAGCAGCACAGGGACCAAGCCTAACTGCCTAAGGCCAGGGAGGGCCAAGCACTACTTTCCCGTTACAGCTCTGCACCCGGTAAGTGGAGGAGAGTGGACGGAGCTTGTTTCTGTTGGCCCACCGTGGAGCCACAGTGGAGTAGACTAGAAGGGGGAGTTCTCAGTCTCAGGCCCTGCTGTCCAGCCGATCCTGGCCGTCCGTCCCCGATCGGACGGCCTGCACTCCTCGTGGGAGCACGGGCCCTTGATCCATGAAGCAATGCATGGTCCTAGCTGCTGGATGGACCGGCTCGATCTGGGGTGTTTTGGGAATTGGCAGACCGATCCATCCCCTTTGGATGGTTGGCTTGTTTTTGGTGCCGGACATGTCAGTTATGTTCGAATTGATATGGCCAGGGACGACGGTTCGGGTGAGGTCTCTATGGTCCTCGGCGTGGTAATTGGAAAGGCCGTGAAATTGAATGCGCACATCTACCTAAGAGGCCTTTCCAATTAAGTTTCTCTTTTCATGCTGTCATGCACGTACTAAGTGTCTGCGATTGGGACCAAATACTGTAGAATACTAGTTGAGATTTTTTTTCTCTGTTTGGTGTCGGCGCTAGCTTTTATTTACTACTATCTTGATAAAGATAGTTGATACTATGGCCCTGTTTAGTTTTCACCCCGTAAACGCAAAAACGCAAAATTTTGCGAAAGAATCTTGCTAATTTAAAATACTAAATGAAATCTATTTACAAAACTTTTTGCGGGCTGTAAATCGTGAGACGAGTCTAATGGAACTACTTAATCCATGTTTGCAACAGTGATGCTACAGTAACCATCCACTAATTATTGATTAATCATGAATTAATTAATATCATTAGATTCGTCTCGCGATTTACAACCCATCTGTGCAAAAATTTTTGTAAATAGACTTCATTTAGTACTCCATACATGTGTCGAAATATTTGATGTGACGGTTTTTTTTTACGAGGTTTATGGGGTGGGAACTAAACAGAGACCGAAGACTATTGTTATGCCGTCATGCATGGTGTTCATCTTAATGGTGTCCAATGACATTCCGCCCATTTATTCCCGTATATGCTGTTTTAATTTCGAGACAAGCGACACGCAAGATCATTGGTTTGCTAGCTGGTAGCTGCTCATGCATGTGCACGCGCTCAGTGTCTCAGTGTGTCTGTGTGTGGTTGCGTTACTTGCACCAGAAAGAAGAAGAAGAACACGAACATGCGCGCGCGCACGGGATCTAGCTAGCTCGCTGCTCGGAAGAATTAATTTAAAAGAGAGAACGAAGGGTGAAAGATAGATCGAAGCACGCGGTCGTCGCGTAGTAGTAGGTTACCTGTAGCAGGTGCTTGGCGAGATCAATGGCGATGATGCCGGCGCTGCAGCCCATGCCGCTGAGGTTGTGCGTGACGACGTCGTGGCGCAAGCCGTAGCGGTTGACGACGAGCGCCGTGAAGGACGGCGTGGGGCTGAAGAGGCTGGAGTTGACGATGACGACGCCGATGTCCCGGGCGCGCGCGCCGGTCCTGGCCAGCAGGTCGTCGACGGCGCCGAAGACGACGGCCTCGGACTCCTCCCTGGCGGCGCGGAGGGACATGTCGACGGGGACGGTGAGCAGCGACGCCGGGAAGTGCGTGGCCTCGCCCACCCCGGCGCGCTCCAGCATCCGCGTCTGGAACGCGATGCTCTCGTCCGTGAACCGCCCCGCCACCGCGAAGTGGCGGATGGACTGGGCGCGGGTGGCCTCGTGCGCGGGGCCCGGCCTGTACCCGGACAGGTCGACGAGGTACACGGGGCGGGGCCGGGACGCGGCGTACGCGCACGCTGCGGCGGCCAGGCCCGCGCACGCCGCGGCCGCCAGCCCCGCGTTGGCGCGCGCCCAGTCCCGGAGCGCCCGGGGCGCCCCCGCAAGCGACGACGACGGCACGAGCTGGGCCGCGGCGACGAGGAGCGTGAAGGCGAGGACGTGCGGCAGGCGGGCGGCGAGGCGGTGGTACAGCAGGCGCGCGTGGTTGAGCGTGGCCTGCCTCACCGTCCGGAACAGTTCCGCCCTGTCCATGGCGGCGGACCGGTGGTGGCTCGCCATGGAAATCAACAAATGGGAGCGCTAATTAAGCTACTAGCTCGTCAGAAGCTAGCGTCGCGCAGTGACGAGTGGTTGTCGAGACAGGCCACTAGCTAGTACTAGTGCCTCAGGCTGGCGACCGAGGCAGGAGCAGCAAGCTGATGAGAGCTTTGCTAGTGCGAGCGAGGTGCGGGAGGGTCGCGGTGCCGCAGGGGCGGATTTATACGCGACGCGCGGGCCGGGAAGGAGAAGACGCCGGAGGGGCGGGCGAGCGAGTAATGGCGCGAAGCTAGGGAACTGTTGGCGGTTAATGGGCGCCGCGGTCCCATGGGCCATGGCATGTCCCAGCTGGCCTGTGAACCGGACGGCTTCCATTTCTTCACCCCCATAGCGAGGTGGTGGCCGGTGGCCGCGAAGGGAACCCGGCCGCGGGCGGGAGGGCGGGCGGACCCGAGCACCTCTGCGATGGGTTCGTGGATTCAGTCTGACTAGATCTGACGGGCGGGTAAGGGCGTTATTGTACTAGTACTCCTACTAGGCGCTGCGCTCGTGGCGGTTGATCGTTGGTGCGCGTGATGATCGATCGAGCTGCTAGCCTGCTCTGCTAGATGAGTTACTAGGCCGGTTCGTTGACCCTGGACCTGGAGGGCGGCGGCGGCAGGGCGGTTTGATCATCATCATATGGATCCGTCGCGAGTCGGCGCTGGCAGCTGCCTGTAATACCTCGGGTGTTAATCAATTATTTTTTCTGTCTCAAAATACTAGTCATCCTGGAAAATTTTAGACATATGAGTGGGGGAGAAAGGCCGTGTTTAGTTGCGCGTTGTAAAGTTTTTGAAAAGGCATCTTTCTACATTTGAAGTACTAAATATAGACTAATCACAAAAATAATTTCAGAACTTGTCTGTAAATCACGAGACGAATCTAATGAGTGTAATTAATCCATCATTAGAGGTTATTTACTGTAGCAATTTAGCATCTAATTACAGTCTAATTAGGTTCATTAGATTCGTCTCGCCATTTACAGACAGCAGTCGCAATGCATTTTTTATTTCGTCTAGATTTAAATCTCCATGCAGGTGCCGGAATTTTTTTTAGAATTTTGATTTTTGTAACTAAACACGGCCAAAAATGACCACGCAACCCCTACCGATTGGAGGAGATCCCAAGCCGTAATCAATCAGCACCAAGATATCTGCATGGCTGCATGCAGCTGCCGGCATCGGTTATTTGTTTTTTTTTGCGCTGATTCGAGCTTTTATTTAGCGCCATGCACTGCATGGCTGCATGCAGCTGCCGATTATTTTTTTTGCGCCACTGCGCGCTTTTATTTAGCGCCATGCACATGTGCACGTCGATCTGTTGCAGCCCGAATTAAAATCACGGATATCACGGTAGTTGGAAAGGAGAAGAGGTGCCACGGAAATCACGGGGCTGTGGGGATGGATTCGCTATTGGTTGTGGGCCATAGTAGTGTCCAAAATTTGAATGACAGGATGACTAATATTTCGAGACGGAGGGAGTATAATTAAATTTAATCATGACTATTAGTTTTAAACTTACGCGATAAATCATTAGATAAAAATTTTCTGTCAGATCGGGCCGGACCGGTCCGACGACCAGTATGAGTAAACGGTCAGACCGGTCGAGCCTGTATGACTTAGTTGGTCCCACAATCATTAAAACAAGAAGCAATCTCACTCGTACTCTCTCACACAGCTCACTCCCTCACGTTCACTCTCTCTCCCTCTCACTCCCTTCACTCTCTCTCCCTCTCACTCCCTCACCGTGCCCTCCCTCTCCCTCACAAGCTCTTACTCCCTAGAGCTCTAAATCTCAAATCCTCCACCTCAACTTGAGCTCAAAGCCAAGGAGGCTTTAAGATGACGTGGAACACCTTCTTCTCCACACGCTCCTCCTCGGGGTGCCCTTGATTTCAAGTTCTTCACGCCGAAAAATTTCGCTCAAGGTACTCCAACTTGTGCCGACCCCATCTATCTTTCGAGAAGGTTCTAAGTGATTTTTTGGGTCAATCATCTCTATATGCATCCCTTCACTAGGATCTAAAGGGGTTTTAATTTTTGTTGGTTAGTTTTCCCACAATAAGGATTTCTATTTTTGGCTGAAAACATATTTATCGGAACTTCCGACACATTGTCGGAACTTCCTACACGCTTATTTTGGGTAGGCCGAGCACCCCTTGACGGAAGAAAACCAAAACCTCCGACAATCATTGAAACTTCCGACACTTTGTGGGAACTTCCCACACATTTATTTTGGTTTGGCCGAGCATCTCTTGTCGGAAGAAACTCAAAACTTTCGATGGGGGTCGGAACTTCCGACCAGCATTGAGTAGCAGAGCTTGTAAAAAGCGTAGAAAATTGTAGAAAAATCAGAAAATACAAAACTAATTTTGTTAGCTTCGTATCTTCATGCTCTATATGATATAACCATGAAATGTGCTGTTTGACAACTTTTTCTATGCAGATTTATTTATGCTAGATGAAATGCTTTTATAGCTTGTTAAATGCATAACTAGAGTTAGGGTTATGCTGTTGTTGATGCAAAAATCAACACACTGGAATCCGAGGGCAAGTGTTCGACAAGCACGGAAAAGTCAACCAATCGCGCCAGTCAATTTTGACCTGAAATTGACCCTAAATAAAAGACTATCTAAAAGATAAACTACTCAAAATATTACAACAGAATCATCAAGATTTTCGTAGAGTCCGGATCCTCTTCTCTTTCCTTGACTTCATCGGCAACTCCCCATCGGCCGAGCACCAGAGCTGGCGGATCAGCATCTTCGTAGAATATTCTTCTGGTCCATCGGACGAGCTCCATCGGCCGATTCCAACCTTGTGTATCTTTTGGTTTTTTCCGAATCGGCCACCTTCCCTTCACAAAAATCACCTTCCTTGACACGTGTCAAAAACGGTGTCAACACATGCCCCCCCCCCAGTTTTTGGAGTAATTTGTTTTGCTCCGAAATTAACTCTAATAATGCCTGCCAACGTTTAAACGGATCTCTGTCTTTAAACAAACAGTGCACCGAATCCTCATTTTGCCCTTGGGCAAAGGTTATAAACAGCTGCGTCTCCTCTTTTGTTGGCACTTCTACTGTAGCATTCTCTGCCTCCTTCTTTGCTCAAGAACACATCTGCTCCGCCGTCTCCTTCGCAGCCAAAACACCCTCTAGGGTTTTGAAGATTCAAGTCCAAGAACTCCTCCCCCGGCAATGGCGTCTATTTCCGAGATCCCAGAGGTACATTTCTCCTTCCCCACCTGTAGCTCTACTCTCTATTCCCCTTCTGATTTCTTCAGTCTCATCTTTTATCTCCGCCCTTTTTCTTCCAGAATCTTAGGGGTAATATGATTATCCCACTAGAGAATCAACCCAGCATGATCTGCCTAGGCCCCATGGGAAACCCAGATCCGACTAGTATAATTAATCTGGAAACTAACAGGATTCCCCTTAAATCTTCCGACATGAATCTAGATTGGACTCAGGCCTTCAGATCTTGGCCGAGCACTACTCCTGGGTGGAGAAATTGGTTTCGTAGAATAGCCAACTTTTAGAGAACCAATTGGGAACAATATGACATCAGCCAATGTCTGAACTTGTCCTTATCGGAGATAATTAGAAACGAACCGATGCTCATATCGGCCTCTTACTTTTGGTCTAACGCCATCAATGCGTTTATGTTTAACCATGGGCCAATGACATCTACCTTGATGGATGTTGTGATGCTCACTGGCCTGAATATCAATGCTCCCGATAGACTTTCCCGTTTGCTAGAAAAAGCATCTTTCAAGATTGAAACAAAAAGCATCGGCGGATGAAAAGGATATATCGGCAAGAATATGAAGACCGGATCAGTATCTGACAGAGAGCATACCGCCTTTCTCAACATGTGGCTTGAGAATTTTATCTTCTGTGGCAAAACAGTCGGCCCAACAAATACCAATCTCAAACTGGCAGAAACTCTGTCTACTAGCAATCCTGTTCCTTTTGACAAACATCTCCTGGGGTCAATTTACCACCTGCTTCATCAGGTATCATCCAGACTCAGAAAGAGCCAACCGATCACCAACTTGGGAGGCCCCTGGTGGTTCATTTAGTTGTGGCTGCATATGTACATGCACAAAACTATGACAGTTGAATTGTCAGAGATAGAATTCCCATCAGAAAACTTCTCTGAAGAAGAAGAAACTGTCACTCACCGATGCACATAATTTGGTGAAGCAGTTATCATGATTGCCAATGATCCTAAAACCCTTGGCATTACTGACTTTTTCAAATCCTTCTACAATGGATTCCCATAAATCTCCACTATCTGGTTTGCATATCGGGATGAAAAAGTTATGTATGAAAATCCCTTCAAGTTCCAGTTTGACTCATGGAAAACTGATGAAGAAGCCACCAAGATTCTGAAGGAAATAATCTCCCCAAGAGTATTGCAAGTTAACTTCACAACTGGTAAAGATGTCCACAGGTATGAATTCTATAATCCATCAGTGGCAGCCAGGCAATTGGGATTTGGCCAAGTGCCACCCTCTCTTTTCTTTGTCGGCAAAGTCCAATTCAGAGAAGCTCTCAATAGTTCTCTCTCTTACAGTCGGCTGAAAAATTTGGAGCCTGACATAGACATGACACTCTTAGCCGATTGGCAGATTGCACATTTTGCCGCTACCCCTTTCATCCAATGGTGGTCTGAATTGCAAGAGCATATCTTCTGCAAATCGGCCAATCTATATTGCATGGCCCTGGACAACAATTACCAATCAGGCGAGAATGAGGTATAAGCAAAATCAGCCCCCACAATGTCTCTTAGCACTTCTTGCTTGCAGCCTTTAACTTCTACACTTTGCAGGATGATGATCGGAATCCTCCAACAATCAGTAGGAGTGGGCAGCCGATTAACTACGCCCTGCTGGCCGATAAGCCAAATATCGGCTATGGTACTCCAACTCTGACAGATGTGGCCACCGGGAGAAAACGTAAGGTATCTTATACCAAGGTGACAACACGTAAGAAAAAGAAATCTCCAGGCCAATCTTCAACAGCAGCAGCACCCCAAATAGACACTCCGATCGACCTTTCCTCCTCTTCTTCAGAAGGTAAAAGTCTGAGCCCCATGTCTTCACTTTATCCGAATGCTGATCCCATCCTTGCCTTATAATTAAGATGTCCCTGAACACCAATCCGAAGAACAAGAAAATCCTCATAAAACACCTCCTCCTCCATCACCCAGCAAATCTAGGGCAGACTCTCCATCGATACAGGTACGATTTCAGAACTTGCTCATGAACATATTCTGTATATTTATGACAATCATCCTTCAGCTTGCCGACCATGCACTATCTGAATTACTTGGCCAGCCAAACACTGTAATCCCGAGCTCTTCATCGCAACCCCCCGTCCCTGCTATCTCTAATATTGAAGAAATACGCCTGAAGCAGGTAAACAACCTTCCCCTTGGCCGATTTCATCATCCTTTGCCTCCATCGTCCATCCTAGTCACATCTTCCTGTCAGGCACAAGAATCTCCAGACAATAGTCTGTTTTCTTTTCAAATTGGAGCCACTTCCCAGGAAGAAGGAGAAGAAGCAACATCGGCCGATCCAGTTGTATTGTCGGATGAAATCAAGGCCAAACTCCAAGAATCCCTCCAATTCCTAAATCAAGACATCAGCCAACTGATCAAGAATGCACAGCCGATTTGCACCATTTTAGAAGAACTAGAGGGCAAGCTTCCAGAATCAATTGAAGAAGCATTAACTCCTGCAGCCTTCATCGAGAGTCATCGTGCACAATTCAACAAGGCCCAGAAACAACTTGCCGATCGTCTTCAGCAGGAAGAAATTATCAAACATTGGGACAACTTCAAAGCTTTAGCAAAATCGTCCGATGGTGAAATCAAGTCCCTGAATGACACCCAGGCTAGCATCTTGAGGAACAAAGCTAAATTGGAAGCTGAACGTGATCGTCTTCTGCAAGAACTTAATCGGGTAAACCAAGCAATAGATATCGCAAATCATGATCTTTCTCAGATTCCACCAGCCATCACCAAACTCCAAGAAGACAAGCATAAATACGCTCATCAAGCATATCAACTCCATAAGAGTCTGCAGCCGATTTCTAGCTCATTGGCGGATAATAATTAAGTGATTGCAAACATTGATCAAATTCGCCTGCGTGCGATAAAAGTAATCCAAGAAACTCTAAGATTACTGTAAAGGCACTCCATGTATTACAATCTTCAGGAATTGCAAACACATGATCCATTTCCTGAAACTTTGTCTTTGTGATTTATTGCTCTAAGGGTGACTCATGTCGTATCGGCCATATTACAACTGATGCATCCAACTTGCGAATCGGCATTCACATATTTTTTACAGTAAAGGCAATACTTCCTAGTATTGGCCATAACTTACAAAATCCGGCCGATACTACAATCGGCCATACCCCTCTTTGATCAAGACTCATCCGAAGAATCTCCTGACTTCACTGATATAACTTCATAATCAGCCATCCGAAAGAAATCCTTCTCCCATGCTTGACCAGAAAGACAATTCATCCGATCATAACTCACTATATGGGCTTCAGTCGATGCCACGCTGAATGACGAATCAGCCGATACTCTTTCAACAGTATCGTCAACCCACTGAATCAAACATTGATGTATAGTAGATGGAATGCAACAATTAGCATGTATCCAATCTCGACCCAACAACAAACTATATGAAACCTTTACCATTAATAACGAAGAAAGTAGTGGGAAGAGTCTTACTGCCAATTGTGAGATCGACACATAATGCCCCCAAAGCAGGAGATACGACTCCTTCAAAATCCTTGAGCATCATATCAATTTTCGTCAGATCATCTTGATTCTTCCCAAGCTTGCGTAGCATAACATAGGATATTATATTCATGGCTGCACCTCCATCAACCAACATCTTCGTAACAGGCTTGCCATCAACGAATCCTTTCAGGAACAGTGCCTTAAGATGCTGCCTCTTATCATCTTCTGGCTTCTCAAATGTTGCTGGCAATGGTTCCAAATTTAACTGTGCCATGGCTTCCTCTAATTCTGGTTCATAATCTTCATCACCCGGCGCCATAAACTCTTTCGGCATTGTGAAAACCATATTAATTGGCGCAGCCGATGATCCAGAATCTTGATCACCATCGGCCCTGGGTTTAGCACGCCAAACTTGTGACCTGATCCCTTTCTTGCGCAGAGTGTGTTCTCACTCTTCTTCAATGATCTCCAACTGGCGTAGCCTCTGAATACGTCGCTTCTGAGATTTGGTCAAACCCCCTGGACACCATTGAGATTGATCTGTGCGATCGGGTTCACGTTCAGGATCTCTCCGCATTGGCTGATCATCTTGCACTCTGTCATCGGCCACCTGTTCTAGCCGATCGTGTACATGCACTCTTCTTCCAGCAGGATCACGTAGCATCGTCCTGCCTCCAGTCGATCATGCACCGATACCTTTTTTCCTAGCCGATCATGCACAGGAGTACGCTCACACAGATAGGGCTCGTGACGCGCCTTTCATATGATCGGCTGCCTTGACCATTGCACTCGGGACAATCATATGCCGATGGCAATGCCAACCCCTTTTCTCAGCAGTAGACAAAGAAAGGACACCTCCAATGATTTTGCTCGCGTCGCTCCTCTTCTTCTCTACGCTGCCGCCTTTCGCGATCACAGTGAAACTTGTTCAATAGCATTTGAGACGTTACACGTCTACGTGGTGCCGATGAACATTCAGCATCCTTCATCGGACCCTTTCCTTTGACATCATCAGCCGCTATCTGCGCTTTAGGATCAACAGCTCCAGATTTCTTGGCCGATGATGACGTCAGAATCTTAGCTTGAGAAGAACCTTCATCTCTGGTCACATCAACTATGTTTGTGGTGAAAGGATGTCCGTCGATCTTCATCATCTTCTTGGGAGCTTCAAATTTCAATCTCGCTTGTTCGAAAGCCATCTGAATCTGCTGTCAGAAGACCTTGCACACATTTGTGTCATGCGATGTGGCGTTGTGCCACTTGCAGTACTTTATATTTTTGAGCTCGTCTTTCGATGAAATCTTGTGATGTGGCTTTAACTTGATCAACCCTTCCGATAATAACAAGTCAAAGATCCTGTCTGCTTTGGTGATGTCAAACCCATACGACTCAGGCTCTTTCTTCCCAAACGGACACGTCACCGGCTTTTTGCTGTTCTGTATCCACTCTGCCGATGCGACCGTTTCTTGCTCCTCTTCAGACTCATATTAGCAGAATACTCCACATAGTTGATCTTCTTCTGAAAAGGCTTCTTGGACTCATAGGATCGAGTCTCTCCTGTCATCCGACTCGCGATCTGACTAATACTTTCAAACTCCTGCGATGCATATTTATCTTTAATATGCGGCACGAGCCCATTGAATAATGCATCGGCCAACTGCTGATCGGACAGAACCAAACTGTAACATCGATTCTTGACATCTCTGAACCTTTGGATCAAAGCAGCAACCGATTCATCGTTTCTTTGTCTCAAGCGGTCAAATCGGTCAACTTTAACTCAGTAATCCCAGAGAAGAAGAACTGATGAAATTGTCTCTCTAGATCGGCCCAATATAATATGGAGTTTGCCAGTAAAGTGGTGAACCAAGCAAAGGCCGATCCAGACAAAGACAAGGAGAACAAACGGACTCTGAGTGCATCATG